>NC_141874.1:135387801-135690832 GCF_056163025.1 Triticum urartu
GATGATTCCCAAAATTGGGACTCACTCCGCACACCCATTGCCTGATGGGCGATAAAACGACGGCATGGCAATGCTGGTAATGGTTGACTCGCCGAGGCAAAGCCCTCGGCCCAGCTAACGTGACGGAGCTGGTCGGCCAGTGACGCCGAAGCGTCCGGAGTAGGTTGATAAAGAGATGGCGAAGCCCCCGGTCCAGCCGAAATGTCGAAGTAGGTCGGTGTGATGGACACCAGCTTGAAGAAGCAATAGTGCGGCCCTGTCGATGCAGGTCGTGACGTGGTCGATGCCGGCTTGATGAAGCGACCATGCGGCGATGCCGGTATGCCCGCTCCGTGTAATCCGTGGGGCGGTGATGTTGGTGATGTTTTATCCTTCGCGATGCCGAATTCTTGTTCGGCTTGCCGAGATGATGATCCGAAGAAATTGAGCTCGGTTCAATAAAGTGACAGCGTGTCTAGCGCAGGTCGGCAGCCGTAGAGCAACGTTATCAGGCTGGTTTGACACCAGCGTGATGGTGAAGATCATATTGAAAAAGACTTCAAAATTAGCGGGACACGTTTGGGAACAAAACACAATACCCCATACAAAACTTCCTTCAAAAAGGATGTCTGAAATCCCGTTCATAAAAAAGATAAATTCGGGTCGGATTCGTTGCCGCACAGAAAATAGATCCGAAAAGTGATGCACTAATCGGAAGGTTCCCGGAGTTTGGACGGTCGGATCGAGCTGAAATTTTGAGAGGTGGTAGATATAGGAATTCCGCAGCCGATCAACGGTTGGGTCTTCCAAAGGACGTCCGAGCTAGAAGCTGGACATCACGCCCTAAACTCATCCAGATTCCCGTCCAGATTTGACACGGCTCTGGTATATTATAGATTGCCGGAGATTTCTCCATCGGAACTCGACGAAATTTTGCATGGTCTTTGAAGACTCAATTCCTCACAATTCCACCAAAGGGATCGTCAAAGCGATGCTCCAAGAGGTGGTGGCAGCGGATACAAGTTCGCTGTTTGGAAAAACAGCACGGTCGCTTGAGGGCAATGTTGACGTTGAGCCCCCGAGCTCCATAGATGATTCCTCCGTGATCTTGATAGAGATCGGAGTTGATGTTTGATGAAGGCCCTCGTCCGAACATGGTGATCCGAACACGGGGCTCAATTCTTGGTCGAACCAAGGTGACCAGTCGAGCTGGTGACGAAGATGCCGAAGTCGCAGTTGATCTGCAGGCGAGCCATCGATCCTTTTGTCGATCACACAGCGGAACTCTCAATGAAAGCACCAATGTCGGTGTCAAAACCGGCGGATCTCGGGTAGGGGGGTCCCGAACTATGCGTTTAGGATCGATGGTAACAGGAGGCAGGGAAGACGATGTTTTATCCAGGTTCGGGCCCTCTTGATGGAGGTAAAACCCTACGTCCTGCTTGATTAATATTGATGATATTGGTAGTACATGAGTAGATCTACCACGAGATCAAGGAGGCTAAATCCTAGAAGCTAGCCTATGGTGTGATTGTTGTATATGGAGTTGGTCTCTCTATCGACTAGCCTGGCCTTAGTTTATATAATGCACCAGAGGCCTAGGATAACAAGAGTCCTAGCCGAATACGCCGGTGGGGAGAAGTCCTTGCCTTGATCGCCAAGTCTTGTGGAATCTTCCTTGTATGCGGCAGCTGTACGAACTGGCCCATGAGTATACGGCCACGGGGGTCCTCGGCCCAATCTATCAGATCGGGAGATGACGTGTTGAGTACCCCCTAGTCCAGGACTCCGTCAGCTGCTAACTCCAAATCATGCGTGGCATAATTCAACTCATGCGGCTTAAGTTGTCGTGAAGCATACGAAACAACTCTTTCTTCCTACATAAGCACTGCTCCAAGTCCTCGACGTGAAGCGTTGCAATACACCTCATAATCCTTATTCTGGTCTGGCAGAATCAGCACTGGTGATGTAACCAAATGTTTCTTCAACTCCTGGAAACTGACATCACATTCCTCAGTCCATTTGAACTTGGTATCCTTCTTCAAAAACTCCGTCATAGGCTTCACTATATTCGAGAAATTTTCAATGAATCTCCAGTAGTATCCTGTGAGACCAAGAAAACTTCGGATCTCTCCAATTGTTGTTGGTGCTTCCCAATTTGTCAGAGTGTCAACCTTGGTGGGATCTACTGCTATACCTTCTCCGGATATAACGTGTCCGAGGAATCCAACTTCCTTCAACCAAAATTCACATTTGCTAAACTTGGCATATAACTGATGTTCTCTGAGCTTCTCAAGTACCAAACGCAAATGCTCCTTATGCTCCTCTCCATTCTTTGAGTAAACTAGAATACCATCAATGAACACTACGACGAACTTATCCAAAAACTTCATAAATACTTTGTTCATCATGTTCATAAAATATGCAGGTGCGTTAGTCAGTCCAAATGACATAATGGTGTACTCGTACATCCCATACCTGGTGGTAAAAGCTGTCTTAGGTACATCCTGTTCTCGAATCTTCAACTGATGGTATCCTGATCACAGATCGATCTTGCAAAATACCTTAGCTCCTTGCAATCGGTCAAACAGATCATTGATCATCGGTAGTGGGTACTTGTTCTTTATTGTTACTTCATTCAATCCTCGATAATCAACAACCATCCTTAACAATCCATCCTTCTTCTGCACTAGAAGTACTGGTGATCCCCAAGGCAAAGAACTTGGGCGAATATATCCTTTATCCAGTAACTCCTTAATCTGCTTCTTAATCTCCTCCAAATATTTTGCGGGCATCCTGTATGGTCTCTTAGATATTGGCCCTGTGCCTGACAAAAGCTCAATCAAAAATTCAATATCTCTATCCGGTGGCATGCCTGGCAACTCCTCTGGAAATACCTCCGGAAAATCCTTCACCACTGGTACTTCCTCCTGCACAACTCATGTTAGGGAATTTACTTGAATCCTCTTCGGCACATGCCGGGATACATACTTGATCCTTCTTCCTTTTGGGGTGGTGAGCAAAATCGACTTACTGGCGCAATCGATGTTTCCTCCATACAACGATAGCCAATCCATACCCAGAATTACATCCAAACCTTGTGATTCCAAAATGATTAAATCCGAGGGAAACACATGCCTACCTATACTCAATGGCACTTGAAAACATCCTTTACTGGCCATGTACTCCGCTCCTGGTGAGCTTACTAACATAGGTGTTCTAAGAACTTTGGTGGGCAGGTTATACTTATCCGCAAATTCTCTTGATATGTATGAATGTGATGCACCAGTATCAAAAAGAACGATTGCAGTAAAAGACCTAACCAAAAACTTACCGATTACTGTATCCGGCTGCTCTTCGACCTCCTACACGTTAACGTGGTTCACCTGTCCCCTATTGAAAGGGTTCGGCTTCTTCCCAGAGCTTCCATTGCCATTCCCATTCTGGGCTTTAGGACATTCATTGGCATAATGTCTGGTCTTCCGGCACTTAAAGCAAGTGACTTGGCTCAGGTCTCTCTTGGCTGGGGTTGATGGATTGGTATGGTTCTGGTCGTTGCTTCCTCCATTCCCATTACCATTCTTGGGGCCATTATGATTGTGCAAGCTACCTCCTCCATGGGTATGCTGAAAATGTCCTCCCGGTCTAGGGTTAAAACGTGGCTTCTGCTGAGCTCCAGAATTGTACTTCCCTTGTCCATACTTCCTCTTGTGGTTCTCAATTTGCTGCTGCTTTCCTTCAATCATAAGAGCACGATCTACCAACTCCTGGTAGTTTTTGAAGCTTGCTACCATCAACTACATGCTCAACTCATCATTCAGTCCTTCCAGAAACTTCTCCTGCTTAGCTGCATCCGTAGCCACTTCATCTGGGGCATAACGTGCTAGCTTACTAAATTCCTCCACATACTGGCCAACTGTCCGTCCTCCTTGGCGCAAGTTGCGAAACTCATGCTTCTTCATGACCATAGCTCCTGCTGAAACATGGGCAGTACGGAAAGCCTGCTGAAACTGGTCCCATGTGACAGTGTCGATAGGGAAAGTGGCTGTGAAATTCTCCCACCATGATGTTGCGGGTCCGTCAAGCTGATGTGCGGCAAACTTCACCTTTTCCGCATCTGTGCATCCTGCCATGGTCAACTCCCTAGCTGTCTTGCGGAGCCAATCATCTGCTACTATAGGCTCGGTGCTACTAGAGAACACCGGCAGATTCAACCTAAGAAAACGGGCTAAGTGGTCAACAGGTGGTGGTGGTGGGTTGTTGTTGTTGTTCCCCTGATTCCGATTCTGGAGTAGCAACTGCATCAACGTATTCTGCTGCTGGATCAACTGAGTGAGCTCCGGTGGGAAGGTAAATCCGGGGTCACGTCTCGAAGGCATCTGATGGGTTTAGAAAAGATGAGATTTAGGAATAGAGAGGGGTCTAGAGAGAAAACACTACCCATATGCACTTGAGGCAAAAGCAAATGTTTCACTTCATTCAATCAAACAAGGGCATACAATTGGTCTAACTATCGCAAAAGTGCTCGGACTACTATATTTACATGGTGGACTACTACTACTAATGGGGTGGTCTACTAGAAATATTCTTCGGTTGTAGACTCCATGATATCTGCTCCAGCTTCATCAACATAGTCATCATCGCTATCGTCTGGGTTCGAGTCGGTGTCGTCGATGATGATGTAGTCTTCCGGGCGAATCTCCTTGGGTTCTTCGTTTTCTTCTACTGGTGTAGGCCTCCCATAAATATTCCGATCTTCTTGATCAGGTCGTCATTCTTCTCCACTAGTACTTCGATTTCCTCTTCATAATCTTCACGTGTAGCCTTGAGTTCTTCCTCCAGTTCCTTGATTCTTGTCCTCGCCTTCTTCAGATCTATCATGTCTGCGCACATCTGGTTCTCCTGACATCGAATGTGCTGGTTTAGCTCCTGGATAAAAGCTGCGATTGATCTATCCTTCTTGGTGTTGATCATCTCCCAGTGCTCATCTCGGCGCCCACAAATCTGGTAGATAGTATCCTTGAGATCATTGCGGTAAACTTCTCCAATACATCCCATGGCGATGTGAGCTGCCATGCTCTTTCCTAGACTCCAGGTTGGTGCATCAAAGGAAAACTCTATGGGTTCAGTGACTGGCATGAACGTCCTTCCTGGAACTTGAATTTGAATCATCCAGCGCCCCTCTTTCGGTAAAGTGGCATTGTAGGTTCCGGTGAAGCTTGGTACTCCGATGTTCAGGTATCTAGTGACTTCCTTAAAATGACGTCCAAAGGGTGTATCTTCATCCGGTTGCATGAACTTGTTCCTTGCATCCGCCATCCTAAAAGAGTAGAAAAGATGAGGAGTCAGAATGGGAAGAGTGAGTAGTGATCTAGGGCTTTAGCTTAGTGGTCGTGTCCTACAGTCAGCGTGTGCTCTGATACCATCTTATAGCGACCAGACCTCAAATGGTCCAATCTCTGTGCTCCAGTGTCATCCCTGGATCAGTAATGCTGACACCGCACAATACTTGAAGGATTTATAACAGAGTAGCAATCACACACTTATTACAACGAGTGTCTCAAAAGAGAACTTATTACAATAAATATGGCTTAATGCCATCTAATAACGATAACAGCGGAAGGCTTGGAAGATAAGTGAGTCCATCAACTCCAACGGCATCACTGAGTATAGAACCACGACCAAAGGCACCTTACTCGTCGTCTGAAAAGTCTGCAACATGAATGTTGCAGCCCGAAATGGGTCAGCACATGGAATATGCTGGCAAAGTAACACATAGAGAGCAATGAACAGAAATATGCTATACTACATGCATATACGGCTGGTGGAAATCTCTATGGTTATAGTTTTGCATAAAGCCAATTTTCCCCTACTGCAAAGGAATAAATTTTATTTAACTATCATGGTAGTTGTTAAACATTGAGAGTGTAGACACCCTCTCAATCCCAATTAAATCATCATCATTAAAAACCCAATAATTTTAATTAGAGTAACATGATGATATTCACATGATAATCCAAGTACTAGATACTCAAGACGTCCATAACTGGGGACACGGCTAACCATGATTAGTTTACACACTCTGCAGAGGTTTGCGCACTTTTCCCCTCAAGACTCGATCTCCTCCATTAGGATTTCCCGCACTACATGGTGTTTGAGAAACGGATGACCGAGACATAGTCTTTCAGAAGCGCTAGCACCTTATGATCGGGTAGACCGTTACACCTACTTTCCCCTACATCTGCTAGTCTACCACTGTAAGAGTTCGCACGACTTAATCAACTATGCTAGAGCCCATAGTAGCTTGTGGATGCACACGGAAGTTTCTAGTATGAATAAACTCATGATCCCTTTGAGCCTAGGTGGCGGTCCAAAAGAAAAACAGGCAATCACTGGAATACCCAGGTGCCTCAATCCACCCAGATGTGTGTTTAAGTTGCCACCTTAGATAAACCATTAATTAACAATCTCACATCTGTCATGGAAACACTCACCCAATCCACGTCTACTAGCATAGCATAGCAATATAAGCAAACATAGAAGTAACTCTCAGGGTCTGATAAAGAAACATGTAATAGGTACTACTGTTGGAACACGCGGTACGCTACGCTAGCGCCAAATAAAATTTTCTACCGCGCACCCAATATCATGCTGCTAGAAATAGATCACGGGATCGGGCTTACCACTAGACGCGCTGTCACCGTAGCGGAAGCAGAGTTGGTGATGCGTGTAGCTGATCTCCCGGGCCGTCTCCTCCTCACGTTGCCGATCTCCCGCGAACAGCGAAGACCCGTGAATGGTGATCTCCCATGAACGGCACCTCGCGGTTCCCTCGAACGGTTCGTCCAAGCACCGCAGATGCGATGCCTCCAAGGTATCCACGCGTACGGGGAGCAGCGTCGAGCAGCGGACTGCTAGGTCCGGTCGCGCGGCATGGGCGTGGGGAGTGGCGGTGGCTAACCAGGGTTCAATCCTATCAACCCTAAGTGGTGCGCCCACTCCCCTTTATATAGACCTCCGAGGTGGGCTCAATACTTGAGCCCATTAGGATTCCACATCCATTTTCCACTCAAATCCAATGGGCTGCAGCCCCTTAAGTGTGCGACCCTATAGGTTCACGTACACATGGACACGACCAGAGTCGATAGTTGGTAGCGGCTCCTAGCAGAACGTGCCAACTCCCATGTGGGCGTAAAGTCGTTTGACGAACCTCGACAATGTGGCATATGAAACATTCCTTTTGCTTCACGATATTTGTTGTCGAGCTCAAGGCGAGTACTTGTCACCCTTGAGTTAGCTCGACCTCTCTTCTCGAAACCATGATACAGATTCCCGAACTGGGTTAACACTTAACCCAAGTTGCATGGCCATGCTTTCCGAATCTGATCACTCGAGAGGGCCGAGAGAATATCTCTCCAAATAGGAGGGGCAAATTCCATCTTGGTCAACCATGTCTCGTGGCATGTCTCACGACTCACCCGAAAGCTACCTTTATAACTACCCAGTTACGGAGCAGCGTTTGATAGACCCTAAGTGAGTCGATCCTTACCCCGAGAACATGCGAGGACCTCAGGTCTAGGACATGGCATAGACATTGCACTTGAGACTAACAAATGACTATATCTCGCTGCGTCTCAAAGTGGGTCTGTCCGGCTCGGTGATCTCCATCCGCGAGCCCATACTATCGGTTTAGCATCTCCATGCACATGACTTGTGAAACATAGTCATCAACCAAGTCATATACTAGTCATGGATATGTGTCCGCATAACCTTATCAACTAGGGACCATTAAAACAATCATCATACAATACATAGTTCCACAAACAAGTCACATACTTATTGACACATATCATTGATGATGTTCAAGGACAATACAAATGACTCATGAATACATATGGAAATATCATCATCACATGATTTCCTCTAGGGCATATCTCCAACAGTCTCCCACTTGCACTAGAGTCAATCATTTAGGCATCGTATGCCCATGGAGCTCATGTGCGCCTCGTGCTTCGGACGAGGGAGAGGCTTCGTCAATGGATCAGAAACATTTGCATCCGTGTGTACCTTGTATATGTTTACATCACCTCTTTCGACAATATCGCGAATAAGGTTAAAACGCCTGAGTATGTGTTGGGTTTTATGATGGTTCCATGGTTCCTTGACTTGCGCAATGGCACCACTATTATCACAATAGAGGTCCAATGGATTAGACGCGCCCTCAACCACACCAAGATCAGAAATAAAATTCTTCACCCAAACACCTTCTTTTCAGCTTTAGAAGCCACAATGTACTTGGCCTTTATTGTAGAATCAGCTACTGTATCTTGCTTGGAGCTCCTCTGTTCAGAATGAACACAAACCCGGATTGCGATCGACTATCATCCCTATCTGTTTGGAAACTAGCATCGGTGTAACTCTTTACAACGAGCTCATCCTCACCTCCATAAACCAGGAGCATATCCTTAGTCCTTCTCAAGTACTTAAGGATATTCTTAACCGCTGTCCAGTGACTCTCCCCTGGATCAGCCTGGTATCTGCTCACCACGCTAAGAGCAAAACTAACATCAGGACGAGTACATACCATATCATACATGATGGACCCAACAGCCGAAGCATACAGAATCCCATCCATGCGTCTTCGCTCATTAGGAGTTGTAGGACTCTGAGTCTTGCTAAGACTAATGCCATGTGACATGGGCAAGAAACCTTTCTTGGCATCTTGCATGTTGAACCGCTTCAACACCTTATCAATATATGCACTCTTGCTTAATCCCAAAAGCCTTCTCGATCTATCTCTATAGATCTTGATTCCCAAAATGTAAGCTGCTTCTCCCAAGTCCTCATAGAAAAACTATTTTTCAATGAGTCCTTGACAGATTCAAGCATTTGAACATCATTTCCAATCAATAATATGTCATCCACATATAAGATCAGAAATGCAACTGAGCTCCCACTGACCCTTTTGAATACACAATGATCACACTCATTCTTGATGAAGCCAAACTCTTTAACAACTTCATTAAAACAAATGTTCCAATTCCGAGATGCTTGCCTTAATCCATAAATGGATCTCTGAAGCTTGAATACCATGCTAGACTTCTTTGGATCAACAAAACCCTCGGGTTGTGTCATATACACATCCTCGGTTAAATTTCCATTAAGGAAAGCCGTTTTGACATCCATATGCCATATTTCATAGTCGAAATATGCCGCTATGGCAAGAATGATCCGAATTGATTTAGGCATCGCTACCGGTGAGTAAGTCTCGTCGTAGTCAACTCCTTGAACTTGTCGATAACCTTTAGCAACAAGTCAAGCCTTATGGACTGTGACATTTCCGTCCATATCAGTTTTCTTCTTAAAGATCCACTTGCACTCAATGGCTTGAACGCCATCTGGCAGATCAACCAAGTTCCAAACTTGATTGTCATCCATGGACTTTAATTCGGATCTCATGGCCTCAAGCCATAACTCGGAATCAGGGCTCTCCATCGCTTCCGCATACGTAGTCGGCTCGTTGTTCTCCAAGAACAACACATTGTAGTCCTGCAAATTGCGTAACCTTTCTGACCTCCATGGAACCGGTGTCGACTCCACTACGGGTTCCCTGACTAACTCCGGTGTGACAGTATCACCTACTGGAACGTCCCCGTGTGGTTCTCGAATTTCTTCTAGTCGGACCGTCCTCCCACTAGCCTTCCGATTGAGAAACTCTTTCTCAAGGAAAACTCCATGTCGAGTGACAAACACTTTGCCCTCTTCACGGTTGTAGAAGTAATATCCCAAGGTTTCCCTTGGATATCCCACAAATATGCACTTGTCCGATTTGGGTGTGAGCTTATCCGACTGGAGTCGCTTGACATATGCTTCACATCCCTAAATTTTCAGAAAAGACAAACTATGACTCTTTGCAGTCCATATCTCATATGGTGTCTTATCTACGGACTTAGATGGTACCCTGTTTAGTGTGAAAGCTACAGTTTCTAGAGCGTATCCCCAAAATGACAAGGGTAAATCCGACTGACTCATCATCGATCGGACCATGTCCAACAGGGTCCGATTCCTCCGTTCCGACACACCATTTCTCTGTGGCGTACCCGGAGGAGTCAGTTGTGGAACTATTCCATGACTCTTCAGATGACTATCAAACTCCTGGCTCATATACTCACCGCCACGATCAGATCGTAGAAGTTTGATTTTCTTGCCGAGTTGATTTTCCACTTCGTTTTGAAACTCCTTGAACTTTTCAAAAGTTTTTGACTTGTGCCTCTGTAACATCCCAAATTTTCAATTTGGAATGTTATACATTAGATCATCAATGCGTATCATATTTTATTTTGCTTTTGGTTTGATCCTAGAAATTTCAACGCAACTCAAGGACCCACGGAGAGAGTTGGGAAATTCTTTATTTTCATATTTGAGTTTTCTCAAATTTTGAGAATAGGATCATTTGATTTTTATTATTTTATCATCAATTATTTATATTACAAAAATATGAGAGAGGGAATAAAATGACTTTCCCAAAATAAAGAAATATTGAGGATTTAATAATAAAATCAAATAAGATTTTATTTCGGAGTTTTTCGTTATTTCATTTGAATTTAGGAAAAATGTGCATTTTTGAAAATTGCATTTAGGCCCCAAATAAATGTTCACCTTGTGCGGCTTGATTTTAGAAGCCCGGGAAAAGTTTATTTCAGGATTTTTGGAGTCCGTTTAGTATTTCTTTTTATTTTTCATCTGCGCGTAAGTATTAAAAAAATCTCACCGACCTATGGGCCGTGTCCGACCAGGACTCCGGCCTGACTAGCCTTTATAAGTCGGCCCACCCCGGGGCCGAAACCCTAGCCCCGAGCCAGCCCAGCCCCGCCCGAGCCGCCGCCGCCCGCCGCAGCCGCCGCCTCGCCGACCCGCCTCCCGAGGTCGCCTCAAAATCCGTGCCGCCGTTTTTTTCGAAAACCGTCGGTTTTTTTTGTTTTTGTTTTATTATTATTTTAGATCGGTTTTTTTCTCGGTTTAGGTTAAATAGCGAGCGTTCGCTCGTTCATTCGTTTTAACGAACGTATTCGTTGTTTAGATCCGGTTAACGAACGTTCGTTATTTAATCCGTTCATCGTTTTTCTTTTTCTCGGATTTTCCGCGATTATTTTCTGATCGCGATTTCTGATCCGATTTTTGTTTTAGTATAACTTTTCGCTCGTTTATCGGAATCAGGCGATTCAAGCGCGCGGAGTTTCGTCTCGAAACCCTCTATCCGTTTAACCAACTTAAACAAGTTTTTGCTACTGTAAAAAAATTGCCTTAGATCCAGATTAATAGAATGAAGTTGTTTTGTTTCGCCGTTTGACTTTCGTTGCTTCATTTGATTTGATTCTTTTTGCCAACCAGAGTTCTTAAGTTGAACTTTCTGGTTAGATCTCTTATTTGAGTTTTACCTGTGCATTAGATGAGTGCTTATTGTATGCTTGTTTGTTTGTCTGTGATAGAATACCCGGAGTGCGCCGCCTGTTACTTCGAATCTCTAGGTTTCGCGGATCATCAGCAAGGCAAGTAACACTTTGATCATACCTTTTCTACTACCCAGTTTTATTGCATTAGATCAATCCTCACACATTGCATGATTAGGATCTAACTAAATTGTGGGATGGGAAGTAGTTGAGGTAGTACCTATTACCTGTTTTATTATCAAACCTTTGGGAGTTACTTCTACGTTTGCCATTATGCCATGCTATGCTAGTAGACGTGGATTGGGTGAGTGATATCCATGACAGATGTGAGTTTGTTAATTAATGGTTTATATAAGGTGGCAACTTAAATACACATCTGGGTGGATTGAGGTACCTGGGTATTCCAGGATTTCCTGTTTTCTTTTGGACCGCCACCCAGGCTCAAAGGGGTCATGAGATTATTCATACTAGAAAATTCCATGTGCAGCCACAAGCCATTATGGGCTCTGGCATAGTTGATTAAGTCGTGCGAACTCTTACAGGGTAGACTAGCAGATGTAGGGGAAAGTAGGTGTAACGGTCTATCCATCGTAAGGTGCTAGTGCTTCTGAAAGACTATGTCTCGATCATCCGTCTTCTCAAACACCATGTAGTGCGAGAAACCAAACGGAGGCGATCGAGTCTTGTGGGGGAAAGTGCGCAAACCTCTGCAGAGTGTAATAAACTAATCATGGTTAGCCGTGTCCCCGGTTATGGACGTTTTGAGTATCTAGTACATGGATTATCATGTGAATCTCAACATGTTACTCTAAATTAATTTTGTTGGTTTTGTAATGATGATGTTTAATTGGGATTGAGGATGTTGTCAACCATTCTCAATGTTTAACAACTACCATAATAATTAAATAAATTTATTCCTTTGTAGTAGGGAAAAATTGGCTTTACGCAAAACTGTAACCATAGAGCTTTCCACCAGCCAAATATGCATATAGTATAGCAGTTTCATTCCATTACTCTCTATGTGTTACCTTGCCAGCATATTCCATGTGCTGACCCGTTTCGGGCTGCAACGTTAATGTTGCAGACTTTTCAGACGACGATTAAGGAGTTTTTAGGTCGTGGTTCTATACTCAGTGATGCCGTTGGAGTTGATGGACTCACTTATCTTCCAAGCCTTCCGCTGTTATAGTTATTAGATGACCTTAAGCCATATTTACTTTAATAAGTTCTCTATGGAGACACTCGTTGTAATAAGTGTGTGATTGCTACTCTGTTATAAATTCTCCGAGTACTGTTTGGTGTCAGCATTACTGATCGAGGGATGACACCAGAGCACAGAGATTAGACCGTTTGAGGTCTGGTCACTACATAGATGGTATCAGAGCACACACTGACTGTAGGACACGACCACTAAGCTAAAGACCTAGATCACTACCTACTCTCTTCTTTTCTGACCACTCATCTTTTCTACTCTTTAGGATGGCGGATGCAAGGAACAAGTTCATGCAACCGGATGAAGATACACCCTTTGGACGTCACTTGAAGGAAGTCACGAGATACCTGAACATAGGAGTACCAAGCTTCACCAGAACTTACAACGCCACTTTACCTGAAGAAGAGCGCTGGATGATTCAAGTTCAAGTTCCAGGAAGGACGTTCATGCCAGTCACTGAGCCCATAGAGTTTTCTTTTGATGCACCAACTTGGAATCTAGGAAAGAGCATGGCAGCTCACATCGCCATGGGACGCATTGGAGAAGTCTACCGCAATGATCTCAAGGATACTATCTACCAGATTTATGGGCGCCGAGATGATCAGCACCAGAAAGGATAGATCCATTGCAGCTTTTATCCAGGAATTAAACCAGCACATTCGACGTCAGGAGAACCAGATGTGTGCCGACATGATAGATCTGAAGAAGGCGAGGACAAGAATCAAGGAACTGGAGGAAGAACTCAAGGCTACACGTGAAGATTATGAAGAGGAAATTGAAGTGTTGGTGGAGAAGAATGACGATCTGATCAAGAAGATCGGGATATTTATGGGAGGCCCTACACCAGTAGATGAAGACGAAGAACCCAAGGAAATTCGCCTGGAAGACTACATCATCATCGACGACACCGACTCGGATCTAGATGATAGCGATGATGACTATGTTGATGAAGCCGGAGCAGATATCATGGAGTCTGCAACCGAAGAATATTTCTAGTAGACCACCTCATCAGCAGTAGTAGTCCACCATGTAAATATAGTAGTCCGAGCACTTTTGCGATAGTTAGATCGATTGTATGCCCTTGTTTGATTGAATGAAGTGAATTGTTTGCTTTTGCCTCATGTGCATATGGGTAGTGTTTTATCTTTAGACCCCCTCTATTCTTACATCTCATCTTTTCTAAACCCTCAGATGCCTCCGAGACGTGACCCCGGATTTACCTTTCCACCGGAGCTCACCCAGTTGATCCAGCAGCAGAACACATTGATGCAGTTGCTAGTCCACCACCACCACCACCACCACCTGTTGATCACTTAGCCCGTTTTCTTAGGCTGAATCCGCCGGTGTTTTCCAGTAGCACCGAGCCAATAGTAGCAGATGATTGGCTCCGCAAGACAGCTAGAGAGTTGACCACAGTAGGATGCACAGATGCGGAGAAGGTGAAGTTTGCCACACATCAGCTTGAAGGACCCGCAGCATCATGGTGGGAGAATTTCACAGCCACTTTCCCTGTCGACACTATCACATGGGACCAGTTTCTGCAGGCCTTTCGTACTGCCCATGTTTCAGCAGGAGCTATGGCCATGAAGAAGCGTGAGTTTCGCAACTTGCGCCAAGGAGGACGGACAGTCGGCCAGTATGTGGAGGACTTTAGTAAATTAGCACGTTATGCCCCAGATGACGTTGCTACGGATGCAGCTAAACAGGAGAAGTTTCTGGAAGGACTGAATGATGAGTTGAGCATGCAGTTGATGGTAGCAACCTTCAACAACTACCAGGAGTTGGTAGACCGTGCTCTTATGATTGAAGGCAAGCAGCAGCAAATTGAGAACCGCAAGAGGAAGTATGGACAAGGAAAGTACAATTCAGGAGCTCAGCAGAAGCCACATTTTACCCCTAGACCGGGAGGACATTTTCAGCATACCCATGGAGGAGGTAGCTCGCACAATCACAATGGCACCAAGAATGGTAATGGGAATGGAGGAAGCAACGGCCAGAATCGCACCAACCCATCAACCCCAGCCAAGAAAGACCTGAGCCAAGTCACTTGCTTTAAGTGTTCGAAGACCGGACATTATGCCAATGAATGTCCTGAATTACAAAATGGAAATAGCAATGGAAGCTCTGGGAAGAAGCCGGACCCTTTCAACAGGGGACAAGTGAACCACGTTAGCGTGGAGGAGGTTGAAGCTCAGCCTGATGCAGTAATAGGTAAGTTTTTGGTTAAGTCATTTACTGCACTTGTTCCTTTTGATACTGGTGCATCGCATTCATACATTTCAAGGGGATTTGTGGATAAGTATAACCTGTCAACCCAAGTCCTTAGGTCACTCATGTTAGTAACCTCGCCTGGAGTAGAATATATGGCTAGTCAATGGTGTGATCGGTTACCATTAAGGATAGGTAACTATGTTTTTCCCTCAGACCTAATAGTATTGGAATCCCAAGGATTGGATGTGATATTAGGCATGGATTGGTTATCAAAGTATGAAGGGAATACTGAATGTGCTAGTAAGTCAATTTTGCTTACCACCCTAGAAGGGAGAAGGATCAAGTATGTATCCTGACATGTGCCAAAGAGGACTCAAGTAAATTGCTTAACAGGAGTTGTGCAGGAGGAAGTACCAGTGGTAAGGGATTTCCCTGAAGTATTTCCAGAAGAGTTGCTAGGCATGCCACCGGATAGAGATATTGAGTTTTTGATTGAGCTATTGCCAGGCACATGGCCAATATCAAAGAGACCATACAGGATGCCTCCAAAGCATTTCGTGGAAATTAAGAAGCAGATTAAGGAGTTACTGGATAAGGGATATATTCGCCCAAGTTCTTCGCCTTGGGGATCGCCAGTACTTCTAGTGGAGAAGAAGGATGGATCGTTAAGGATGGTTGTTGATTATCAAGGATTGAATGAAGTAACGATTAAGAACAAGTACCCACTACCAATGATCAATGATCTGTTTGATCGATTGCAAGGAGCTAAGGTATTTTCCAAGATCGATCTGCGATCAGGATACCACCAGTTGAAGATTCGAGAACAGGATATTCCTAAGACAGCTTTTACCACCAGGTATGGGCTGTACGAGTATACGTTATGTCATTTGGTCTGACTAACGCACCTGCCTATTTTATGAACATGATGAATAAAGTGTTTATGGAGTTTTTGGATAAGTTCGTCGTGGTGTTCATTGATGATATCCTGGTTTACTCGAAAAATGAAGAGGAGCATAAGGAGCATTTGCGTTTGGTACTTGGTAAGCTCAGAGAACATCAGTTGTATGCCAAGTTCAGCAAATGTGAGTTTTGGTTGAAGGAAGTAGGATTCCTCGGACACGTTATATCCGGAGAAGGAATAGCAGTAGATCCCACCAAGGTTGATACCGTGACCAAGTGGGAAGCACCAACCACGGTTGGAGAGATACAGAGTTTTCTTGGACTCGCGGGATACTACCGGAGATTCATTGAGAATTTCTCCAAGATTGCAAAGCCTATGACGGAGTTATTAAAGAAGGATACCAAGTTCAAATGGACTGAGGAATGTGAGGCTAGTTTCCAGGAGTTGAAGAAACGCTTGGTTACTTCACCAGTGTTGATTTTGCCAGATCAGACCAAGGACTATGAGGTGTATTGCGACGCTTCACGTCGAGGACTTGGAGCAGTGCTTATGCAGGAAGGGAGAGTTGTTTCATATGCCTCAAGACAACTGAAACCTCATGAGTTGAATTATGCTACGCATGATTTGGAATTAGCAGCCGTAGTGCATGCATTGAAAACATGGAGACATTTCCTCATTGGAAACCATTGCGAGGTGTACACGGATCATAAGAGTTTGAAGTACATTTTCACGCAGAAGGAGTTAAACCTCAGACAAAGGAGATGGTTGGAGCTCATCAAGGATTATGATATGAGATTGCATTACCATCCCGGAAAGGCTAATGTAGTAGCTGACGCATTGAGCCGTGAGAGCAATGTTAATACATTAATGACGGGACAAATACCAAGGGAGTTATCCAAAAATCTTCGAGAGTTATGTTTGGAAATAGTTCCGAGAGGCTATGTAGCAGCATTGGAGATTCAGTCAACTTTGATGGATAGAATCAGAGAAGCTCAGAAGACTGACAAGGAGATTGCCTCTATAAAGGAGAAAATAAGCAAAGGAAAGGCTAAAGGATTTCGTGAGGATGAGCACGACACCCTATGGTTTGAAGACCGTGTTTATGTTCCCAATGACCCGGAGATCAGGAAGTTGATTCTGCAAGAGGCACACGATTCACCATATTCGATTCATCCAGGAAATACCAAGATGTATTTGGATTTGAAGGATATTTTCTGGTGGACCGGAATGAAGAAGGATATTGCGGAGTATGTAGCGGTTTGTGATGTGTGTCAGAGAGTAAAGGCAGAGCATCAGAAGCCAGTAGGATTGTTACAACCATTGTCGATACCCGAATGGAAGTGGGATAAGTTAGGCATGGATTTTATCACGGGATTACCCAGGACTCGTTCAGGCTATGACTCGATTTGGGTTGTAGTCGATCGGTTGACGAAGGTAGCTCATTTCATCCCGGTAAAGACCACTTACACCCGTGCTAAGTTGGCAAAGATATACATGACCAGAATCGTATGTTTGCATGGAGTTCCGAGGAGTATCGTATCAGATAGAGGAACCCAGTTTACCTCAAAGTTCTGGAAGCAGTTGCATGAAACTTTGGGTACCAGGCTAGAGTTCAGCACAGCTTTTCATCCACAGACAGATGGACAGACCGAGAGAGTCAATCAGATTTTGGAGGATATGCTGAGAGCTTGTGCGCTAGATTATGGATCTAGTTGGGACGACAATTTGCCATATGCAGAGTTCTCTTACAACAATAGTTACCAAACCAGTTTAAAGATGGCCCCTTTCGAAGCTTTGTACGGAAGGAGGTGCAGGACACTGTTGTCGTGGGACGAAGTTGGAGACCGCCAGTTGTTTGGGCCTGATTTGATTAAAGAGTCTGAATAGAAGGTGAAATTGATTCGCGATAGGCTCAAGGTAGCTCAATCCAGAAAGAAGAGCTACGCAGATTCTAAACGCAAGGAGACAGTTTACGAAGTCGGAGACCGAGTTTATCTTTGAGTATCTCCACTTCGGGGAACAAAGCGTTTTTGTGTTAAGGGAAAGTTAGTGCCACGATTTGTAGGACCATACCGAGTATTGGAACGTATGGGAGAAGTGGCCTACAAGTTGGAATTGCCCGAAGGATTATCAGGAGTTCATGATGTGTTCCATGTTTCTCAGTTGAAGAAGTGCCACGCGGAGATGGCTCACATACCCTTGAGAGACACAGTGCCATTGGAAGCAATTCAGTTGGATAACGATTTGACCTATGAGGAGAAACCAATTAAGATTCTCGAGTTTGCCAGCCGAGTCACTCACAACAAGGTTATCAAGTTTTGCAAAGTTCAGTGGAGCAACCACACGGAGGATGAAGCCACCTGGGAACGAGAGGAAGATTTGCTCAAAGACCACCCTCACCTATTTTCTAGCCAACCCGAATCTCGAGGGCGAGATTCATCTTACGGGGGGTAGGTTTGCGTAGAAATTTCTAGGATCAAACCAAAAGCAAAATAAAATATGATATGCATTGATGATCTAATGTATAACATCCCAAATTTTCAATTTGGGATGTTATACATTAGATCATCAATGCATATCATATTTTATTTTGCTTTTGGTTTGATCCTAGAAATTTCTACGCAACTCAAGGACCCACGGAGAGAGTTGGGAAATTCTTTATTTTCATATTTGAGTTTTCTCAAATTTTGAGAATAGGATCATTTGATTTTTATTATTTTATCATCAATTATTTCTATTACAAAAATATGAGAGAGGGAATAAAATGACTTCCCCAAAATAAAGAAATATTGAGGATTTAATAATAAAATCAAATGAGATTTTATTTCGGAGTTTTTCGTTATTTTATTTGAATTTAGGAAAATGTGCGTTTTTCAAAATTGCATTTAGGCCCCAAATAAATGTTCACCTTGTGCGGCTTGATTTTAGAAGCCCGGGAAAATTTATTTCGGGATTTTTGTAGTCTGTTTAGTATTTCTTTTTATTTTCCTTCTGCGCGTAATTATTAAAAAAAATCGCATCGACCTACGGGACGTGTCCGACCGGGACTCCGGCCCGACTAGCCTTTATAAGCCGGCCCACCCCCGGGCCAAAACCCTAGCCTCGAACCACCCCAGCCCCGCCCGAGCCGCCGCCGCCGCCCGCTCGCGCTGCCACCGCCGCCCGCGCCGCCGCCGCGCCTCACCGCCGCCGCCGCCCGTCGCCGCCGCCTCGTCGGACGCCGCCGCCTCGCCGACCCACCGCCCGAGGTCGCCTCGAAATCCGTGCCGCCGTTTTTTTTCCAAAAACCATCGGTTTTTTTTAGTTTTCATTTTTTTATTATTTTAGATCAGTTTTTTTCTCGGTTTAGGTTAAATAGCGAGCGTTCGCTCGTTTGTTCATTTTAACGAACGTATTCGTCATTTAGATCCGGTTAACGAACGTTCGTTCGTTAATCCGTATGTCGTTTTTCATTTTCTCGGATTTTCCGCGATTATTTTCTGATCGTGATTTCTGATCCGATTTTCGTTTTAGTATAACTTTTCGCTCGTTTATCGGAATCAGGCGATTCAAGCACCTGGAGTTTCGTCTCGAAACCCTCTATCCGTTTAACCAACTTAAACAAGTTTTTGCTACTGTAAAAATTGCCTTAGATCCAGATTAATAGAACGAAGTTGTTTTCTTTCGCCGTTTGACTTTCTTTGCTTCGTTTGATTTGATTCTTTTTGCCAACCGGAGTTCTTAAGTTGAACTTTCTGGTTAGATCTCTTATTTGAGTTTTACCTGTGCATTAGATGAGTGCTTATTGTATGCTTGTTTGTTTGTCTGTGATAGAATACCCGGAGTGCGCCGCCTGTTACTTCGAATCTCTAGGTTTTGCGGATCATCAGCAAGGCAAGTAACACTTTGATCATACCTTTTCTACGACCCAGTTTTATTGCATTAGATCAATCCTCACACATTGCATGATTAGGATCTAACTAAATTGTGGGATGGGAAGTAGTTGAGGTAGTACCTATTACCTGTTTTATTATCAAACCTTTGGGAGTTACTTCTACGTTTGCCATTATGCCATGCTATGCTAGTAGACGTGGATTGGGTGAGTGATATCCATGACAGATGTGAGTTTGTTAATTAATGGTTTATATAAGGTGGCAACTTAAATACACATCTGGGTGGATTGAGGTACCTGGGTATTCCAGGATTTCCTGTTTTCTTTTGGACCGCCACCCAGGCTCAAAGGGGTCATGAGATTATTCATACTAGAAACTTCCGTGTGCAGCCACAAGCCATTATGGTCTCTGGCATAGTTGATTAAGTCGTGCGAACTCTTACAGGGTAGACTAGCAGATGTAGGGGAAAGTAGGTGTAACGGTCTATCCATCGTAAGGTGCTAGTGCTTCTGAAAGACTATGTCTCGATCATCCGTCTTCTCAAACACCATGTAGTGCGAGAAACCAAACGGAGGCGATCGAGTCTTGTGGGGGAAAGTGCGCAAACCTCTGCAGAGTGTAATAAACTAATCATGGTTAGCCGTGTCCCCAGTTATGGACGTTTTGAGTATCTAGTACATGGATTATCATGTGAATCTCAACATGTTACTCTAAATTAATTTTGTTGGTTTTGTAATGATGATGTTTAATTGGGATTGAGGATGTTGTCAACCATTCTCAATGTTTAACAACTACCATAATAATTAAATAAATTTATTCCTTTGTAGTAGGGAAAAATTGGCTTTACGCAAAACTATAACCATAGAGCTTTCCACCAGCCAAATATGCATATAGTATAGCAGTTTCATTCCATTACTCTCTATGTGTTACCTTGCCAGCATATTCCATGTGCTGACCCGTTTCGGGCTGCAACGTTAATGCTGCAGACTTTTCAGACAATGATTAAGGAGTTTTTAGGTCGTGGTTCTATACTCAGTGACGTCGTTGGAGTTGATGGACTCACTTATCTTCCAAGCCTTCCGCTGTTATAGTTATTAGATGGCCTTAAGCCATATTTACTGTAATAAGTTCTCTATGGAGACACTCGTTGTAATAAGTGTGTGATTGCTACTCTGTTATAAATCCTCCGAGTACTGTGTGGTGTCAGCATTACTGATCGAGGGATGACACCGGAGCACAGAGATTGGACCGTTTGAGGTCTGGTCGCTACAGCCTCATCAAGTAGACATATCCATATCTACTCAAGTCGTCGGTGAAAGTCACGAAGTATTGGAAACCACCTCTGGCTGTTGTGCTCATTGGTCCACATACATCACTATGTATAAGTTCCAACAACTCGAACGCTCTCTCGCAACTCTTTGCAAAAAGGAGTCTTAGTCATCTTATCGAGTAGGCAAGACTCGCATGTCTCGAATGATTCAAACTCAAACGAAGTTAGAATTCCATCATCATGGAGCTTCTTCATGTGCTTTTGACTAATGTGTCCTAGTCGACAATGCCAGATGTAAGTCGGATTTATCTCATTAGGCTTATGCCTCTTGACATTTATGTTATAGACTGATTCACCTTCAAGATCTAGGATAAATAACCCATTTACAATGGGTGCAAGAATTCCATCATCATGGAGCTTCTTCATGTGCTTTTGACTAATGTGTCCTAGTCGACAATGCCAGATGTAAGTCGGATTTATCTCATTAGGCTTATGCCTCTTGACATTTATGTTATAGACTGATTCACCTTCAAGATCTAGGATAAATAACCCATTTACAATGGGTGCAAAGCCATGAAACATATTATTCAAGTAAATAGAACAACCATTGTCCTTAATACTGAATTCATAACCTTGTCTCATCAAACATGAGGCAGAAATGATGTTTCGACTCAAAGCAGGAACATAATAACAATTATCAAGTTCCATTACAAATCCTCAAGGTAAATTAAGTTGCATAGTGCCGACGGCCAATGCAGCAACTCTTGCTTTATTCCTGACGCGAATGTCAACTTCTCCTCTTGCGACATTCCTAGTTCTGCTTAGCCCCTGCATCGAGTTGCATATGTGAACAACCGATCCGGTATCATATACCCAAGAGCTACTAGAAACATCAGCAAGATAAATGTCTATAACATATACAACAAGTGTACTTGAAGAAGAAGTCATACTTCCAGTCTTCTTTCCCTTCTCAGCAAGCCACTTGCTGCAGTTCCTTTTCCAGTGTCTGGGTTCCTTGCAATGAAAGCAAATACTCCCCGAAGCCGTTCATGACTTAGGCGCAGCGGCTACAGTTGGAGTTGCCTCCTTCTCTTTGCCCTTTGCCTTAGCCTTTTTCTTGGACCAGCTCTTCTTGAACTTAGCCGAGTTCTGCACCATCAACACTTGACGATGTGTACCTTTCTTGATATCCTGCGCTGCCACTTTGAGCATCCCATGCAATTCAGTGAGCTTCTTTTCCATCCCATGCATATGGTAGTTCGAGATGAACGACCCATAGCTGTCCGGAAGAGAACCCAGAATTGTATCTATGGACAACTCATCCCCAAGTGGGAAGCCTAGCCTATCCAGAGCTTGCATGTACCCGATCATCTTGATCACATGCGGGCTCAGTGGATCACCCTCTTTCAGCTTACAATCCATCAAGGATCGCCAGACGTTGAACCTTTCGGTCCTAGCCTGCATTTGAAACATGCTCTTAAGGTTCTCGATCATATCGAAAGCCTCAATATTTTCGAACTGCTACTGCAGATCGGGCTCCATAGAAGCCAGCATGAGACAGCTGATCTCGTTTGATTCATCAACGAGTTTCTGGTAGGCATTTCTGGCTGTGGCATTGGCATTATCGGCAGGTTCCTCTGGAAGCGGATTCTCTAGAACTCGTTGTCACACCCTCGATGCGACTATAACTCCCACGTGTTGAGGCACGACTTAGAGACATAATCGCATTGAAGGCATAAGTCGCAAGTTAGGCAATCTTCACAACATCCCATGTAATATGAATAATAAAGGGGAGATAACATAGTTGGCTTACACTCGCCACGTCAATCAAGTACATAAATAACATTACACCATCCAAACACTCATGGCCCGACTACGGCGCCAAAATAAAAGAGAACCCAACATGCGACACGATCCCAATCACCCCCAACTGGGCACCACTACTGATCATCGGGAAAGGAAACATAGTAACGTTGAGAGTCTTCGTCGAACTCCCACTTGAGCTCATACGCGTCTCCTGGAGCGGAATCATCAGGCCCTGCATCTGGTGTAATAGTAATCTGTGAGCCACAGGGACTCAGCAATCTCGCACCCTCGCGATCAAGACTATTTAAGCTTATAGGTATGGCAAGGTAAAATGTAAGTGGAGCGGCAGCAAGCGACTAGAAAGTATGGTGGCTAACTTATTCGCAAAGGAGAGCGAGAAGAGGAGGCAAAGCGCGAGCGAGAAACTAGAGAGCAACCTGCGCAAACATTACTCCAACACCGTGTCCACTTCCCGGACGCCGCCGAGAAGAGGCCATCACGGTAACACACTCAGTTGATTCATTTTAATTTAATTAAGGTTCAACTTATCTACAACCGGACATTAACAAATTCCCATCTGCCCATAACCGCGGGCACGGCTTTCGAAAGTTCAATCCCTGCAGGGGGTCCCAACTTAGCCCATGACAAGCTCTCACGGTCAATGAAGGAATAGACCTCCTCCCAAGACGTTCCGATCAGACTCGGTATCTCGGTAACTCAAGACACTTCGACAGGTTAAAACAAGACCAGCAACACCGCCCGAATGTGCCGACAAATCCCGATAGGAGCTGCACATATCTCTTTCTCAGGGCACACTCAGATAAGCAATCCGTACAACTAAAACCAGCCCTCGAGTTTTCCCGAGGTGGCGCTGCAAGGGGCTCTAGTTTGGACCAACACTCAGAGGAGCACTGGCCCCGGGGGGGTTAAAATAAGATGACCCTTGAGTCTGCAGAACCCAAGGGAAAGAAAAGGCTAGGTGGCAAATGGTAAGACCAATGTTGGGCATTGCTGGAAAAGCTTTAATCAAGGCGAACTATCAAGGGGTTCCCATTATAACCCAACCGCGTAAGGAACACAAAATCCGGGAACATAACACCAATATGACGGAAACTACGGCGGCAAGAGTGGAACAAAACACTAGGCGAGAGGCCGAGCCTTCCACCCTTTACCAAGTATATAGATGCATTAAGATAACATGGCAATATAATGATATCCCAACAAGTAAATAAAAGATGTTCCAACAAGGAACGACCTCCAATCTTCACCTGCAACTAGCAAAGCTATAAGAGGGGCTGAGCAAAGCGGTAACATAGCCAATCAACGGTTTGCTAGGACAATGGTGGGTTAGAGGTTTGACATGGCAATTTGGGAGGCTTGCAAGCAAGTGGTAGGCATCGTAGCAATGGCACAGCAAAAGAGCGAGCAAACTAGCATAGCAAAGATAGTAGTGATTTCGAGGGTAAGATCATCTTGCCTGCACAGTTGTCAGAGTTGACTGGATCCTCAAAAGCAAACTCAACGGGCTCCTCGTTAGCGAACTCGTCTCCCGGCTCTACCCAAAAAAGACAAACAAGCAACAAGGATACAATCAACCACGTGCAAACTCAAACAACACGATGCAAAGATGATATGCTATGCGGGATGCGATGCGGGATGCAAAATGCAAGGTACGACAGGAAATGCATGAACCTGGCCTCAACTTGGAATTCCAAGTGTTCCACTGGAAAGATGAGATGAAATCGCTTGAAAATTATATAAAGAACGCCGGAATCGGAGTTACGGTTTGGAAATGGCAAGCGATTCAAAAACGACACCGGTCTGCGATTTACAGCAAGTAGGCATCTAAATGCAATGAGATGAACATGCTACAGCACCCAAACATGACAACAAAATACATGGAAGGGATGCACGCAAGATTCTTAACAAAAGTCTAGCACTGAGCTATGGCCAAATCATCCATTAACAGGTTCAAACAAGCATGGCAAAAACGCAAATGACAAACAGATCTCAGACTTGGTGAAATTAACACTTGTCTGGAATTTCAGATCATATAGCCCTCTTCGGAGCAACAAAACAACATGCTATATGACCTGAACATGACAAAGAAAGACATGTCATGGAGCTACTCAACAAGCTTAACAAAAGTCCCTTAGTGACCTTGAGCCAAAAGGGATCACAAAATATACTAACAAGCACACGAACATAGCAAAAACATAATCAGTTTTCAAACTTAGTGAAAACTGGGACATGTTGAAACATAACTCACGAAGGCATGTTTACGAGCTCGATGCACTCACCACGGTGCAAGTCATGGCAAGACAAGCATACATCCCTAAATAAGGCACAAAATACAAGTTAGACATGGCAAGAACAATAGGATAGCATGCACGGATCAACTACAATAACATCGGCAAATTCGCAAACAAGTTGACGATCTGCCCAGATTCGCAACGAAGCAAAAGTAGAGCTCAATTGACTCAAGCTAGGGTGCTCCATAATTGCAAACAAAGACATGGATGGATAGAGCACTACAATATTAACAAAACTCCCTTACTGATCATCCTCAAAAGAGGCACGGATCACTAGGAAACAACACAAACATATGGCATCATGAACTAAACAATCCCAGGACTTAGTGAAATTACGAAGTCCCTGAAAACAGATTTACCGGGTGCACCACTTGGCAAGCTTGCACAAGTCACCACACACATCCTAAAAATACATGGGTTGCACCTCTGGAAAGATGACAAAATCCTTAACAAAACATATGAAGAACTCACGGCCATATCATGCACACAATAATCATGGCAAAAATGACAAAAGTGCTAAATGAAGTAACAGATCTGACAATTAACTCAAGTAGCCCTCTTCTAACAGCATTTCAGACATCAATATGAGCTCAAATGAAAATGATGCAATGGAATGAAAAGATGTACTCTCTGAGATGAACATTTTGATATGCTATATGTCCAAATCGGAGCTACGGATGCAAAGTTACGGGGCCTCGAACAGAGCAACTTGGAATAAAAATATCCGGGACTTAGCGAAGAAAAAAAACTACCCC
Organism: Triticum urartu; assembly: GCF_056163025.1. NCBI lineage: Eukaryota > Viridiplantae > Streptophyta > Magnoliopsida > Poales > Poaceae > Triticum > Triticum urartu. The sequence continues at coordinate 135,413,571 of NC_141874.1, forward strand.
GAATTAGGGTTTACTGTAGCAACCGCGGATCTGGATCGGGGCGCGCCTCCCGAGGTGGATCCGGGCTCGCCGGCGGGCTGGAGCTCGCCGGAGTGGGTTCGCCGGCCGGGGAAGAGGGGAGGCGAGGCCGGGGCGGCTCCGGCCGGCGCGGTGGCGGCGGGCGAAGGCAGTGGCGCGTGGAGGCGGCGGCGCGGCGTGGTGGCGGCGGCGGCGCATGGAGGCGGCGGCGGCAGCGCGGCGTGGAGGCGGCGGGCGCGGGCCAGGGAGGGCAGGCGGCGGCGGCTGGCCTTCGGGCCGCGTGGGCCTGGCCTGGGCCGCGCGGGCTTCGGCGGGAGGTGGCGGCTGCGCGCCACGTGGCGGCGTGGGAGTGGCGGCGGCGGTGTGTCCGGCCCGGACGGACAATGTCCGGCGCGCGGAGCTGCAGTTTTTAGGGTTTCGGGGAGGAAGAAGATCCGAAAATGGAGGGGTGTATATATAGGCATAGAGGGAGCTAGGAGAGTCCAAATGAGGTGCGGTTTTCGGCCACGCGATCGTGATCGAACGCTCTAGGACATGGAGCAGAGTTTGGTGGCTTTTGGGCAAAATTGGAGGGGTGTTGGGCTGCAACTCACACGAGGCCTTTTCGGTCCCTCGGTTAACCGTTGGAGTATCAAACGAAGTCCAAATGGTACGAAACTTGACAGGCAGTCTACCGGTAGTAAACCAAGGCCGCTTGGCAAGTCTCGGTCCAATCCGGAAATGTTTAATCCCCACACACGAAAGAAAGCTAGAAATGGCCACCGGAGGAGAACGAAGTGCCGGAATGCAAAACGGACAACGGGGAAAATGCTCGAATGCATGAGACGAACACGTATGCAAATGCAATGCACATGATGACATGATATGAGATGCATGACAACGACAACAACACACGGAGACAAAGACCCGAACTCGAGGAAATAAATATAACTTAACGCCGGAAACGGCAAGAGTTGGAGTACAATTGGGAAAGTTACATCCGGGGTGTTACAACACTCCACCACTATGAAAGGATCTCGTCCCGAGATCTAGGACTGAAAGAACGCCGAGTACTCAGAACAGAGGTGATCCTCGCGTTCCCAGGTAGCTTCATGGTCGGAATGGTGTGACCACTTGACTTTGAGAAATTTGATTGACTTATTGAGAGTCTTGCGTTCAGTCTCTTCAAGAATAGCAACTGGGTGCTCACGATAAGAGAGATCTTCTTGGAGCTCAATGTCCTCGAAGTTGACGGTGCGGTCAGGAGTCTTGAAGCACTTTCGAAGCTGAGAGACATGGAACACGTCATGAACATTTGCAAAGTTTGAAGGAAGCTCGAGTTGATAGGCGAGGTCACTTCTCTTGCTGACAATCTTGAAAGGTCCCACGTATCTAGGGTCAAGCTTCCCTTTGATACCGAAGCGATGAGTACCTTTCATAGGAGAGACACGGAGGTAAACATGATCTCTGATCTCGAAAGCCAAATCACGGTGCTTACTATCATAGTAGCTCTTCTGGCGGGATTGGGCTACTTTGAGGTTATCACGAATGACTTTGCACATTTCTTCTGCTTCTGTGATTAAGTCATTACCCAAAAGCTGACGTTCACCGGTTTCAGACCAGTTGAGAGGGGTACAGCACTTCCTGCCATACAGAATTTCAAAAGGGGCCTTGCCCGAACTTGCTTGAAAACTATTGTTGTAGGAGAATTCAGCATAAGGAAGACAATCCTCCCACTTCATGCCGAAGGAGATCACACAAGCCCTGAGCATATCTTCAAGAATCTGGTTGACACGCTCGACTTGACCGCTTGTTTGAGGATGGAAAGCTGTGCTGAAGCGGATGTTGGTGCCCATGGCCTTCTGAAAAGAATCCCAAAACTTCGAGGTAAAGATGCTGCCACGGTCTGAAGAGATCACTTGAGGAATACCGTGCAGAGAGACAATGCGAGAGGTATAGAGTTCCGCCAATTGAGCTGCAGTGATCGACTCTTTGATAGGCAGAAAATGAGCCACTTTGGTGAGTTTGTCGATGACAACGAATATAGCATCATTGCCACGCTTGGACTTTGGAAACCCAGTCACGAAGTCCATTTCAATGTGGTCAAACTTCCATTCTGGAATGGCAAGAGGTTGGAGGAGACCAGCTGGCCTTTGGTGTTCTGCCTTCACTCTTCTGCAGACATCACATTCATTCACGAATTGAGCGATCTCGCGCTTCATTCGAGTCCACCAATAAGCTTGCTTAAGGTCCTGATACATCTTCGTGCTCCCAGGGTGGATGGAGAGGAGAGAATTGTGCGCCTCGTTCATGATCACTTTACGGAGGTCACCTTTGGGCACAACAATACGATCCTCGAAGAAGAGAGTGTCCTTGTCATCAAGGCGGTAGCACTTGTACTTGGACTGACTCTTGGCAATCCCAATCTTCACCTTTTTCATCATAGCATCAAGAAGCTGGGCTTGGCGAATCTGGTCTTCTAAGGTAGGAGAGACTTGAAGGTTGGCGAGGAATACTTGAGGAACAACTTGCAGATTAAGTTTGCGGAAAGCTTCACAAAGCTCGGGTTGATAAGGCTTGAGAATCAGACTGTTGCAGTAAGCCTTTCTGCTCAAAGCGTCAGCAATCCCATTAGCCTTTCCTGGAGTGTACTCAATACTTGGATTATACTCTTGAATCATTTCGACCCAACGAGTTTGTCTGAGGTTGAGATTAGGCTGAGTGAAGATGTACTTGAGACTCTTGTGATTAGTGAAAATGTCCACTTTTCTTCCCAATAGAAGATGTCTCCAAGTCAAAAGAGCATGCACAACTGCCGCCAACTCGAGATCATGAGTGGGGTAGTTCTTCTCATTAGGCTTCAACTGGCGAGATGTATAAGCAACAACATTCTTCTCTTGCATCAATACTGCGCCAAGACCTTGGAGAGAGGCATCACAAAAGACCTCGTACGGCTTGGATTCATCAGGAGGAGTCAGAACTGGAGCAGTGATCAATTTCTCTTTCAAAGTGTTGAAAGCAATATCACACTCCGGAGACCAAACGTACTTGACGTGCTTCTGGAGAAGATTTGAGAGAGGCTTCGCGATCTTAGAAAAGTTTTCAACGAATCTTCGGCAATAGCTTGCGAGACCGAGAAAACTGCGGAGTTGCTTCACGTTTTGAGGAGGTTCCCAATTCACAATTGCAGACACCTTCTCAGGATTCACGGCAATGCCCTTGGCAGAGATGATATGACCAAGATAAAGAACCTCATCGAGCCAGAATTCACACTTGGAGAACTTGGCGTAGAACTGATGTTCTCTGAGCTTATCAAGAACCAAACGCAAGTGTTTGGCATGATCTTCCTTGTTCTTCGAGAAAACCATAATGTCGTCGAGATAGACCAAAACGAAGTCATTGGTGTAGGCGTTGAAGATGAAGTTCATCATGCGAGAGAACGTCGGAGGAGCGTTGGCGAGGGCAAAAGACATGACAGTGTATTCATATGAACCAAAGCTTGTTCTGAATGCTGTCTTGGGAATATCTTCTTCACGAATGCGAATCTGGTGATAACCCATACGGAGATCAAGCTTGGAGAATACTTGGGCACCTTTGAGTTGTTCGAACAGCTCATTGATGTTGGGAAGTGGGTATTTTTTCTTGATGGTCTTCTTGGTCACTGGACGGTAATCAACACAAAGTCGGTCCGTTCCATCCTTCTTCTTCACAAAAAGAACACCACAACCCCACGGAGAAGAGCTAGGCCGGATTAGACCCATTTTCTCTTGCATATCGAGTTGCTTCTTCAGCTCCTTCAACTCTTCAGGTCCGAGCTTGTAAGGAAGTTTGCACACAGGTTCCGTGCCAGGCTCAAGATCAATAACGAATTCAACTGGCCGGTGCGGAGGCATTCCTGGGAGCTCTTCTGGAAAGACGTCTTGATATTCGCAAACGACTGGAATTTGAGAGATGGCATCCAATTCACCCTTCTCATTGAGAGAAAACAGACGGATGGTATTATCCCGAGCGGCAAAGACAATTACATCCTCAGACGAATGAGTCAATTGAATCTGCCTGGCTGCACAATCAAGCTGAGCCTCGTTCTTAGAAAGCCAATCCATTCCGAGAATAAGATCAATATCCGAGTCACCAAGAACATTTGGAGAGGACAAGAACTTATAGTCACCCAAAGTGATAGTAACATCCGGAACGCATACTCGAGATGTCATTTGACGGGCCGGAGAGACAATAGCCAACGGCTTCGGCAACACTTGAGTAACAAAATCATGCTTATATGCAAAAGGTCTCGAAATGAAACAATGCGATGCACCCATGTCAAAAAGAACTTTTGCAAGAATATCATTAACAGGAAGGTTACCCATGATCACATCTGACGAGTCCTCTGCCTGAGCTGCATTCATCAAATTGACCTTGGCATGCTTGGGATTATGCTTGACCACAACTGTACTTGCCGATCTGACAGGAGGAGGAGGAGGAAGACGCCTCTGGTTGAAACACTTGTTGGCATAGTGACCCTTCTGTTGGCACTTGTTGCACGTGACCTCTGAAAGCGGACGGTGATACGGAGCACTCGATCTTGGAGCTTGAGACGAAGTCTTGTTCTGAAAGCCAGGGTTGGGTGGGTGGGAAGAACCACCGCCACCTTTGCTCTTCTGCTGATACGGCTGACGGAACGGAGGAGGAGGAAGCCAATACTTCTGCTGCTTGGCCACTTGAGTAGAGGAAGAAGGAGTAACATCTCTGACTCGCTTCTTGGAAGAATCACACCTCAACTGAGCAGCCTCTTGCTTCAGTGCCATGTTGTAGAACTCATCATACCTCAAGGGCTCAAAGAGGACAAGAGCGAGCTGAATTTCTTCTCTGAGACCACCCCTGAACTGATATATCATGCTCTTCTCATCAAGGACGTCCTGCTTGGCAAAGCGGGCAAGCTTCTGAAACAACTTGTTGTAGTCATAGACAGACAAAGAGCCTTGCTTCAGATTGCGGAATTCCTCACGCTTGCTTTCAACCATGCTCTGCGGAATATGATGAGCTCGGAAATCTCGAAGGAAATCATCCCAAGTGATAACACGTCCACCTCTGGAATCCTTGTACTGTTGGAACCATTCTGCAGCTTGATCTTTGAGTTGGAAGGAAGCGAACTTGACAAAGTCCTCAGGCCTGACGTTACTGCACTCGAAATGCTTACACAGATCCACAAGACAATCGTCAGCATCGGTTGCCTCAACACAATTGCTGAAAGTCTTTGGCCCGTTAGCAAGGAACTGGTTGAGTGTAGCAAAGTGACTCTGATTGCTGCCTTGATTCCCTTGACTGCCTTGATTGCGCTCTTGGAGAATTTGCATGGTCAACTGTGTGTTTGCATTGGTTGCGGCCATCACAGCTTGCCATGCCTCTGGAGGAGGTGGAGGTGGTGGCGGATCAGGATTCGGAGTCGTGCGCGTTGGAGGAGCCATCCTGAAGAGGGTGACCACCATTAGCACATTGATAGATAAAATATTGAAGCTGAATCCAATGGAATGAAAATTGCAACATATAGTCTTCACATCCGAACAAAATGAACGAATGCATTCCTCTTGAAATGGTCACATATCCATAAGTTGAGAAGCCACGCAGAATTAAGGTAGAGAAATAAATCAACAAGGTACGGATCAAGAACGAATAATCGGTAAGAAATCCCAATCTCAAACCAATATCCGTGGAATAAAAACTAGAGCTACTAGAATTCCCACCTATGAAACTCCCGAACTTTTCCGGTTATGCAATCAGGTGTTGGGGATACAGGGGAAGCATAATATCTCACCCAAACTAGCAAATCCTACATCCAGCTGTATCCATCCTTCAACACATAACCAAGAAAACTTCGGAAACCATCTACCTCAACCTTCGAAAAGCATCCGTTATACAAGTTATGGCGATACTCCCGAACTCCCGCCCCAGTACTAGGTGGCGTTGAGGTTATCTCACCAACGAACTGCATAAAAGAGATTTTCGATGTCGGCGTACTAAACTCAGGTATTCCAGAACTGCAACGATACAATTATAATGACAACACCTCAGAGCTCAACTCCCCGGGACACTTCCACTAAACCCCTGACAGGAGGAACCAAGACAATGTTCTCATCATAAAACCATCGGAACGATTCCAAGATACCCGCGTGATCCTAAAAAAAATTAGTGAAATTTGAGAAGAGAAGAGTCAAAACTCTATGTTAGGATGCCTTACCAGAGCGATGAGGAGACTGGGAAGTAAAAAGAATTCCTAAACTCTCCGATATATAATTCCTAAAAGACTCAAAACATTTTTCTAGACACAACTCGGCCGCTAAAAACGATCAAGCAATGGGGCTCCTACGGTCGGGGAAGGCTCTGATTACCAACTTGTCACACCCTCGATGCGACTATAACTCCCACGTGTCGAGGCACGACTTAGAGACATAATCGCATTGAAGGCATAAGTCGCAAGTTAGGCAATCTTCACAACATCCCATGTAATATGAATAATAAAGGGGAGATAACATAGTTGGCTTACACTCGCCATGTCAATCAAGTACATAAATAACATTACACCATCCAAACAGTCATGGCCTGACTACGGCGCCAAAATAAAAGAGAACCCAACATGCGACATGGTCCCAATCACCCCCAACTGGGCACCACTACTGATCATCGAGAAAGGAAACATAGTAACATTGAGAGTCTTCATCGAACTCCCACTTGAGCTCATACGCGTCTCCTGGAGCGGAATCATCAGGCCCTGCATCTGGTGTAATAGTAATCTGTGAGCCACAGGGACTCAGCAATCTCGCACCGTCGCGATCAAGACTATTTAAGCTTATAGGTATGGCAAGGTAAAATGTAAGTGGAGCGGCAGCAAGCGACTAGCAAGTATGGTGGCTAACTTATTCGCAAAGGAGAGCGAGAAGAGGAGGCAAAGCGCGAGCGAGAAACTAGAGAGCAACCTGCGCAAACATTACTCCAACACCGTGTCCACTTCCCGGACTCCGCCGAGAAGAGGCCATCACGGTAACACACTCAGTTGATTCATTTTAATTTAATTAAGGTTCAAGTTATCTACAACCGGACATTAACAGATTCCCATCTGCCCATAACCGCGGGCACGGCTTTCGAAAGTTCAATCCCTGCAGGGGGTCCCAACTTAGCCCATGACAAGCTCTCACGGTCAACGAAGGAATAGACCTCCTCCCAAGACGTTCCGATCAGACTCGGTATCTCGGTAACTCAAGACACTTCGACAGGTTAAAACAAGACCAACAACACCGCCCGAATGTGCCGACAAATCCCGATAGGAGCTGCACATATCTCTTTCTCAGGGCACACTCAGATAAGCAATCCGTACAACTAAAACCAGCCCTCGAGTTTTCCCGAGGTGGCACTGCAAGGGGCTCTAGTTTGGACCAACACTCAGAGGAGCACTGGCCCGGGGGGGTTAAAATAAGATGACCCTTGAGTCTGCAGAACCCAAGGGAAAGAAAAGGCTAGGTGGCAAATGGTAAGACCGATGTTGGGCATTGCTGGAAAAGCTTTAATCAAGGCGAACTATCAAGGGGTTCCCATTATAACCCAACCGCGTAAGGAACGCAAAATCCGGGAACATAACACCGATATGACGGAAACTAGGGCGGCAAGAGTGGAACAAAACACTAGGCGAGAGGCCGAGCCTTCCACCCTTTACCAAGTATATAGATGCATTAAGATAACATGGCAATATAATGATATCCCAACAAGTAAATAAAAGATGTTCCAACAAGGAACGGCCTCCAATCTTCACCTGCAACTAGCAAAGCTATAAGAGGGGCTGAGCAAAGCGGTAACATAGCCAATCAACGGTTTGCTAGGACAATGGTGGGTTAGAGGTTTGACATGGAAATTTGGGAGGCTTGCAAGCAAGTGGTAGGCATCGTAGCAATGGCACAGCAAAAGAGCGAGCAAACTAGCATAGCAAAGATAGTAGTGATTTCGAGGGTAAGATCATCTTGCCTGCACAGTTGTCAGAGTTGACTGGATCCTCAAAAGCAAACTCAACGGGCTCCTCGTTAGCGAACTCGTCTCCCGGCTCTACCCAAAAAAGACAAACAAGCAACAAGGATACAATCAACCACGTGCAAACTCAAACAACACGATGCAAAGATGATATGCTATGCGGGATGCGATGCGGGATGCAAAATGCAAGGTACGACAGGAAATGCATGAACCTGGCCTCAACTTGGAATTCCAAGTGTTCCACTGGAAAGATGAGATGAAATCGCTTGAAAATTATATAAAGAACGCCGGAATCGGAGTTACGGTTTGGAAATGGCAAGCGATTCAAAAACGACACCGGTCTGCGATTTACAGCAAGTAGGCATCTAAATGCAATGAGATGAACATGCTACAGCACCCAAACATGACAACAAAATACATGGAAGGGATGCACGCAAGATTCTTAACAAAAGTCTAGCACTGAGCTATGGCCAAATCATCCATTAACAGGTTCAAACAAGCATGGCAAAAACGCAAATGACAAACAGATCTCAGACTTAGTGAAATTAACACTTGTCTGGAATTTCAGATCATATAGCCCTCTTCGGAGCAACAAAACAACATGCTACAGGACCTGAACATGATAAAGAAAGACATGGCATGGAACTACTCAATAATCTTAACAAAAGTCCCTTAGTGACCTTGAGCCAAAAGGGATCACAAAATATACTAACACGCACACGAACATAGCAAAAACATAATCAGTTTTCAGACTTTGTGAAAACTGGGACATGCTGAAACATAACTCACGAAGGCATGTTTACGAGCTCGATGCACTCACCACGGTGCAAGTCATGGCAAGACAAGCATACATCCCTAAAGAAGGCACAAAATACAAGCTAGACATGGCAAGAACAATAGCATAGCATGCACGGATCAACTACAATAACATCGGCAAAATCGCAAACAAGTTGACGATCTGCCCAGATTCGCAACGAAGCAAAAGTAGAGCTCGATTGACTCAAGCTAGGGTGCTCCATAATTGAAAACAAAGACATGGATGGATAGATCACTACAATATTAACAAAACTCCCTTACTGATCATCCTCAAAAGAGGCACGGATCACTAGGAAACAACACAAACATATGGCATCATGAACTAAACAATCCCAGGACTTAGTGAAATTACTAAGTCCCTGAAAACAGATTTACCGGTGCACCACTTGGCAAGCTTGCACAAGTCACCACACACATCCTAAAAATACATGGGTTGCACCTCTGGAAAGATGACAAAACCCTTAACAAAATATATGAAGAACTCACGGCCATATCATGTACACAATAATCATGGCAAAAATGACAAAAGTGCTAAATGAAGTAACAGATCTGACAATTAACTCAAGTAGCCCTCTTCTAACAGCATTTCGGACATCAAGATGAGCTCAAATGAAAATGATGTAATGGAATGAAATGATGTACTCTCTGAGATGAACATTTTGATATGCTATATGTCCAAATCGGAGCTACGGATGCAAAGTTACGGGGCCTCGAACAGAGCAACTTGGACTAAAAATATCCGGGACTTGGCGAAGAAAAAAAAACTACCCCGAATTAGGGTTTACTGTAGCAACCGCGGATCTGGATCGGGGCACGCCTCCCGAGGTGGATCCGGGCTCGCCGGCGGGCTGGAGCTCGCCGGAGTGGGTTTGCCGGCCGGGGAAGAGGGGAGGCGAGGCCGGGGCGGCTCCGGCCGTCGCGGTGGCGGCGGGCGGAGGCGGTGGCGCGTGGAGGCGGCGGCGGCGCGGCGTGGAGGTGGCGGCGGCGCGTGGAGGCGGCGGCGGCAGCGCGGCGTGGAGGCGGCGGGCGCGGGCCGGGGAGGGCAGGCGGCGGCGGCTGGCCTTCGGGCCGCGGGGGCCTGGCCCGGGCCGCGCGGGCTTCGGCGGGAGGCGGCGGCTGTGCGCCACGTGGCGGCGTGGGAGTGGTGGCGGCGGTGTGTCCGGCCCGGACGGACAATGTCCTGCGCGCGGAGCTGTAGTTTTTAGGGTTTCGGGGAGGAAGAAGATCCGAAAACGGAGGGGTGTATATATAGGCATAGAGGGAGCTAGGAGAGTCCAAATGAGGTGCGGTTTTCGGCCACGCGATCGTGATCGAACGCTCTAGGACATGGAGCAGAGTTTGGTGGGTTTTGGGCCAAATTGGAGGGGTGTTGGGCTGCAACTCACATGAGGCCTTTTCGGTCCCTCGGTTAACCGTTGGAGTATCAAACGAAGTCCAAATGGTACGAAACTTGACAGGCGGTCTACCGGTAGTAAACCAAGGCCGCTTGGCAAGTCTCGGTCCAATCCGGAAATGTTTAATCCCCACACACGAAAGAAAACTAGAAATGGCCACCGGAGGAGAACGAAGCGCCGGAATGCAAAACGGACAACGGGGAAAATGCTCGAATGCATGAGACGAACACGTATGCAAATGCAATGCACATGATGACATGATATGAGATGCATGACAACGACAACAACACACGGAGACAAAGACCCAAACCCGAGGAAACAAATATAACTTAACGCCGGAAACGGCAAGAGTTGGAGTACAATTGGGAAAGTTACATCCGGGGTGTTACACTTGTTCCTTTTTCTCATGCCTAAGAACAATTCTTAGGTTTCTATACCAGGTGGTAATGTTTGTTCCATTCAATTTATCTTTTTCCAGGATTGATTTCAATGCAAAAGGGGTAACTTGAGCAGGTGGTGCCATTGATCTACAACAGAAATATGCAAAACACTAAGACATGTATTCATGAAGAGTAATTCATATTAAACATTTTAATAAGATCATTACTCCCACTAAAATCCCCTGTTCAAGAATTCATCTGATTAACCAGTTAGCTTGCCGATTAATCCCTACTCACAGGGTCCCTGAGTAGCCGATTACCCGATAAATCATCCGATTAATTGATTAAATGGCGATTAACTTGCCGATTAGCCTATTAATCCCCTACTCACCAGCCGACCGAGTAGCTACCAGTTAACGATTTCCTCAACAATGCTAAAATCAACATCCCTTGGTTGATACTTAGTGATTCAAGATCCAAGATCAACATGTCAACTAGTGAGCTTTTGCATCACCGCTAGAGGACAAGATCACTCGGTAAGCAACTCTTGTTAATCGTATCTCCATACGACTCTTGTTGTTGGGGACATCTCATGCCTCGCCAACACCTATGTCTCGTGGCCCAAAACTATTTTGATAGCCACGACAAGTCAACCAATGCTCCGCGTGTAAGTGTCCGACACAAACCCATCACTTCAAGGAGATCTAGTGGCACCCTAATTTCATAGGCCCGCCACTAAATATACTTGGCATGTGAAGATGCAGCAATTGGGGAGGCATTTGTACTTGACATTCTTTGAGGGATCACCCTACTTAAAACATCTACCATGCAAAAGGAAGGGTGCATAAAAGGGATAAACTTTCACAGGTAGTTTATGTATGTGTGATATGGTATAGCCCCTTTTCACAGTGCGTGGTGATCTCCATCTCCACGTGCGCGGTCTGCCCATGCATGGTTGTCCTCGTGGTGATCTCCATCTCCACACCATGGTGTCAACCGCCAAGTGTTACATAAGATACTATGCTATTAAAACAAATAGCTACTGAAAGTAAATTACATTACATGGCTTCTCATGTTGACACGCATGTCATTAATACAATAATGGGACAACCATATGGCTCCTGCTGGTTGCCGCACTCATGACACGCAGGTCATGAAACAATAATATACAAGCAACATACATGGGCTATACCAAATCACAGTCATTCCCTGCAAAACCGAGTTAGACGTTCTACCGCCGAAGATAAAACCTCCTGAAACTCTATCTTCCAAGCGGACCAGGATTTCGTCGCTGATCCAGCTTTTTGTTAGCTTCAGTTTGACAGGTCGTGGAGCAAAATCGGAGTTCGTATGCAAAAGATACAGCCGTTTTATCGAGACCACTCCAACAGATTTCAGCACCGCGGAAATCACATTTCCAAGGTGTTGATCTATGTTCCGATGCGATCAATCTCATTGATATTCGCGTGCTACAACCGGATTTACGTTCCACTGTCTACCCCGATGGCGGACAACCGACCGGTAGGGGTAAGTCATGTAACGACCTCTGCATCACGATCATGGAAACAAGATCACGAAACCAACCTTCAATACTGACATGCGCGACCGATCTCATCGACCTGCACCTGAACCGACCTACATATCTCATATGCATATCATCGAATCTATTACCACACAACGGAGGCTCTGATACCACTGTTGGAACACGCGGTACGCTACAATAGCGCCAAATAAAATTTTCTACCACGCACCCAAAATCATGCTGCTAGAAATAGATCACGGGATCGGGTTTACCACTAGACGCGCAGTCACCGCAGCGGAAGCAGAGTTGGTGATGCATGTAGCCCCTTAAGTGTGCGACCCTATAGGTTCACGTACACATGGACACGACCGGAGTCGATAGTTGGTAGCGGCTCCTAGCAGAACGTGCCAACTCCCATGTGGGCGTAAAGTCGTTTGACGAACCTCGACAATGTGGCATATGCAACATTACTTTTGCCTCACGATATTTGTTGTCGAGCTCAAGGCGAGTACTTGTCACCCTTGAGTTAGCTCCACCTCTCTTCTCGAAACCATGATATAGATTCCTGAACTGGGTTAACACTTAACCCAAGTCACATGGCCATGCTTTCCGAATATGATCACTCGAGAGGGCCCAGAGAATATCTCTCCAAATAGGAGGGGCAAATTCCATCTTGGTCAACCATGTCTCACAGCATGTCTCACAACTCACCTGAAAGCTACCTTTATAACTACCCAGTTACGGAGTAGCGTTTGATAGACCCTAAGTGAGTCGATCCTCATCCCGAGAACATGCGAGGACCTCAGGTGTAGGACATGGCATAGACATTGCACTTGAGACTAACAGATGACTATATCTCGCTGCGTCTCAAAGTGGGTCTGTCCGGCTCGGTGATCTCCATTCCCGAGCCCATACTATCGGCTTAGCATCTCCATGCACATGACTTGTGAAACATAGTCATCAACCAAGTCGTATACTAGTCAAGGATATGTGTTCGCATAACCTTATCAACTAGGGACCATTAAAACAATCATCATACAATACATAGTTCCACAAACAAGTCACATACTTATTGACACATATCATTGATGATGTTCCAGGACAATACAAAGGACTCATGAATACATATGGAAATATCATCATCACATGATTGCCTCTAGGGTATATCTCCAACAACTACATTATCTACTTCCCAAAACCCACAATTTGTTTAGATCCTAATCATGCATTGTTTGAGGATTGATCTCATGCAATAAAAACTGGGTAGTAGGAGGTATGATCAAAGTGTCACTTGCCTTGCTGATGATCCGCAAAACCTAGAGATTCAAAGTAGCAAGCGGCGCCCTCCGAGTACTCTATCGCAAACAAACAAGCATACAATAAGTACTCATCTAATGCACAGGTAAACCTCAAATAAGAGATCTAACCAGAAAGTTCAACTTAAGAACTCCGGTTGGCAAAAAGAATCAAATCGAACGAAGCAACGAAAATCAAACGGCGAAAGAAACAAGCTTCGTTTACTAATCTGAATCTAAGTAAAATTTAGAGAGGCAAAAACTTGTTTGAGTTGGTTAAACGGAAAGAGGGTTTCGAGACGAAACTCCAGGCGCTTGAATCGCCTGATTCCAATAAACGAGCGAAAAGTTATACTAGATCGAAAATCGCGATCAGAAATAATCGCGGACTAATCTGAGAAAAAGAAAAATGACGAACAGATTAACGAACGAACGTTCGTTATCTGGATCTAAATGATGAACGCGTTCGTTAGAACGAACGAGCGAACGCTCGCTAATTAACCTAAACCAAAAAAAACTGATCTAATAAAAAACGGAAATTAAAAAAACCAAACGAAAACCGACGAAAACCAACGGTTTTCAAAAAAAGCCGGCGGCGGCAGTCAACCTCGGCGGGCGGGTCCGGCGGCGGCGGCGGTGGCTCCGGTGGCGGCGGCGCGCGGCGGCAACGACGGCTGGGCGCGGGCTAGGGTTTGGGGCGCGGCGCGGCTCGGCTCGGGTGGGCTGCTAAGGCTCGGGGAGGTGCTATATAAAGGGCCCGGCCGGAGGAGTCCCGGCCGATCCCGGCCCGAAGTCGGTTCGTTTTTTTAAATAATTACGCGCAGAAAAATAAACAAAAGAAATACTAAACGGACTCCAAAATTCCCGAAATAAATTTTCCCCGGCTTCTAAAATCAAGCCGCACAAGATGAACATTTATTTGGGGCCTAAATGCAATTTTTAAAAACGCGCATTTTTCTAAATTCAAATAAAATAGCAAATAAAACCAAAATAAAATCTTATTTGATTTTATTATTAAATCCTCAATATTCCTTTATTTTGGGAAAGTCATTTTATTCCCTCTCTCATATTTTTGTCATAGAAATAATTGGAGATAAAATAAATAAAATCAAATGATCCTATTTTCAAAATTTGAGAAAACTCAAATATGAAAATAACGAAATCCCCAATTCTCTCCGAGGGTCCTTGAGTTGCGTAGAATTTCTAGGATCAACCAAAATGCAATAAAATATGATATGCAATGATGATCTAATATATAACATTCCAAATTGAAAATTTGGGATGTTACATCAACTTGCACTCGTGGGCTTTGCGACATTCTTTGATCTTGATACCGTGGCCCTTTTATGGAGCAAGACTCTTAAGGTAGCCTTTGTTGGGCATGTCAAGAACGGTCTCTATGTGGTTAACTTTTCGGAGCGACCCACTAAGACTGCGACGAGCCTAATGGCTAAAGTTGATGTGTGATGACTTTGGCATCACCAACTAGCACATGTCAATATGAGATCTTTGCAAAACCTTGTCAAAGGGGATCACGTTCATAGACTAACAAATGTGAGTTTTGCCAAAGATCATGCTTGCAGTGCTTGTATTGAGGGAAAGCTACATGAGACGGCCCACTGACCCACGACTATCATCTACCCGAAGAGGCCCTTGGAGCACCTTCACATGGATCTCTTTGGTCCTCCATCCTTTGATTGTCTTCGGGGTAGAAAATATTGCTTGGTGATTGTGGATGATTACTCAAGATACACATGGGTATACTTCTGAAGGAAATATGCCCTAGAGGCAATAATAAAGTTGTTATTTATATTTCCTTATATCATGATAAATGTTTATTATTCATGCTAGAATTGTATTAACCAGAAACTTAGTACATGTGTGAATACATAGACAAACAGAGTGTCCCTAGTATGCCTCTACTTGACTAGCTCGTTAATCAAAGATGGTTAAGTTTCCTAACCATAGACATGTGTTGTCATTTGATGAACGGGATCACATCATTAGAGAATGATGTGATGGACATGACCCATCCGTTAGCTTAGCATAAATGATCGTTTAGTTTTATTGCTATTGCTTTCATCATGACTTATACATGTTCCTCTGACTATGAGATTATGCAACTCCTGAATACCGGAGGAACACCTTGTGTGCTATCAAATGTCACAACGTAACTGGGTGATTATAAAGATGCTCTACAGGTGTCTCCAATGGTGTTTGTTGAGTTGGCATAGATCAAGATTAGGATTTGTCACTCCGTGTATCGGAGAGGTATCTCTGGGCCCTCTCGGTAATGCTCATCACTATGAGCCTTGCGAGCAATGTGACTAATGAGTTAGTTGCGGGATGATGCATTACGGAACAAGTAAATAGACTTGCCGATAACGATATTGAACTAGGTATGATGATACCGACGATCGAATCTCGGGCAAGTAACATACCGATGACAAAGGAAACAACGTATGTTGTTATGCGATTTGACCGATAAAGATCTTCGTAGAATATGTAGGAGCCAATATGAGCATCCAGGTTCCGCTATTGGTTATTGACCAGAGATGTGTCTTGGTCATGTCTACATAGTTCTCGAACCCGTAGGGTCCGCACGCTTAACGTTCGATGACGATTTGTATTATGAGTTATGTGATTTGATGTACCAAAGTTTGTTTGGAGTCCCGGATGAGATCATGGACATGACGAGGAGTCTCGAAATGGTTGAGAGGTAAAGATTCATATATTGGAAGGCTATATTAGGACACCGGAAGTGTTCCGGGTGATACCGGGTCACCGAAAGGGTTCCGGGCAAACCCCGGCAAAGATATGGGCTTAATGGGCCAAGTAAGGGAACACACCAGCCCACAAGGGGCTGGTGCACCCCCTATAGGGACATCCACGTGGGGAGAAAGGAAAAGGAGAGGAGGAAAAGGAAAGTATGAAGTAGGACTCCTACTTCCTTCCCCTCCCCCCTCCTTCCTTTCCCCTTGTCCAAATATGGTAAGGGGGGCGAATTGGGCTAGGGGCCCAAGTAGGATTCCTCCTACTTGGGCGCGCCCTAGGCTGCCTCCCTCCCTCTCCCTCCTTTATATACGTGGGGAGGGCACCCCTAGAACACACATCAATTGTTCCTAGCCATGTGCGGCGCCCCCCCCCCCACACACACACACACAGTTAACACCTCGGTCATATCGTCGTAGTGCTTAGCCGAAGCCCTGCGCCGGTAACATCATAATCACCGTCACCACGCCGTCGTGTTGACGAAACTCCCCCTCGGCCTCAACTGGATCAAGAGTTCGAGGGACGTCACCGAGCTGAACGTGTGCAGATCGCGGAGGTGCCGTGCGTTCGGTACATGGATCGGTTGGATCGCGAAGATGTTCGACTACATCAACCGCGTTACTAAACGCTTCCGCTTTCCATCTACGAGGGTACGTGGACTCACTCTCCCTGATCGTTGCTATGCTTCTCCTAGATAGATCTTGCGTGATCATAGGAATTGTTTTTGAAATACTACGTTCCCCAACAGTGGCATCCGAGCCAGGTCTATACGTAGATGTTATATGCACGAGTAGAACACAAAGAGTTGTGGGTGATAATAGTCATACTGCTTACCAACAACGTCTTACTTTGATTTGGCGGTATTGTCGGATGAAGCGGCCCGGACCGACATTACATGACCACGTTCATGAGACTGGTTCTACCGACGTGCTTTGCACACAGGTGGCTGGCGGGTGTTTGTTTCTCCAACTTTAGTTGAATCGAGTTTGACTACGCCCGGTCCTTGTTGAAGGTTAAAATAGCACACTTGACAAAAAATCGTTGTGGTTTTGATGCGTAGGTAAGAAAGGTTCTTGCTAGAAACCCGTAGCAGCCACGTAAAACTTGCAACAACAAAGTAGAGGGCGTCTAACTTGTTTTTGCAGGGCATGTTGTGATGTGATATGGTCAAGACATGATGAGATATAAATTGTTGTATGATATGATCATGTTTTATTAAAGTATCGACAACTGGCAGGAGCCTTATGGTTGTCTCTTTATTGCATAAGATGCAAGCGCCATATAATTGCTTTACTTTATCGTTATGCGATAGCAATAGTTGCAAAAGCAATAGTTGGTGAGATGACCATGTGACGACATGTTGATAAAGATCAAGATGATGGAGATCATGGTGTCATGCTGGTGACAACGGAGATCATGACAGTACTTTGGAGATGGAGATCAAAGGCACAAGATGATGATGGCCATATCATGTCACATATTTTGATTGCATGTGATGTTTATCTTTTATGCATCTTATTTTTCTTAGTAAGGCAGTAGCATTATAAGATGATCTCTCACTAAATTTCAAGGTATAAGTGTTCTCCCTGAGTATGCACCGTTGCTACAGTTCGTCGTGCCGAGACACCATGTGATGATCGGGTGTGATAAGCTCTACGTTCACATACAACGGGCGCAAGCTAGTTTTGCACACGCAGAATATTCGGATTAAACTTGACGAGCCTAGCATATGCAGATATGGCCTCAGAACACTGAGACCGAAAGGTCGAGCGTGAATCATATAGTAGATATGGTCAACATAGTGATGTTCACCGTTGAAAGCTACTCCATCTCACGTGATGATCGGACATGGTTTAGTTGATTTGGATCACGTGATCACTTAGATGACTAGAGGGATGTCTATCTAAGTGGGAGTTCTTAAGTAATATGATTAATTGAACTTTAGTTTATCATGAACTTAGTCCTGATAGTATTTGCATATCTATGTTGTAGATCAATAGCTTGCGATGTAGCTCCCCGTTTATTTTCATATGTTCCTAGAGAAAAATGAGTTGAAAGATGATAGTAGCAATGATGCGGACTGGGTCCGTGATCTATCGATTATCCTCATTGCTGCATAGAAGAATTATGTCCTTGATGCACCGCTATGTGACGGACCTATTGCAAGAGCAGATGCAGACGTTATGAACGTTTGGCAAGCTTGGTATGATGACTACTTGATAGTTTAGTGCGCCATGCTTTACGGCTTAGAACCAGGACTTCAAAAACGTTTTGAACGCCACAGAGCATATAAGATGTTCCAAGAGCCGAAATTAGTATTTCAGACTCATGCCTGAGTCGAGAGGTATGAGACCTCTAACAAGTACTTTGCCTACAAGATGGAGGAGAATAGCTAACCAGTGAGCATGTGCTTAGAATGTCTGAGTACTACAATCACTTGAATCAAGTGGGAGTTAATCTTCCAGATAAGATAGTGATTGATAGAGTTCTCTAGTCAGTATTACCAAGTTACTGGAACTTCGTGATGAACTATAATATGAAAGGGATGACGAAAATGATTCCCGAGCTCTTCACGATGATAAAATCAGCGAAGGTAGAAATCAAGATAGAGCATCAAGTGTTGATGGTTAACAAGACCACTAGTTTCAAGAAAAGGGGCAAAGGAAAAGAAAGGGAACTTCAAGAAATAATGGCAAGCAAGTTTCCACTCCCGTGACGACACCCAAAGCTAGACCTAAGCCTGAAACTGAGTTCTTCTACTACAAAGGGAATGGTCACTGGAAGCGGAACTACCCTAAATACTTGGTGGATAAGAAGGATGGCAAAGTGAACAAAGGTATATTTGATATACATGTTGTTGATGTGTATTTTACTAGTGTTTATAGCAACCCCTCGGTATTTGATACTGGTTCAGTTGCTAAGAGTAGTAACTCGAAACAAGAGTTGCAAAATAAACAGAGACTAGTTAAGGGCGACGTGATGATGTGTGTTGGAAATGATTCCAAGGATGATAAGATCACCATTGCACACTCCTTTACCTTCGGGATTAGTGTTGAACCTAAAATAAATGTTATTTGGTGTTTGCGTTGAGCATGATTATGATTGGGTCATGTTTATTGCAACACGGTTATTCATTTAAGTCAAAGAATAATTGTTGTTCTATTTACATGAATAAAACCTTCTATGGTCATACACTCAAAAAATGGTTTATTGAATCTCGATCGTAGTGATACACATATTCATAATATGATGCCAAAAGATGCAAAGTTGATAATGATAGTGCAACATATTTGTGGCACTACCATTTAGGTCATATTGGTGTAAAGCGCATGAGGAAACTCCATGCTGATGGGTTTTTGGAATCACTTGATTGTGAATCACTTGATGCTTGCGAACCATGCCTCATGGGCAAGATGACTAAAACTCCATTCTCTGGAACAATGGAGCGAGCCACTAACTTATCGTAAATAATACATACCGATGTATGCGGTCTGATGAGTGTTAAGGCTCGCAGCGGTATCATTATTTTCTAACCTTCACAGATGATTTGAGCAGATATGGGTATATCTACTTGATGAAAAACAAGTCTGAAACATTTGAAAAGTTCAAAGAATTTCAGAGTGAAGTAGAGAATCATCGTAACAAGGAAATAAAGTTTATATGATCTGATCGCAGAGGCGAATATTTGAGTTATGAGTTTGGCCTTCAATTAAAACAATGTGGAATAGTTTCACAAACTCAGGCCACCTGGAACACCACAGCATAATGGTGTGTCTGAACGTCATAACCGTACTTTATTAGATATGGTGCGATCTATGATGTCTCTTACAAAATTACTACTATCGTTTTGGGGTTATGCATTAGAGACAGCTGCATTCATGTTAAATAGGGCACCATCTAAATCCGTTGAGATGACACCATATGAATTGTGGTTTGGCAAGAAACATAAGTTGCCGTTTCTTAAAGTTTGGCGTTGCGATGCTTATGTGAAAAAGTTCCAACCTGATAAGCTCGAACCCCAATCGGAGAAATGCGTCTTCATAGGGTACCCAAAGGAAACTGTTGGGTACACCTTCTATCACATATCCGAAGGCAAGTTATCTATTGCTAAGCATGGATCCTTTCTAGAGGAGTTTCTCTCGAAAGAAGTGAGTGGGAGGAAAGTAGAACTTGATGAGGTAGTTGTACCTTCTCCCGAATTGGAAAATGGTTCATCACAGAAATCAGTTCCAGTGATGCCTACACCAATTAGTGAGGAAGTTAATGATGATGATCATTAAACTTCAGATCAAGTTACTACCAAACTTCATAGGTCAACCAGAGTACGTTACGCACCAGAGTGGTACGGTAATCCTATTCTGGAAGCCATGTTACTAGACCATGATGAACCTACGAACTATGAGGAAGCGATGATGAGCCCAGATTCTGCGAAATGGCTTGAGGCCATGAAATCTGAGTTGGGATCCATGTATGAGAACAAAGTATGGACTTTGATTGACTTGACCGATCATCGGAGAGCCATTGAGAATAAATGGATCTTCAAGAGGAAGACGGACGTTGATAGTAGTGTTACTATCTACAAAGATCGACTTGTCGAAACGGGTTTTTACAAGTTCAAGATGTTGACTACGATGAGATTTTCTCACTCGTATCGATGCTTAAAGTCTGTCTGAATCATGTTAGCAATTGCCACATTTTATGAAATTTGGCAAATGGATATCAAAACTGCATTCCTTAATGGATATCTTAAATAAGAATTGTATATGATTCAACCAGAAGGTTTTGTCAATCCTAAAGGTGCTAACCAAATGTGCAAGCTCTAGCGATCCATCTATGGACTGGTGCAAGCATCTCGGAGTTAGAATTTATGCTTTGATAAGTTAATCAAAGCATATAGTTTTATACAGACTTGCGGTGAAGCATGTATTTACAAGAAAGTGAGTGGGAGCACTATAGCCTTTCTGATAAGTATATGTGAATGACATATTGTTGATCGGAAATAATATAGAATTTTCTAGAAAGCATAAAGGAGTATTTGAAAGGAGTTTTTCAAAGAAAGACCTCGGTGAAGCTGCTTACATATTGAGCATCAAGATCTATAGAGATAAATCAAGCCGCTTGATAAATTTTTCCAATGAGTACTTACCTTGACAAGTTTTTGAAGTAGTTCAAAATGGAACAGTCAAAGAAGGAGTTCTTGCCTGTGTTGCAAGGTATGAAGTTGAGTAAAGACTCAAAATCTAACCACGGCAGAAAATAGAAAGAGAATGAAAAGTCATTCCCTATGCCTCAGTCATAGGTTCTATAAAGTATGCTATGCTGTGTACCAGACCTATTATGTACCTCACCATGAGTTTGGCAAGAGGGTACAATAGTGATCCAGGAGTGGATCACTGGACAGCGGTCAAAATTATCCTTAGTGGAATAGGCAAATGTTTCTCGGTTATGGAGGTGACAAAGAGTTCATCGTAAAGAGTTACGTCGATGCAAGCTTTGACACCGATCTGGATGACTCTAAGTCTCGATCTATATACATATTGAAAGTGCGAGCAATTAGCTAGAGTAGCTCTGTGCAGAGCATTGTAGACATAGAAATTTGCAAAATACATACGGATCTGAATGTGGCAGACCCATTGACTAAACTTCTCTCACAAGAAAAACATGATCACACCTTAGTACTCTTTGGGTGTTAATCACATGGCGATATGAACTATATTGTTGACTCTAGTAAACACTTTGGGTATTGGTCACATAGCGATCTGAACAATAGAGTGTTAAATCACATGACGATGTGAACTATTGGTGTTAAATCACATGGCGGTGTGAACTAGATTATTGACTCTAGTGCAAGTGGGAGACTGAAGGAAATATGCCCTAGAGGCAATAATAAAGTTGTTATTTATATTTCCTTATATCATGATAAATGTTTATTATTCATGCTAGAATCATATTAACTGGAAACTTAGTACATGTGTGAATACGTAGACAAACAAAGTGTCCCTAGTATGCCCCTACTTGACTAGCTCGTTAATCAAAGATGGTTAAGTTTCCTTACCATGGACATGTGTTGTCATTTGATGAACGGGATCACATCATTAGAGACTGATGTGATGGACATGACCCATCCGTTAGCTTATCATAGATCGTTTAGTTTTATTGCTATTGCTTTCATCATGACTTATACATGTTCCTCTGACTATGAGATTATGCAACTCCCGAATACAGGAGGAACACCTTATGTGCTATCAAACATCACAACGTAACTGGGTGATTATAAAGATTCTCTACAGGTGTCTCTGATTGTGTTTGTTGAGTTGGCATAGATCGAGATTAGGATTTGTCACTCCGTGTATCGGAGAGGTATCTCTGGGCCCTCTCGGTAATGCTCATCATCATAAGCCTTGCAAGCAATGTGACTAATGAGTTAGTTGCGGGATGATGCATTACAGAACAAGTAAAGAGACTTGCTGGTAACGAGATTGAACTAGGTATGATGATACCGACGATCGAATCTCGGGCAAGTAACATACCGATGACAAAGGGAACAACGTATGTTGTTATGCGGTTTGACTGATAGAGATCTTCGTAGAATACGTAGGAACCAATATGAGCATCCAGGTTCCGCTATTGGTTATTGACCGGAGATGTGTCTCGGTCATGTCTACATAGTTCTCAGACCTGTAGGGTCCGCACGCTTAACGTTCGATGACATTTGTATTATGCGTTATGTGATCTGATGTACTGAAGTTTGTTCGGAGTCCCGGATGAGATCACGGACATGACGGGGAGTCTCAAAATGGTTGGGAGGTAAATATTCATATATTGGAAGGCTATATTCGGACACCGAAAGTGTTTCGGGTGATACCGGGTCACCGGAAGGGGTTCCAGGCAAACCTCAGCAAAGATATGGGCTTAATGGGCCAAGTAAGGGAACACACCTGCCCACAAGGGGCTGGTGCGCCCCCTATAGGGCCAGCCACATGGGGAGAAAGGAAAAGGAGAGGAGGAAAAGGAAAGTATGAAGTAGGACTCCTACTTCCTTCCCCTCCCCCCTCCTTCCTTCCCCCCTTGTCCAAATATGGTAAGGGGGGCGAATTGGACTAGGGGCCCAAGTAGGATTCCTCCTACTTGGGCGTGCCCTAGGCTGCCTCCCTCCCTCTCCCTCCTTTATATATGTGGGGAGGGCACCCCTAGAACACACATCAATTGTTCCTAGCCATGTGCGGCGCCCCCCTTCACAGTTAACACCTCGGTCATATCGTCGTAGTGCTTAGGCGAAGCCCTGCACTGGTAACATCATCATCACCATCACCACGGCGTCGTGCTGGCGAAACTCTCCCTCTGCCTCAACTGGATCAAGACTTCGAGGGACGTCAGACAATTGAACGTGTGCAGATCGCCGAGGTGCCGTGTGTTCGGTACTTGGATCGGTTGGATCGCGAAGATGTTCGACTACATCAACCGCGTTACTAAACTCTTCCGCTTTCGGTCTACAAGGGTACGTGGACTCACTCTCCCCGCTCGTTGCTATGCTGCTCCTAGATAGATCTTGCGTGATCCTAGGAATTTTTTTTGAAATACTACGTTCCCCAACAACTTCTTCAAGAGGAAGAGTGAGACCCAACAAACCGTCATCGACTTTGCAAATGAAGCTCAATGACAACATGATGCAAATATATTAATGATTAGAAGTGACAATGGCACCGAGTTCAAGAACTACACCTTGGATGAGTTTCTTAGTGATGAGGGGATCAAGCACTAATATGTCGCACTCTACCCCTCAACAGAATGGTGTTGCGGTGAGGAAGAACCAAATATTGATGGATGCGGCAAGGACCATGATGGCGGAATTCAAATCTTAGTACAACTTTTGGGCCGAAGCCATCAACACTGCATGTCATGCATCCAATCGACTCTATCTCCACAAAGGCTTGAACAAGAGTCCATATGAGATACTTACCGGTAATAAGCCCAACCTTAAGTACTTTCGGGTGGAAGTGTTTCAATCTCAAGAAAGGTGTCTGTTTTTCTAAATTTTAACATAGAGTTCAAGAGGGCCTATTTTTTGGTTATGCTACAAACTCTCATGCTTACCGTGTTCTCAACAAGTCTAGTGGACTCATTGAGGAGACATGTAACATGGAGTTTGATGAAAATAATGGCTCCCAAGTGGAGCGAAGTGGTCTTTGTGATGTAGGTGATGAAATTCCTCCTCAAGCCATAAGAAGAATGGGGATTGGTCAAATACTCCCCTCTAAGGAACCCCTTGTGGCCGAAGGAGAAGGACAATACTCTACTCAAGTGGAGCCATCACCGA
Organism: Triticum urartu; assembly: GCF_056163025.1. NCBI lineage: Eukaryota > Viridiplantae > Streptophyta > Magnoliopsida > Poales > Poaceae > Triticum > Triticum urartu. The sequence continues at coordinate 135,438,074 of NC_141874.1, forward strand.
CGCTAGACCCACACACTTTCAAAGAACAAAGTGAAGGCCCTCAACCTAATGAACAATACCAAGGGCAAGATCTATCTCATGAAGATGGTGTTGCACCAAATGATGCCCAAGATAAAGTTCATGACTCCAAGCAAGCTCAAGATCAAGCGCGAGCTCTTCTGGAGCGTTGTGCTACCAAGGTGGCTTCCAAGCTCAAGCGTCAACAACATGTCATGGAGAATGTGCTTGGAAGCTTGCGGAAAGGGATACCTACTCGTAAACAATTATCAAACTTTTGTGAGCATCACGTGTTTGTTTTGTGTGTTGAACCCCAAAAGGTACATGACGCGCTCGATGACATGGATTGGCTTGAGGCCATGCATGATGAAATCAACAACCTCGAGCGCAACAAAGTTTGGGAATTAGTACTAAGGCCAATGGAGGACCACAATGTCATTGGAACCAAATGGATCTTTAAGAACAAGCAAGATGCAAACAGTGTGGTTGTTCGAAATAAGGCAAGATTGGTGGCACAAGGCTACTCCCAAGTCGAGGGTATCGACTGCGGTGAAACCTTTGCCCTCGTTGCTCGTCTTGAATCTATTCGCATGTTGCTTACATATGCATCTCATCATGAGTTTAAATTGCAACAAATGGATGTGAAGAGTACATTTCTTAATGGCCCCTTGAATGAGTTGGTGTATGTCAAACAACCCTCGAGATTTGAGGATCCCAAGCTCCCCAATCATGTATACAAACTCAATAAGGCACTCTATGGCCTTAAACAAACCCCACATGCATGGTATGAGCACCTTACCGAGTTGTTGCGAGATCGTGGGTTTGAAATTGGGAAAATTGATCCCACTCTTTTTAGTAAGAGGGTCAAAGGGGATTTGTTCAAATACCAATTATATGTTGATGATATTATTTCGGTTCTCCTAACAAATCTTTCAATTATGAGTTTGCCGCACTAATGACCGAGAAGTTCGAGATGTCTATGATGGGAGAGTTGAAGTTCTTTCTTGGGTTCGAAGTCAAGCAAAGAAAAGAAGGAACTTTCATCAACCAAGCCAAATATACCCAAGACATGCTCAAGAGATTCAAGCTAGATGATGTCAAGCCGGTCAAGCTTCCTATTCCCACCAAATGCAAGCTCGACATTGATCCCAATGGTAAAGTAGTGGATCAAAAGGTATATCGCTCCATGTTGGATCCTTGATTTATCTTTGTGCATCTAGACCGGATATTATGTTGAGTGTGGGAATGTGTGCAAGGTTCCAAGCCGCACCTAAGGAAAGTCATTATGTGGTGGTCAAATGAATCTTTTGATATTTGGCTCATACCCCAACTTTGGCCTATGGTACCCCAAAGGAGCAAGCTTTGATCTCATGGGCTATTTGGGCTCGGATTGGGCGGGAGATGTTATGGATAGGAAGTCAACTTTTGGAGGGTGCCAATTCCTTGGGCGCTCTTTGGTGAGTTGGTCTTCAAAGAAGCAAAATTGTGTGTCTCTCTCATCCATCGAGGCTGAGTATGTAGCTGCCGCAAGTTGTTGTGCACAATTGCTATGGATGAGGCAAACCTTAAAGGATTACGATGGCACTTGTGAAAAAGTGCCTCTTCTATGTGACAATGAAAGTGCAATCAAGATCTCCCGCAACCCAGTGCTACATAGCAAGACGAAGCACATTGAGATTCGTCATCATTTCATTCGGGATCATATCAAGCGTGGGGATATTGAGATTATCTACGTCAACACTCAAGAGCAACTAGCAGATATTTTCACAAAGCCTTTGGATGAAGCAAGATTTTGCGAGTTAAGGCATGAGCTAAGTATCATCGATTCAGGCAATGTGGTTTGAATCAAGGCACACCCCACCACAATCATCATTTTATCTTGTTCTAGATGTAGGCATGGGCATAGGGGGTGTTGTTCTCTCAATGAACTCTCCCTCCCCCCATTATGCATAAATTGATCAAGTCTTTCACATTAGCCATTCTTGATGGTACTTGTGATTCAAAGATGAGTTTTGGTCATGGGCCCAAGGTTAAAATCTTCGTGGTGCCATACCAATTGGCTCAAACATAGGTGACTTCTGTCACCGCCCTCTTGTTGAGAGGCTTGGCTCCGTTTTGTTTGAGTTGTGATTTCATGTATTAGGCTTGTTGGGTGTTGGTTTACTCCACGTGTGCTCCTGATTTAATTGCTTTTTGACCTGGGAGTATTCCTTTCTATTTGTGGTGTTTCCTTGTCTCCGACCCAAGCCCTTCTTCTCTCAAACCTCTTAAAATTTCATAAGCCCATTCTCCCAAACTTTGATCCTAACAGTTTTTCTGGCAGCAAGCGGTACTATTGCTGGCGGGCATGATACTACCATACATGCGGTACTACCGCACCGGCCTATGGTACTACCGCTGAGTGCAGTATGTGTCGACCTCCTGTCAAAGCACTGGGGCGGTACCACCACTGGTAGTGAAGGTACCACTGCTGACTCCAGCGGAACTACTACTTAGGGGACCCGCGAGTGGGTTCAGTGTTGGGCACGGGGAGTTCTAACTCCCCCATACCCATTCACTTCCACTCCTCTCATGCTCTCTCTCTCAAGCGGCCAAGAATTGCTCTAGAGGCCGGCTCCAGCCCTCAGATTTTGTGTCGTCTTCTTCGTTTCCGACCGGTGGGATCGATCCCCACCTTCTCCTCTTGCCATGGATACCGGTATTGCCCTCATTTTTCTCTCCTATAGTTCTATTTTTTAATCTTGGTTCTAGGGCAATGCATGCGGTATTCATAGATTTTTGTCTAAATCTAGGCATGAGTAGGATGCAGGATAACTGCTAGTTAGGAGTATAGTCGTCTTTGCCAAAATTTTGCAATTTTACATCACCGGTACTACCGGATCCACGTCGTGGATGTAATCCCGTCGGGTGGGCGGTACTAACGCTCGGACGTGGACGGTATTACTGCTTGTGGCGGTACTACCACTCGTGTCCAGCGGTACTACCGCTTACCCTTCGGCGGTACTACCGCTGCTGGGCACGGCACTACCGATGTGACCTAGTTTTTCAGAATTTTTGCACTTACTTCTATTCTCTTTTTGTATCTCTTGGCTTATGCAATGACTTCACACCTGCTTTTCCCTCGCTCTATATTTGTGGGTTCTAGGTGATGGTTGCTCCGCTCATCATGCTGATGGCAAGAACCGAGAGTGTCCTGGTGGTTCCAAGCGCTACCGTACTGCAGATGGTACCCTAGCCAACTCCAATGGTCCTCCAAGACAACATGTGAAGAAGACCACCAGTAAGCCAAAGGAGAAGGAGAAGTAGACCCCTCCTGATGAGATGTCTACAAAGGAGTTTAGTGCATTCCGTATTCGCAATCCTTATTGTCGTCTCAGGACGAGGCTCCTGTTGGTTGTCCCTTCTAAACCAAGGAGCAATCTCTTATCTATGTGGACATTCTAAAGGCCAAGAAGAACTTGTATATTGTCGTCAAGTCTATTGACATCACTCACATGGAGAAGGACCCATCTTACTTTGGAGAAGCTCTTTATCTTTGTCACTAGTGGGGACTTATTCATATCATCACATTCAACAAGGACTATGATGCAGAGATTGTGGCTCGATTCTATGCCACTATTCACTTTCATGCCAATGAAGAGAGTTCCATGTCATGAATGACTGGTGAAAGGAGATTCAAGGTTGATTGGAAGGACTTCATGGATTGTCTGGCATTGCTGATGAGGGGGAAGACAACCTAGTTGGTCGCCAGCCTCACAAGGATACACCTCCTATACAAAAGTCAAAGCTTATCGTTACTCCAGGACTGTGACCACTGCCAAGGGGGGCACTCGCACGGAGCTCATCCCGTTCATGGACATCATGTGTCGTATCTTTCGCAACACTCTTTTCCCTTGCATTGGGAACCTGGATCAGGTACACTCCTATTTGGTGGATCTTCTCTTGCTTTGCATCAAGGGTAAGGGTGGGACATCTACTTTGTATATCTCCCACATCATGTGGCATGAGCTTCATTCTATTGTGCTTGACCGAAGGTGCCCATCTATGCCCCTTATCTGTATAAGTTGATTGAGACGACATGGGCTGCTGAGTTTCTAGGGGACGCGCTTCCTACTGAGCATATCGTATCTCATGGGGTTCTGAACTTGCGCCGGAAGGAGAACTGTGGGACTGCAACAGCTGGTATCGGTGAGGATATTACCCCCACTAACTTTGATGATGAAGTTGAGCCGGATTATGAGTTTGTCCCTTCTCTTGAGAAGGTACCATCTTGGGCATCTAAGCTCAAGACGAAGATGAAGAAGCTCTTCTGCATGGAAGCCAAGGGTCAGTATAGGGCTCACGTGGCCGAGAAGGCAGCTCGCACGCGTCACATGACCATGATGAGGCACCTGGGTCAGGAGATTACTAGTGGCTCTGAGGAGAGGGTCGCTGATGAGGAGACGTGGATCTCGCAGCATTATTGCAAGTGGTCCGACTCAGCGGTGGAGCATCAGGATGCAGCAGTAGAGGAGTTTGAGGAGCACGAGGACTCAGATGAGCACGATGAGTACTAATGTTCTAGAGCATCTCCATCACCTTACGCTAGTTTAGTGCTCTTTGCCCCTTTTGGTGTCTCGATGCCAAAGGGGGAGAGAGCTTAGGGATTTGCCGAGTCACGATTGTGTCTTTGTCGTTGATTTCATTCTCTCGTGAACTCTCTTTCTTTTGCTTCAATTTTCTTTCATTTGTGTGGGACCCAAAGCACCTATCATATGGTGTGAGACATATGCTACCCTATATTTATCTTTATGTCTAGTACCTTATTAGCTTCTGAGATGTTATTTATGCTATGCCCTATCTTTACGCTCACATGCTACTTACTTGCATCCTTGTATATCCATCTCATTTTTTTGATGCAAGTGTTGTCAGTCTATAAAATGTAGGGGGGGGGGGGGTATTGATCCTAGTATGTGTGCTTTGCATTTCAAATGCATGCTCAATTAGTGCACACATCTAGGGGGAGCCCGTCTATATTTTGTAGATTGTGGGATTGCATACTTTCTTGCTCTATATTTGTGCAAATCATGTGTTGTCATCAATCCACCAAAAAGAGGGAGATTGTTAGGGCATATTTCTCCCTTAGTTGTTTTGGTGATTGATGACAATGCTTTTGCGGACTAATCATGTGCATTGAGAATTTTAGATAATCTATCATATGGCACAAGACGATTCGTGCCCCTCTGATCTATTGCGAAGACGGTGTTTTTTCCTTCGTTTAATTTTTGGTGGATTTGAGTTGTAGGAACACCGTACTATTAAGAGTGGGTCTGCTTCGGAAAGGTTGGGTGGAGATCAACACGTACATAGTCCCTTTGCACCCTCCGTCCTTCGTTGTATTTGAGCTTGACCTTCCCTTGCGTTTGGGCGTTTCAGAGCAGCTAAGCGATAGTACCGCTCCAGCGGTAGTTCAGTGCGGTCCTCACTTCCGCTTGTTGTTTAGGTTCTGTAAATGGGAGGTAGTTTAGTGCGGTAGTACCACTCCGGCAGTACTGCGGCTCTGACTACCACTGTACTACCACATGTTTACTGGGCTTACTACAGCTAAGCGGAAGTACCCCTCTAGCGGCGCGGTAGTACAGCTCCGACGGAACTACCGCTGTCCCAGTACCGCACGGAGTACCGCTTATTATTTTCCCTCTCGATAGCTCGGTCCCTCCAGCGGAAGTATAGCGGTAGTAGTTAGTGGTAATACCACCCATGGTGGCACTACCGTCCTGCCTTTCTCTTCTACCACTGGTTTCGGCTATTGTTCAACACCGAGCGGAAGTACCGCTGATGGGAGCGGTAGTACCGCTTCGGCGGCACTACCGCCTCCTTGATCTGCTCTGTTGAACGTAGCGGCTGCTACCTCTTAAGCATGCGTTGGTTTTCCCTTAAAGAGGAAAGGGTGATGCAGCAAAGTAGCGTAAGTATTTCCCTCAGTTTTGAGAACCAAGGTATCAATCCAGTAGGAGGTAGCACGCAAGTCGCCTAGTACCTGCAGAAACAAACAAGAACCTCGCAACCAACGCGATAAAGGGGTTGTCAATCCCTTCACGCTCACTTAAGAAAGTGAGATTTGATAGAGATAATAAGATAAATATTCTTGGTATTTTTGTTGTATAGATTGGAAAATAAAGATTACAAAATAAACTACGATAAAAATAACAAGTAGATATGAAAATAATATGATGGAAGATAGACCCGGGGGCCATAGGTTTCACTAGTGGCTTCTCTCAAGATAGCAAATTCTATGGTGGGTGAACAAATTACTGTCAAGCAATTGATAGAAAAGCGCATAGTTACGAGAATATATAGGCATGATCATGTATATAGGCATCACGTCCGCGACAAGTAGACTGAAACGATTCTACATCTACTACTATTACTCCGCACATCGACCGCTATCCAGCATGCATCTAGAGTATTAAGTTCATAAGAACAGAGTAACGCATTAGGCAAGATGACATGATGTAGAGGGATAAACTCAAGCAATATGATATAAACACCACCTTTTTATCCTCGATGGCAACAATACAATACGTGCCTTGCTGCCCCTGCTGTCACTGGGAAAGGACACCGCAAGATTGAACCCAAAGCTAAGCACTTCTCGCATTGCAAGAATGATCAATCTAGTAGGCCAAACCAAACAGATAATTCGAAGAGACTTGCAAAGATATTAAATCATGCATAAAATAATTCAGAGAAGAATCAAATATTGTTCATAGATAATCTTGATCATAAACCCACAATTCATCGGATCTCGACAAACACACCGCAAAAAAGATTACATCGAATAGATCTCCAAGAGAATCGAGGAGAACTTTGTATTGAGATCCAAAGAAAGAGAAGAAGCCATCGAGCTAATAACTATGGACCCGGAGGTCTGTGGTAAACTACTCACACATCATCGGAGAGGCTAAGGTGTTGATGTAGAAGCCCTCCGTGATCGATTCCTCCTCCGGTGGAGCACCGGAAAAGGCCCCAAGATGGGATATCACAGGTACAGAAGGTTGCGGCGGTGGAAATAGGGTTTCGTGGTGCCCCTGGATGTTTTCAGGGTATATGGGTATATATAGGAGGAAGAAGTAGGTCGGTGGAGTTGCGAGGGGCCCACGAGGGTGGGGGTGCGCCCACCCCTCTGGGGCGCGCCCTCCTGCCTCGTCGCCTCCTCGATTCTTTCTTGACGTCCACTCAAAGTCTCATGGATCATGTTTGTTCCAAAAATAACTCTCCCGAAGGTTTCATTCCGTTTGGATTCCGTTTGATATTCCTTTTCTGCGAAACACTGAAATAGGCAAAAAAAACAACAATTTGCACTGGGCTTTTGGTTAGTAGGTTAGTCTCAAAAATAATATAAAAAGGTATATTAAAGCTCATTAAACATCCAAAACAGATAATATAATAGCATGGAACAATAAAAAATTCTAGATACGTTGGAGACGTATCAAGCATCCCCAAGCTTAATTCCTGCTCGTCCTCGAGTAGGTAAATGATAAAAATAGAATTTTTGATGTGGAATGCTACCTGTAACATACCAATTTTTCAATTGCATATCATATTTTATTGCATTTTGTTTTGCGATCCTAAAAATCCTAAGCAACTGAAGGACCCACGGAGAGAGTTGGGGATTTCACGATTTTCATGTTTGAATTTCTCAAATATTGAAACGGGGATCATTTTGGCTTCAATTATTTTTCTCTCCGAAAATATTTCATATTAAAAATATATGAGAGGAGATAATAGGACTTCTCCAAAATAAATGAAATATTGGAGGAAAATTATTAAAATCAAATAAATTATTTTATTTGGATTTTATCGCTATTTTATTTGAATTAAAAAATGCATTTTTCAAATTGTATTTTTAGGCCAAGAAAATGTTCACTTTCTTCTAAATATAACTAAATATTATATTTAGAAGGTGAAATTTTGTTTTGGTATTTTTAGATTTTATTTTATTTTCTAGGATTTTTTCCAGCGAAATCTTTTTTTTAAGAGTCAGCCGACCTAATGGGCCATGGCCGACCCGAACTCCCCGCCGCCCAGGCTTTATAAGCCGGCCCCCTGCCCCATAGCCCACCCACGCCGCAAAACCCTGGTCGCCGCCCCACCCGCGCCACCGCCGCCGGAGTTGACGTGGTTTTTTTTTGGTTTTTTAGGTAAACCCTAGATCTAAATTTAGATCAAGTTTTTTTTAGTTTCCCCGATTTTTTTATTAGGTCGGGTTTTCGTCAGTTTAATTATTTAGCGGATGTTCATCCGTACGTTCGTTTGTTCGTCGGTTAGGTTCAGACAGCGAACGTTCGTTCGTTAGTCTTTTCTTTTTATTTTATTTTCGGCGAGGGACCTATCCGTGATTATTTTTATCGCAGATTAGCCCCAAATCTTCAAACGCTCGCCGTTTCTTAACCGCTTGTCCAAATCTAGTGAAACCAACACCAAAATCTTCGTCTCAAAACCCTCTTTCTGTTTAATCAACTTGAACAAGGTTTTAATAATTTTAAAATTTGGTTTCAAACAGATTCGTTTTTGAAGTTCTTTTGACCGTAGTTTCCGTTCCATAGCTCCAATTCGATTGATTCTTTTCCCGGATCGAATCTCTTTAGTTGACTTTTCAGATTCAATCTTCTTATTCGATTTTTACCTGTGAATCTTTGCTTGAGTGCTTATGTATGTTATTGTTTGTTTGTAATAGAATTCCTGGAGTGCGCGGCGTGCTACTACGAGTCACTAGGTTTTGCGGATCATCAGCAAGGCAAGTAACACTTTGATCATATCCCTTTTACCCAGTTTTTATGCATTAGCTTCAACCCCTCAAACATTGCATGAGTAGGATCTCTTAACTTGTTGGTTTGGGAAGTAGATGATGAGGTAGAACCTATTACCCCTTTTATTATCAAACCCTGGGAGTTACTTCTGCGTTATGCTACTTATTGCCATGCTATGCTCGTAGACGTGGATTGGATTTGAGAGTATCCATGACAGATGTGATATTATTAATTAATGGTTTACTTAAGGTGGCTACTTAAACATACATCTGGGTGGATTGGTTGCGGGCACCTGGGGATATACCAGTGCTGTCCTTTTTGGTTCGCCACCCAGGCTCAAAGGGATCATAAGATTATTCATGCTGGAAACTTCCGTGTGTAGCCACAAGCTATTATGGGCTCTAGCATAGTTGAGTAAGTTGTGGGAAACCTTTCCATGATGGGCTAGCAGATGTAGGGGATTGTTGGTGTACCAGCCTATCTGTCGGTTAAGGGGACCTCTTCGGAAAGACTGTGTCTCGGTCATCCGTTTCTCAAACACCATGCAATGCGAGAAATACAATGGAGGAGATTGAGTCTTGTGGGGAAAAGTGCACAAACCTCTGCAGAGTGTACAAACTAATCATGCTTAGTCGTGTCCCCGGTTATGGACATCTTGAGTATCTGGTTCTTGGATTATCATGTGGATCTCATCACTCTAAATTAATTTGCTGGGATGTTAATTACTTTTAATTGGGATTGAGATGGGGTTACCATTCTCAATGTTTTTCAACCAACTTTGTAGTTAAATAAATTATATTCCTTTGTTGTAGGGAAAAATTGGCTTTTCGCAAAAACATTATAACCATAGAGCCTCCACTAGCCATATATGCATGTAGTGATAGCATTTACTTGTTCATTGCTCTACTGTGTTATCTTGCCAGCATATTCCATGTGCTGACCCATTTCGAGCTGCAACATATCATGTTGCAGACTTTTCAGACGAAGAGTAAGGTGCGCTAGGTCATTTGTCGTGCACTCAGCTATGTCGTTGGAGTTGATGGACTCACTTTATCTTCCAAGCCTTCCGCTGTTATCTTACTTAGATGGCCTTAAGCCATATTTATTGTAATAAGTTCTCTTTTGAGACATTCAATGTAATAAGTGTGTGATTGCTACTCTATTATAAATCCTTCAAGTACTGTGTGTGTCAGCATTACCGATCCAGGGATGACACTTATGCAAAGTGAATTGATCCATTCGGGTCGGGTCGCTACAAGATGGTATCAGAGCACACGCTAAATGTAGGACACGACCACTAAGATGAGCCATAGGTCACTCTTCTCTACTCATTTTTGACTCCTCCCCATTTTCTACTCCATAGGATGGCGGACACGAGGAATAAGTTTACACGGCCAGATGAAGACACGCCTTTTGGACGACACTTGAAGGAAGTCACTAGGTACCTGAACATTGGAATACCAAGCTTCACCGGGACCTACACCGCCACACTACCAGAAGAGGAACGTTGTATGATTCGAGTTCAAGTTCCAGGAAGGACATTCATGTGAGTAACTGAGCCCATAGAGTTTTCTTTTGATGCACCAACCTAGGGTCTACGAAAGAGCATGGCAGCCTAGATCGCCATGGGACGCATCGGCGAAGTTTATCACAAGGAGCTTAAGGACACTATCTACCAGATATGTGGGCGCCGAGATGAGCAACGGGAGATGATCAGCACCAGGAAGGACAGGTCCATTTCAGCCTTCATCCAGGAGTTAAATCATCACCTTCGTCGCCAGGAGAACCAGATGTGCGCAAGCATGATAGACCTGAAGAAGTTGATGACTAGGAACATGGAGCTGGAAGAGGAACTCAAGTCTACACGCGACAGATATGAGGAGGAAATCACCATACTAGTGGAGAAGAATGATGACCTGACAAGGAAGCTAGGAGTATTCATGGGAGACCCTGCGCCAGGAGGAGATGATGACCACCCCAAGGACTACATCATCATCGACGACACCGACTCCGACCCCAGTGATGATGATTATGAAGACGAAGCTGGAGCGAATATCATGGAGTCTTCTACTGATCAAAATTTCTAGTAGACCACCATATTATTAGTAGTATTCCCTCATGTATATATTAGTAGTCCGAGCACTGTAACGATAGTTAGATCGATTGTATGCCCTTGCTTGATATTGTTTTGGAGTGATATTGATTGTGTTTGTCTCATGTGCATATGGGTAGTGCTTTCTCATTAGACCTCATTCTATTATAATCTCTCCCCTCTAAACCCATCAGATGCCTCTGAGGCGTGACCCCGGATTTGCCTTTCCACCGGAGCTCACTCAATTGATCCAGCAGCAGAATACACTGATGCAGTTGCTAGTTCAGAATCAGGGCAACAACAACAACAACAATAACAATAATAACAAAAACCCACTGCCACCACCTCCAGTTGACAACTTAGCCTGTTTTCTAAGGTTACAACCACCGGTGTTTTTCAGTAGCACCGAGCCCATAGTTGCGGATGACTGGCTACACAGGATTGGAAGGGAGTTAACCACTGCCGGTTGCACAGATGCTGAGAAGGTGCGTTTTGCCGCACACCAATTGGATGGACCCGCAGCCGCATGGTGGGAGAATTACACATTCACTTTCCCCATAGCCAATGTTACTTGGGAGCAGTTTCAGCAAGCATTCCGCACTGCTCAGGTCTCTACTGGAGCTATGAGTATGAAGAAGCGTGAGTTCCGCAACTTACGCCAGGGCAACAGTACTGTAGGGCAGTATGTGGAGGAGTTTAGCAAGCTAGCTCGTTATGCCCCGGATGACGTGGCCACCGATGCCGCGAAACAGGAGAAGATTATGGAAGGGTTGAATGATGAGATGAGTATGCAGTTGATGGTCGCAACATTCAAGAACTACCAGGAGTTGGTAGATAAAGCTCTTATGATTGAAGGGAGCAGCAGCAGATTGAGAGCCTCAAGAGGAAGTATGGACAAGGGAGGTACAATTCAGGAGCTCAGCAGAAACCCCGTTTTACCCCAAACCCGAGAGGATTTACCCATAACCATGGAGGCCATAACCACAATGGAGGAATTCTGCATAAACACAATGGCTCTAGGAATGGAAATGGGAGTGGAGCAAGCAGTCAGAACTACTCTAACCCAAGCACACCCGCCAAGAAGGACCAAAGCCACGTTACTTGTTTCAAGTGTGGGAAGACTAGGCACTATGCCAATGAGTGCCCTGAACTCAAGAATGAAAATGGCAATGGAATCTCTAGAAAGAAGCCAACCCTTTCAACAAGGGACAAGTGAACCACGTTAACATGGAGGAGGTTGAGGAGCAGCCAGATGCAGTTATCAGTAAGTTTTTGGTTAAGTCATTTACTGCAATAGTTCTTTTTGATACTGGTGCATCGCATTCATACATATCAAGGGGATTTGTGGATAAGTATAAGTTGCCTGCCAAAGTTCTTAAGACACCTATGTTAGTAAGCTCACCCGGAGCAGAGTATATGGCAAGCAGTGGATGTTTTAAGATGCCATTGACCATAGGTAGGCATGTTTTTCCCTCAAGACTTGATAATTTTGGAATCACAAGGATTGGGTGTGATACTCGGTATGGATTGGCTATCTAAGTATGGAGGAAACATTGATTGCGCCTGTAGGTCAATTCTACTCACCACACTGGAGGGGAAAAGGATTAAGTATGTATCCAGGCATACTCCTAAGAGTACTCACGTAAATTCCCTCACGAGAGTTGTTCAGGACGAAGTTCCTGTAGTAAAGGATTACCCAAATGTATTTCCAGAGGAACTACCAGGCATGCCCCCGGATCGATACATTGAGTTTTTGATAGAGTTATTGCCAGGCACTAGACCAATATCAAAGAGACCATACCGGATGCCCACAAATGATCGGGAGGAGATTAAGAAACAGATTAAGGAGTTATTGGAGAAAGGTTACATTCGACGAAGTTTGTCACCATGGGGAGCCCCAGTGCTCTTGGTTGAGAAGAAGGATAAGTCTCTGAGAATGGTTGTTGATTATCATGCATTGAATGAAGTGACGATCAAGAACAAGTACCCACTGCCGATGATCAATGATTTGTTTGACCAGCTGCAAGGAGGTAAAGTATTTTCCAATATCGATCTTCGATCAGGATACCACCAGCTGAAGATTCGAGAACAGGATATACCTAAGACAGCTTTCACCACCAGGTACGGGCTGTATGAGTGTACGGTTATATCATTCGGATTGACTAACGCCCCTACCTATTTCATGAGTATGATGAACAAGGTGTTCATGGAGTCCTTGGATAAATTTTTTGTGGTGTTCATTGATGACATTTTGGTGTACTCGAAGAATGAAGAGGGGCATAAAGAGCATTTTCGCTTAGTTCTCAAGAAGCTCAGGGAACATCAGTTATACACCAAGTTCAGAAAATGTGAGTTTTGGTTGAAGGAAGTTGGATTCCTTGGACATGTTATATCAGGAGAAGGTATAGCAGTAGACCCTACGAAGGTTCAGTCGGTCACTGAGTGGTTGGCACCCACCTCAGTTGGAGAGATCCGCAGTTTTCTAGGACTCGCGGGATATTATCGGAGATTCATTGAGAATTTCTCTAAGACTGCAAAGCCCATGACAGAGCTGTTGAAGAAGGACACCAAGTTTAAATGGACAGATGAATGTGAGGCAAGTTTTCAGGAGTTGAAGAAATGTTTGACTACAGACCCAGTGCTGATTCTGCCAGATATACGTAAGGATTTCCAAGTGTATTGCGACGCGTCTCACTTAGGACTTGGAAGTGTACTCATGCAAGAGGGAAGAGTGGTTTCGTATGCCTCACGACAGCTTCGACCGCATGAATTGAATTATGACACGCATGATTTGGAGTTAGCATCCGTAGTGCATGCACTCAAAACCTGGAGACATTTTCTTATTGGAAACCATTGTGATGTGTACACGGATCATAAGAGTTTGAAGTACATTTTCACACAGAAGGAGTTGAATCTCAGGCAAAGGAGATGGTTGGAGCTCATAAAGGATTATGATATGAAGTTGCACTATCATCGATGCAAGGCGAATGTCGTAGCAGACGCTCTGAGATGGAAGGGTTACGCCAATACCCTCGTGAGCGGAGGATTGCCAAAGGAGTTAGTTGAATATCTTAGGGAGCTTCGTTTGGAGATAGTCCCTAGAGGTTTTGTTGCAGCAATGGAAGTTCTGTCGACATTATTGGGAAAAATCGAGAAGCTCAGAAAGATGATAAGGAAATTGCTGAGATAAAGGAGACGATGAGCAAAGGAAAGCCAAGGGTTTTCGAGAGGATGAGCACGACACCTTATGGTTTGAGGACCGTGTTTACATGCCCAATAATGAAGAAATCAGGAAGTTGATACTTCAGGAAGCTCACGACTCGCCATACTCGATACACCCCGGAAACACCAAGATGTATTTGGATTTGAAGGAGCGCTTCTGGTGGACGGAAATGAAGAAGGACATTGCCGTGTATGTAGCCGTGTGAGATGTATGTCAGAGAGTGAAGGCAGAACATCAGAAGCGAGCAGGATTACTGCAGCCTATGCCGATACCCAAATGGAAGTGGGATAAGCTTGGCATGGATTTCATCATCGGATTACCCAGGACCTGATCGGGATACGATTCTATTTGGGTAGTAGTGGATCGCTTAACCAAAGTGGCTCACTTTATCCCAGTGAAACCCACCTATACCAGTGCGAAATTGGCCAAGATATACATGACCAGGATCGTATGTCTGCATGGAGTTCCGAGGACTATTGTATCAGATAGAGGAACCCAGTTTACTTCAAAGTTTGGGCACCAGCTGCACCAGACTCTGGGCACCAGGCTAGAGTTCAGTACAGCTTTTTATCTGCAAACAGATGGACAGACTGAGAGAGTCAATCAGATTCTGGAAGATATGTTGAGAGCTTGTGTGCTTGATTATGATTCTAGTTGGGATGATAATTTGCCCTACGCAGAGTTCTCTTACAACAACAGTTATCAAGATAGCCTAAAGATGGCACCCTTCGAAGCTTTGTATGGAAGAAGGTGCAGGACGCCGTTGATGTGGGATGAAGTTGGAGACCGTCAGTTGTTTGGACCAGATTTGATCAGGGATTCAGAAGAGAAGGTTAAGTTGATCTGAGACAGACTGAAGGTAGCTCAGTCCAGGCAAAAAAGTTATGCGGACTCAAAACACAAGGAGGTAGTCTATGAAATTGGAGACAGAGCATATCTTCATGTGTCACCCCTGCGAGGAGTTAAACGTTTTGGAGTTAAGGTAAAGCTAGCCCCAAGATTCGTAGGACCATAGCAAGTTTCGGAACGTATGGGAGAAGTTTCCTACGAGTTGGAGTTATCCGAAGGACTGTCAGGAGTTCATGATGAGTTTCAAGTTTCCCAGTTGAAGAAGTGTCATGCAGAGATGGCTGATATTCCTCTGAGAGATACAGTGCCCCTGGAAGCAATTCAGTTGGATAGTGATATGACCTATGAAGAGAAACCTGTCAAGATTCTCGAGTTTGCCAGCCGAGTTACACGCAGTAAGGAAGTTTTGCAAAGTTCAGTGGAGCCACCATACCGAGGATGAAGCCACCTGGGAACGGGAGGATGATCTACGGAAAGACCACCCACACCTATTCTCAAGCCAACCCAAATCTCGAGGGAGAGATTCATCTTAAGGGGGGTAGGTCTGTAACATCCCAAATTTTCAATTTGGAATGTTATACATAGGACATCATAATTGCATATCATATTTTATTGCATTTTGTTTTGCGATCCTAAAAATCCTAAGCAACTCAAGGACCCACGGAGAGAGTTGGGGATTTCACGATTTTCATATTTGAATTTTCTCAAATATTGAAACGGGGATCATTTTGGTTTTAATTATTTTTCTCTCCGAAAATATTTCATATTAAAATATATGAGAGGAGATAATAGGACTTCTCCAAAATAAATGAAATATTGGAGAAAAATTATTAAAATCAAATAAATTGTTTTATTTGGATTTTATCGCTATCTTATTTGAATTAGAAATAAAAATACATTTTTCAAAATTGCATTTTTAGGCTAAGAAAATGTTCACTTCGTTCTAAATATTCTATTTAGATGGTGAAAATTTGTTTTGGGATTTTTAGATTTTTATTTTATTTTCTAGGATTTTTTTCGGAGAAATCTGTTTAAAAAAAGTCAACCGACCTGATGGGCCGTGGCCGACCCGGACTCCCCGCCGCTCAGGCTTTCTAAGCCGGCCCCCTGCCCCGCAGCCCACCCCCGCTGCCAGCCCACCCCGCCGCCAAACCCTAGCCGCCGCCCCGCCACCGACACCAGCCCGCGCCGCCAGCCGCCGCCAACCGCCGCCGCCGGAGTTGCCGTGGTTTTTTTGGTTTTTTAGGTAAACCCTAGATCTAGATTTAGATCCCTTTTTTTAGTTTGCCCATTTTATTTTATTAGATCGGTTTTTCGTTGGTTTATTTATTTAGCGGACGTTCGTCCGTACGTTCGTTTTAACGAACGTTGTTCGTCGGTTAGGTTCAGACAGCGAACGTTCGTTCGTTAGTTTTTTCTTTTTATTTTATTTTCGGCCAGGGACCTATCCACGATTATTTTTATCATAGATTAGCCCCTGATCTTCAAACGCTCAACGTTTCTTAACCGTTTGTCCAAATCCAATGAAACCAATGCCAAAATCTTCGCCTCGAAACCCTCTTTCTGTTTAATCAACTTGAACAAGGTTTTGATAATTTTAAAATTTGGTTTCAAGCAGATTCATTTTCAAAGTTCTTTTGACCGTAGTTTCAGTTCCGTAGCTCCGATTCGATTGATTCTTTTCCCAGATCGAATCTCTTCAGTTGAGTTTTCAGATTTGATCTTCTTATTCGATTTTTACCCATGCATCTTTGCTTGAGTGCTTATATTTGTTATTGTTTGTTTGCGATAGAATTCCCGGAGTGCGCAGCGTGCTACTACGAGTCACTATGTTTTGCGGATCATCAGCAAGGCAAGTAACACTTTGATCATATCCCTTTTACCCAGTTTTTATGCATTAGTTTCAACCCCTCAAACATTGCATGAGTAGGATCTCTTAACTTGTGGGTTTGGGAAGTAGATGATGAGGTAGAACCTATTACCCCTTTTATTATCAAACCCTGGGAGTTACTTATGTGTTATGCTAGCTACTTATTGCCATGCTATGCTCGTAGACGTGGATTGGGTTTGAGAGTATCCATGACAGATGTGATATTATTAATTAATGGTTTACTTAAGGTGGCTACTTAAATACACATCTGGGTGGATTGATTGCGGGCACCTGGGGATATACCAGTGATGTCCTTTTTGGTTCGCCACCCAGGCTCAAAGGGATCATAACATTATTCATGCTGGAAACTTCCGTGTGCAGCCACAAGCTATTATGGGCTCTAGCATAGTTGAGTAAGTTGTGGGAAACCTTTCCATGATGGGCTAGCAGATGTAGGGGATTGTAGGTGTACCGGCCTATCTATCGGTTAAGGGGACCTCTTCGGAAAGACTGTGTCTCGGTCATCCGTTTCTCAAACACCATGCAGCCGGAGAAATACAACGGAGGAGATAGAGTCTTGTGCGGAAAGTGCACAAACCTCTGCAGAGTGCACAAACTAATCATGGTTACCCGTGTCCCCGGTTATGGATATCTTGAGTATCTGGTTCTTGGATTATCATGTGGATCTCACCACTCTAAATTAATTTGCTGGGATGTTAATTACTTTTAATTGGGATTAAGATGGGGTTACCATTCTCAATGTTTTTCAACCAACTTTGTAGTTAAATAAATTATATTCCTTTGTTGTAGGGAAAAATTGGCTTTTCGCAAAAACATTATAACCATAGAGCCTCCACCAGCCATATATGCATGTAGTGATAGCATTTACTTGTTCATTGCTCTACTGTGTTATCTTGCCAGCATATTCCATGTGCTGACCCGTTTCGGGCTGCAACATATCATGTTTCAGACTTTTCAGATGAAGAGTAAGGTGCGCTAGGTCATTTGTCGTGCACTCAGCTATGCCGTCGGAGTTGATGGACTCACTTTATCTTCCAAGCCTTCCGATGTTATCTTACTTAGATGGCCTTAAGCCATATTTATTGTAATAAGTTCTATTTTGAGACATTAAATGTAATAAGTGTGTGATTGCTACTCTGTTATAAATCCTTCAAGTACTGTGTGTGTCAGCATTACCGATCCAGGGATGACACTTATGCACAGAGACTTGATCCATTCGGGTCGGGTCGCTACACTACCTAGCATAATTCTTGATGTAATTTTCTTTATTTTGGCATGAATGTTCAGATCCGAAAGATTCAAGACAAAAGTTTAATATTGATATAAAAATAATAATATTTCAAGTATACTAACAAAGCAATCATGTCTTCTCAAAATAACATGGCCAAAGAAAGTTATCCCTACAATATCATATAGTCTAGCTATGCTCTATCTTCACACAATGTATTTAATCATGCACAACCCCGATGACAAGCCAAGCAATTGTTTCATACTTTTGATGTTCTCAAACTTTTTCAATCTTCACGCAATATATGAGCATGAGCCATGGACATAACACTATATGTGGAATAGAATGATGGTTGTGGAGAAGACAAAAAAGGAGAAGATAGTCTCACATCAACTAGGCGTATCAACGGGCTATGGAGATGCCCATCAATAGATATCAATGTGAGTGAGTAGGGATTGCCATGCAACGGATGCACTAGAACTATAAGTGTATGAAATCTCAAAAAGAAACTAAGTGGGTGTGCATCCAACTCGCTTGCTCAAGAAGACCTAGGGCATTTTGAGGAAGCCAATCATTGGAATATACAAGCCAAGTTCTATAATGAAAAATTCCCACTAGTATATGAAAGTGACAACATAGGAGACTCTTTATCATGAAGATCATGGTGCTACTTTGAAGCACAAGTGTGGTAAAGTGGTAGTAACATTGTCCCTTCTCTCTTTTTCTCTCATTTTTCTCATTTTTTTCCTTTTTTCATTTTTTTATTTTTTGTCCGGTGTTTCATCCTGACTTGTGGAGGAATCATAATCTCCATCATCCTTTCCTCACATGGGACAATGCTCTAATAATGATGATCATCACACTTCTATTTACTTACAACTCAAAAATAACAACTCGATACTAGAACAAAATATGACTCTATGTGAATGCCTCCGGTGGTGTACCGGGATATGCAATGAATCAAGAGTGACATGTATGGAAGAATTATAAAGGTGGCTTTGCCACAAATATGATGTCAACTACATGATCATGCAAAGCAATATGACAATGATGAAGCGTGTCATAACAAACGGAATGGTGGAAAGTTGCATGGAAATATATCTCGGAATGGCTATGGAAATGCCATAATAGGTAGGTATGGTGGCTGTTTTGATGAAGGTATATGGTGGGTGTATGATACCGGCGAAAGGTGCGCGGTATTAGAGAGGCTAGCAATGGTGGAAGGGTTAGAGTGCGTATAATCCATGGACTCAACATTAGTCATAAAGAACTCACATACTTATTGCAAAAAATCTATTAGTTACCGAAACAAAGAACTACATGCATGCTCCCAGGGGGATAGATTGGTAGGAAAATACCGTCGCTCATCCCCGACCGCCACTCATAAGGAAGACAATCAATAAATAAATCATGCTCCGACTTCATCACATAACGGTTCACCATACGTGCATTCTACGAGAATCACAAACTTTAGAACAATTATTTCTCAAATTCACAACTACTCAACTAGCATGACTCTGATATCACCATCTTTATATCTCAAAACAATCATCAAGTATCAAACTTCTCATAGTATTCAATGCACTTTTTATGAAAGTTTTTATTATACCCATCTTGGATGCCTATCATATTAGGACTAATTTTATAACCAAAGCAAATTACCATGTTGTTCTAAAAGACTCAAAATGATATAACTGAACCATGAGAGATCAATAATTTCTATAAAATAAAACCACCACCGTGCTCTTAAAGGATACAAGTGAAGCACTAGAGCAAAATTATCTAGCTCAAAAGATATAAGTGAAGCACATAGAGTATTCTAATAAATTCCGATTCATGTGTGTCTCTCCAAAAGGTGTGTACAGCAAGGATGATTGTGGTAAACTAAAAAGCAAAGACTCAAATCATACAAGACGCTCCAAGCAAAACACATATCATGTGGTGAATAAAAATATAGCCTCAAGTAAAGTTACCGATGGACAAAGACAAAAGAGGGGATGCCTTCTGGGGCATCCCCAAGCTTAGGCTTTTGGTTGTCCTTGAATTTTACCTTGGGGTGCCTTGGGCATCCCCAAGATTAGGCTCTTGCCACTCCTTATTCCAAAACCCATCAAATCTTTACCCAAAACATGAAAACTTCACAACACAAAACTCAACAGAAAATCTCATGAGCTCCGTTAGTATAAGAAAACAAACCACCACTTCAAGGTACTGTAATGAACTCATTTTTTATTTATATTTGTAACACCCACAGTGCGGCTATATCTCCCACGTGTTGGGGCACGACTTAGAGGCATAGCCGCATGGTAGGCATGTCGCAAGAGGGGTAATCTTCACACAATCCCATGTACTGAATAGAAAGGGATAAAGAGTTGGCTTACAATCGCCACTTCACACAAATACAAGTTAAACATACATCATCCAGAATACAATCAAGGTCCGACTACGGAACCAAAATAAAAGAAGACAACCCCAAATGCTAGATCCCCGATCGCCCCAACTGGGCTCCACTACTGATTAATCGGAAATGAAACAACACAATGAACAAGATCTTCATCGAGCTCCCACTTGAGCTCGGTTGCGTCACCTGCACTGGTATCATCGGCACCTGCAACTGTTTGGAAGTCTGTGAGCCACGAGGACTCAGCAATCTCACACCCGCGAGATCAAGACTATTTAAGCTTATGGGTTGGAAATGGTAGTGAGGTGGAGCTGCAGCAAGCACTAAGCATATATGGTGGCTAACATACGCAAATAAGAGCGAGAAGAGAAGCAATGCAACGGTCATGAACTAGAAGTGACCAAGAAGTGATCCTGAAACTACATACGTTCAAGCATAACACAAGAACCATGTTCACTTCCCGGACTCCGACGGAAAGAGACCATCACGGCTACACACGCGGTTGATGCATTTTAATTAAGTTAAGTTTCAAGTTCTCTACAACTGGACATTAACAAATTCCCATCTGCCCATAACCGCGGGCACGGCTTTCGAAAGTTCAAATCCTGCAGGGGTGTCCCAACATAGGCCATTACAAGCTCTCATGGTCAACGAAGGATATTCCTTCTCCCAAGAAGACCCGATCAGACTCGGAATCCCGGTTACAAGACATTTCGACAATGGTAAAACAAGACCAGCAAAGCCACCTGAATGTGCCGACAAATCCCGATAGGAGCTGCACATATCTCGTTCTCAGGGCACACCGGATGGGCATGACGTCGGGTTGGCATAAACTCTGGTTTCCCAGGGGGCGCCGGACATCGCCCAGTTCGGACCAACACTTAGAGAACCACTGGCCCGGGGGGTTAAAATAAAGATGACCCTTGGGTTGGCCGACCCAAGGGAAGGGTAATAGGTTGTTAGGCAAAAGTAAAACCAAGGTTGGGCCTTGCTGGAGGAGTTTTATTTAAAGCGAACTGTCAAGGGGTTCCCATAACACCCAACCATGTAAGGAACGCAAAATCATGGAACATAACACCGGTATGACGGAAACTAGGGCGGCAAGAGTGGAACAAAACACCAGGCATAAGGCCGACCCTTCCACCCTTTACCAAGTATATAGATGCATTAATTCAATAAGAGATATTGTGATATCCCAACATATCCATGTTCCAACAAGGAACAAACTTAATCTTCACCTGCAACTAGCAATGCTATAAGAGGGGCTGAGCAAAGCGATAACATAGCCAAACAACGGTTTGCTAGGAAAGGTGCTTTAGAGGCTTGACATGGCAATATGGGAGGCATGATATAGCAAGTGGTAGGTATCGCGGCATAGCAATAGATCGAGCAACTAGCAAGAAAAGATAGAAGTGATTTCGAGGGTCTGGTCATCTTGACTAAGATCTCGCAAGGAAGAAGAACGAGTCCATGAAGAAGACAAACGGACGTAGTCGAACGAATCCTCACAAACGCGACGTTAATGGAACCAACCCGAAGAAGCAGGCCGGAAAGAAGCAAACAACATGGTAAACAACCATCACCTAATCATGGCATGATGCACAACCAAGTATGATGCATGTCTGGTTTAATGAGGCATGGCATGGCAAAATGCACAAACAATCCTACAAATTAAGTGGAGCTCAATATGCAACTCCGTTGCATATTGACGAAACACCACGTTAATTATTTAGTTCCTCTCGTTTATGTACCCAGCAATATTAAATGTTGATTAACATGGCAAGGGGTGAAGCACAACAAAACTACCTATCTAGGCAAGTTTAAATGAGGCTGGAAATAATGAACAACAATTCCGGTAAATCCCCATATGCAAAATATGGATTTGGTACTGTTCTGCCCTATACACAATTTTAGAGTTGTTAAACATGCAAAGTACTGCTACCATGACAAACTATGTCAAACTAGGCATTTTCTACCCCATTTACATATAAAGTTTATTAAGATTGGAGCTACGGTTATTAAGTTATGAATTAAAGAATTTTAGCATGGCATAGAGCAAAAATTAATCAAACAACATTTTAAACATGTTAAACATGGATGAAAGTGGCATATTATGAAACTAGATGAAATTCTAAGCATTTTTCATATATAATGTTTTTACATATGATGCACGGTTGTTGAGTTTTAATATGCATGGAGTATGAGGGTTTTTCTGCAAAACTGGAAATCCTGGATATTAGACAAATTCGCATAACTGGAAAAAAACATCTAAGGGTCGAAAATGGCCCGAACTGGGCTGCACAGGAGCAAACAGAGATGGGCTTCCTCACATTGGGTCTGGCTCAGTGGGGAGGCTGGATGTGGGCTGGATCTAGAAGCGGTTGGACTGCGGCCCACGCCGTGGTCAATGGCAGCCAGGCAGGGGCGCGCTCGCAGTGAAGTAGAGGGAGGCGGCGCTGGGACTTGCGGCGGGTCGACGGAGAAGCGTGATCTGGTGATGACCCGGTGGCGAAGACGACGGGGCCCTACCGGATCCGGGCGGATCTGGCCAGGGTGGCTCCATTTCCGACGAGGGGAGACCGGATCGGGCGGGGCCGGCGAGGGTTAGGCGCCATGGCGGCGGCGCTGACCAAGGAGGAGAGCAGAGAGGTTAGGGAGAGAAAGAGAGACGGGGAGGAGAGGAGAAGGCGACGGCGGCGTGACCTGGGTTCGAGGCGGCCGGCGACGAGCATGCTCCGGCAGCCTTGGTCGCCAGCAGCGGATGGCGGGGATGCGAGGGAGGAGAGATCGGGGTTCTCCCGATCTGGAATGGAGGCAGCGGCGTGCGGGCTCGGGGGCGGGCCGCGCTTGGGCCTGGTGGGCCGCTGTGGATGGGGGCGCTGGAGGGGTACGTGGCGCGCTGCCACTGGCCCTAGGCAGCGGCGATGGTGGGTTCAGGTGGCGGCTCGCCCGCTAGGGCAGCGCCAAGTGGCGGCGGCGGGCTAGGCCGGCGCGGAATGCGAGGTGGAGGTGGGAGGAGGCTGGCGGCATGCTGATTTCGAGGAGGGATTTGTCTACTGCCAAAATGGAAGGGGAGGCTTCCTTTTAAAGGAGGGGTTAGGGTTTGAGGGGTTAGAAGGGGTTTTTGGACCCTCCGATCTAGATCGGATGGCACCGGATCGAGAGGGGGGTTGGTTGGACCTAGGTGGGGTTAGAGGGCTGTGCATATGGGTTGGATTGAGAGAAAAGAGGATGGATGCAACCCGGCAACCGTTTCCGGATACCGGAAACGTCCGACGATAGACCGGCTATAATGCTGCTATAGTTATCCGTTGGGACATCAAACAGACTCCGAACACGATGAAACTTGGCAGGCGGCCTACCTACAACAAAACAACACCACATGCCAACTTTCATCCCATTCCGAGAACATTTTCCGGCCACTTATAAAATACTGTTTCGGACGTGCCACGGGCGCGAGCGAGTGTGTCTGGGCTCAGAACGGATAATGGACGGAACGAGGAGAACCCGGATGGATGCAAGTTTTGAAACACAAGATGATGCAATGCACATGATGACATGATGAAATGCAACACGCAAGCAAATGACATGGCAACAACAGCGAATAACTAGAAGACACCTGGCGCATCGGTCTCGGGGCATCACAACACTCCACCACTAAGAGAGGCTCTCATCCTGAGATCTAGGATAGCATCGGGGAAAACGGAAGAGGAAGGGGAAGAGGTAAAACTAAGTTGCTTGTATCACAAATAAGTGAAATCAAAGAACCTTGCGAGGTTGAACAAATTGAAGGATAGAAAGAACACAACAGAGTTGAACGAATTTGAGAGCACTCTAGTAGAAAAGAGAAACAAGGAACATTACTAGAACCTTGTAGGTTGAAAGACATAAGAAAAGGGTTACAATGGACAAGAAGTACATGCAAGCACTCCGGTAGAAACGAGATGTACAAAGAACGATAAGGATCAATTAAGACAACACCCTGGTTGGAAATGGAAGGCAGTAATATGAACTTGGCAAAAAATGAAGGCACTTGGATGACAGTCCGGTTAGAAGAGGAATGATATACATAACACTCCGGTTAAAACAAGATAAAGAAGGAATAAGAATGATATAATTTGGACAGCACTCCGACTGTAAATGGAAGGAATTAGAATCATGAACTTGACAAGATGAGAGGATACTTGATGAGATCAACAACACACTGCCTCTGGAACTATTGAAAGAATGGCACAAGGGGTAAGAAAGATTCCAGATGGCACTCTGGATGAGAAGGGAGGCAAAACTTGATAAGATGGAAGAACTTGAATGAAGGACACGACACTCCGGTTGAATGGATAAGAATGAAAAGAACATGATCTTGAGAAAAAAACAAGATGATTGGTCTTAGAGCGTAACATCACAATGCCTCCGGAACGAACGAATAGAAGCTAGATCGTCCGAATAAGAGAACGGAGAAGGAATGACAACTTCTACCATAATTTAATTTGGAAAGCATCCTTGCAAAAAGATTAAAGCGGATTTGTTGGAAACAAACAACAACGAAAAGATATGATCCTCATGGGCTTATTGAGACATCTCAAAACTTGAGGTGAACTTCTGCCACTAATGAAAACAATTGCTTGCTTGAGATCAATGAAGAGATGAAAACTTGTTCCACCAAGAGGATAAATAGCAAGCTTGGGTCATTGAGAAGCACCACAATAGCAACATTCCTTAAGGAAGGCTTTAGGTGAAATCTTTGCCAAGGTAACTCCAACGAAGAGATTGATGGGTTGCAAAGGATCTCATGAACGAATTGAAAATGATGGGTTTAAAATATCTCATTCTTAACAACTTGCGAATCATGAAACACGACGGGAAATTGTCAAGAGTGACATAACACCACCTCAAAAGATAAGGTAGAAAGAATTGCACTTCGGAATGCAAGATGAAAAATACTTGAACTCCTCAAAACAAGACATGTGTTGAACATCATGTTTATTTTAGAGTATAGCTTGGCGGATCTTAGCTCCAAGAGAAATCTTGAAGAACAATTGGATAATGAAAAGAATCCTTGATGAGCCACCATGCCGAGCCTTCATGAGAACTCTAGTAACAAAAGAATGATCAAGCGAAGAAAAATTGAAAAGAACTCCGGGAGAAGCCTTGCAATGGTTAGATGGAGCTTCATGACGAGATAAAGCGGAAAAAACTTGGCACTCCGGAAAAGAAAAGATGAACAATTGAAACCAAGAATTTTGATGAACCTCCGGAATAAGGAATTGAATTTACTCGATGAAACAAGAATAAGAATTACATTATGCTTATCCTTCACCAATTTAAATTGATGACAAGCAACGGATTTTGCATACTACTTATTCTCGTAGAAAGGATTAAAATAGATATATACGATAACGAAGGAAGAGAAATCTTGAACGAACCACCATAAGAATTGAAAATGAACGAAGAAAAGATAAAGAAACACCTGGGATAAATAGAAAATGAACGAAGATACTTGAGGGAATTTGATACAAGAGAACGAAGAGATCATGAACTGATTAGAGAATATTTGAATGATGCACCGGTAAGATTTGGAGAACGAGAGCTAAAAGCTGGAATGAATAATTCTGAGATGATGGGCTCCGGAGATTCAAACTGAAAAGAGTCATGGATTGCTTCGGATGGGTGAAAAGAATTCTCACGATCGAAAACAATTAAGGAAGGATGGCATCAAGTTAGAACCACGAGTCTTGAGAGAACGGGTAAGATTGCCGCGAAACTCTTCTTCGATCTTCAAAAGCAGAGAATGACGATGGGAAACACCACCATGAATTGTTGATGCACTTTGGAATGAAAATTAGAAAGGATGAACTAACGACGAAAATAATTTGAAAGATCTTGGTGAAAGACATTTAACTGATGATAACTCATTCTTACGTCAAAACTTTGAAATAAATTTGAGAATAACTCCGGAAAGAATTAGAAGAGTCAGGTAAGATCCTGGGAAAAGTCCTGTGGGTTAGGGCCCACTCAAAAGAAACATCGTTGAACGATTTGAAAAGGAGATTGCGCCGGTTGAATTAAATGGCTTGAATAAGGTAAGACCTCGAAAATAGCTTAGATTGACCAAGAGTAGAAGCACTAATCTTCCGAGATATCTTCAGCACTCCAGAACAAATGAATGGCGAGAAGCGGATGATTAAGAGGTGCACCGGCATGAGAAAGCATTTGAAACAATGAAAGGAATACGATCAACACTGAAAGGCTTGAGTTGGAACCACCGGAGAAGGAAAAGAACGAAGAATGATGAACTTGAAGCTCTGTTAGTATCTTCCTGAAAATCACCGGATAAGGACATTGAAAGAAAAGAATGAAGAGATTTCACTTCCATAAAAAGATACTTGAATAAGAAATCTGAGTCCTTGAAGAAAAAAGGGGGTGGGTGGGCGGGAAAACAAAGGCAACTTTGCATGGATGAAACAAACACCATTGAGAAGACTTAGAATTGATTTTGCGAATGTAGATTTGATTGAATCCACTTGAAGAGAAACACGCCGGTTGAAAAGGATTGACATGGCAATCTTAATTATCATGAAGGATTAGTATTCACATAGAAATATGAGAACACCGCTTAGGAAAGGTATGGATTCAACACTTGACATTGAAGCAACTCGAATACCATAACTCAAAACAAAACAAAGGATTGGCTTGCAAAATAAGCCGGAACAAACATATGATAGAGATTTCGTTCGAAGTTTTCGTGGTGGGGCCCACACGAGCTCGATCGTACAGCACCATCATGTACAAGGCAGTGCACATGACATACGAAGCGTCCCCGAGTCAGCATAGCCAAGGACTCTTTAAGACACAACGAGACCACTGTAAAACCAACCGTGGATAGGCGGACCACTAGACGTCGAACCCCAATTTCATATCATACATCTATTGGGAAGATATCCTAGGAGCTACTTGAATTCCCACTTATAAACTCCCAAAACTTTTTGGTTATGCAATCGGGTGTTGGGGATACAGGGGAAGCATAATACCTCACCCAAACTAACAATACCTACATCCAGCTATATCCATCCTTCAACACATAACCAAGAAACCTTCGAAAATCATTTACCTCAACCTACGAAAAGCATCCGTTATACGAGTTATGGCAATACTCCCGAACTCCCGCCCCAGTACTAGGTGGCGTCGAGGTTATATCACCAACAACTGCATAAAAGAGATTTTCAATGTCGGTGAACACGGGTATTCCAGAACTGCAGCGATAAAATTGTGACGACAACACCTCGGAGCTCAACTCCCCGGGACAGTGCCACAACCCCTAAATGTCAGGAGGCTCCAAGAACAATGTTCTCGTCACAAAACCATCGGAACGATTCCAAGATGCCCACGTGATCCTAAAAAAACCGTGAAATTTGAGGAGAGAAGAGTCAAAACTCTACGTCAGGAGGCCTCACCGGAGCGACGAAGGGACTGAGGAGTAAAAAGAATCCTACTCTTCGATATATATAATCCTAAAACTCAAAACATTTTGTTCTAGACTCAACAACATCAGCAATTCGATCAAGCAGGGGGCTCCTAAGTCGGGGAAGGCTCTGATACCAACTTGTAACACCCACAATGCGGCTATATCTCCCACATCTTGGGGCACTACTTAGAGGCATAGTCGCATGGTAGGCATGTCGCAAGAGGGGTAATCTTCACACAATCCCATGTACTGAATAGAAAGGGATAAAGAGTTGGCTTACAATCGCCACTTCACACAAATACAAGTTAAACATACATCATCCAGAATACAATCAAGGTCTGACTATGGAACCAAAATAAAAGAATACAACCCCAAATGCTAGATCCCCGATCGCCCCAACTGGGCTCCACTGCTGATCAACAGGAAACGAAACAACACAACCAACAAGATCTTCATCGAGCTCCCACTTGAGCTCGGTTGCGTCACCTGCACTGGTATCATCGGCACCTGCAACTGTTTGGAAGTATCTGTGAGCCACGAGGACTCAACAATCTCACACCCGCGAGATCAAGACTATTTAAGCTTATGGGTAGGAAATGGTAGTGAGGTGGAGCTGCAGCAAGCACTAAGCATATATGGTGGCTAACATACGCAAATAAGAGCGACAAGAGAAGCAATGCAACGGTCGTGAACTAGAAGTGATCAAGAAGTGATCCTTAAACTACTTATGTTCAAGTATAACACAAGAACCGTGTCCACTTCCCGGACTTCGCCGGAAAGATACCATCACGGCTACACACGTGGTTGATGCATTTTAATTAAGTTAAGCCTCAAGTTCTCTACAACCGGACATTAACAAATTCCCATCTACCCATAACCGCGGGCACGGCTTTCGAAAGTTCAAACCCTGCAGGGGTGTCCCAACTTAGCCCATCACAAGCTCTCACGGTCAATGAAGGATATTCCTTCTCCGAGGAAGGCCCGATCAGACTCGAAATCCCGGTTACAAGACATTTCAACAATGGTAAAACAAGACCAGCAAAGCCACCCGAATGTGCCGACAAATCCCGATAGCAGCTGCACATATCTCGTTCTCAGGGCACACCAGATGGGCAAGACGTCGGGTTGGCATAAACCCTGGTTGCCCAGAGGGCGCCGGACATCGCCCTGTTCGGACCAACACTTATAGAACCACTAGCCTGAGGGGGTTAAAATAAAGATGACCCTTGGGCTAGCCGACCCAAGGGAAGGGTAATAGGTTGTTAGGCAAAAGTAAAACCAAGGTTGGGCCTTGTTGGAGGAGTTTTATTCAAAGCGAACTGTCAAGGGGTTCCCATAACACCCAACCATGTAAGGAACGTAAAATAAAGGAACATAACACCGGTATGACGGAAACTAGGGCGGCAAGAGTGGAACAAAACACCAGGCATAAGGCCGAGCCTTCCACCCTTTACCAAGTATATAGATGCATTAATTAAATAAGATATATTGTGATATCCCAACATATCCATGTTCCAACAAGGAACAAACTTAATCTTCACCTGCAACTAGCAACGCTATAAGAGGGGCTGAGCAAAGCGATAACATAGCCAAACAACGGTTTGCTAGGAAAGGTGCGTTAGAGGCTTGACATGGCAATATGGGAGGCATGATATAGCAAGTGGTAGGTATCGCGGCATAGCAATAGATCGAGCAACTAGCAAGAAAATATAGAAGTGATTTCGAGGGTCTGGTCATCTTGACTAAGATCTCGCAAGGAAGAAGAACGAGTCCATGAAGAAGACAAACGGACATAGTCGAACGAATCCTCACAAATGCGACGTTAATGGAACCAACCCGAAGAAGCACACCGGAAAGAAGCAAACAACATGGTAAACAACCATCACCTAATCATGGCACGATGCACAACCAAGTATGATGCATGTCCGGTTTAATGAGGCATGGCATGGCAAAATGCACAAACAATCCTACAAATTAAGTGGAGCTCAATATGCAACTCCGTTGCATATTGACGAAACACCACGCCAATTATTTAGTTCCTCTCGTTTATGTACCCACCAATATTAAATGTTGATTAACATGGCAAGGGGTGACGCACAACAAAACTACCTATCTAGGCAAGTTTAAATGAGGCCGGAAACAACGAACAACAATACCGGTAAATCCCCATATGCAGAATATGGATTTGGTACTGTTCTGCCCTATACACAATTTTAGAGTTGTTAAACATGCAAAGTACTGCCACCATGTCAAACTAGGCATTTTTCTACCCCATTTACATATAAAGTTTATTAAGATTGGAGCTACGGTTATTAAGTTATGAATTAAAGAATTTTAGCATGGCATAGAGCAAAAATTAATCAAACAACATTTTAAACATGTTAAACATGGATGAAAGTGGCATATTATGAAACTAGATGAAATTCTAAGCATTTTTCATATATAATGTTTTTACATATGATGCACGGTTGTTGAGTTTTAATATGCATGGAGTATGAGGGTTTTTCTGCAAAACTGGAAATCCTGGATATTAGACAAATTCGCATAACTGGAAAAAAACATCTAAGGGTCGAAAATGGCCCGAACTGGGCTGCACAGGAGCAAACAGAGATGGGCTTCCTCACATTGGGTCTGGCTCAGTGGGGAGGCTGGATGTGGGCTGGATCTAGAAGCGGTTGGACTGCGGCCCACGCCGTGGTCAATGGCAGCCAGGCAGGGGCGCGCTCGCAGTGAAGTAGAGGGAGGCGGCGCTGGGACTTGCGGCGGGTCGACGGAGAAGCGTGATCTGGTGATGACCCGGTGGCGAAGACGACGGGGCCCTACCGGATCCGGGCGGATCTGGCCAGGGTGGCTCCATTTCCGACGAGGGGAGACCGGATCGGGCGGGGCCGGCGAGGGTTAGGCGCCATGGCGGCGGCGCTGACCAAGGAGGAGAGCAGAGAGGTTAGGGAGAGAAAGAGAGACGTGGAGGAGAGGAGGAGGCGACGGCGGCGTGACCTGGGTTCGAGGCGGCCGACGACGAGCATGCTCCGGCGGCCTTGGTCGCCGGCGGCGGACAGTGGGGACGCGAGGGAGGAGAGATCGGGGTTCTCCCGATCTAGAACGGAGGTAGCGGCATGCGGGCCCGGGGGCGGGCCGCGCCTGGGCCCGGCGGGCCGCTGTGGATGGGGGCGCTGGAGGGGTACGTGGCGCTGCCACTGGCCCTAGGCGGCGACGACGGCGGGTTCAGGTGGCGGTTCTCCCGCTGGGGCGGCGCCAAGTCGCGGCGGCGGGTTAGGCAGCGGCGCGCACTACAAAAAAAACACTTCCGTTATGATACGTATTTGTCACAGTAGGTCATGTTATTTGTCATGCATGTACATCCATGACGATTTTATGACAGAATCAAGATAGTCATACCTATGCTGTCGTAGAAGTGTTCCCTGACATTACCAAAATTATCATCACAGAAGTGTCCACTTCCATGACGATAAATCGCGCGTCACAAAAGTGCTTTCGTCAAGGGTGACTGACACGTGGCATCCACCGTAACAGAACGCCGTTAAGCTATCGGGTCGGGTTTTGGATCCGATAACCCGTTAACAGCCCCGACCAATGGGGATTTTCCACGTGTAAAATCATCATTGGCTGGAGGAAACACGTGTCAGCTCATCGTTGCGACAAATGTCATCCACTCATTGGACGGAAGGCGCCTATGATACGTCGACATGTGGCACGGCCCAATAGAGGTCCATTCCTGTGAAAAGGCCGGCCCGTTTGACTTGGTCAAAAGGTGGCGGGCTGGCCCATGGAAAGCCTATTAACGACATGTTCGCATATAGCCAATTTACAGCCCGCTAACCCAAGGCCCGTTACGCCCTATCTAAATTAGGCCCAGTAGCGCCATCTGGGCCATCCAATATGATTCCAGCCCGTTTTCACTTCTAGCGCATGTATGGCCCATGACGTCTTTCGGCCCATATGAGGCCCTATGTAACTCTTGGCCTATTAACGGCCCGTGGTGAAACTGGCCCGTAATGAACAGTGTATCACTTTACACCCATTAACGGCCCATAGTGAAACTGGCCCGTAATGAACAGTGTATCACTTTATACCCATTAACGGCCCGTTATTCCGTTGGGCCGTTTCCAGCCCATGTTATCTTTCGGCCTTCTCAGAGCCCATTTATTCTTGGGCTCATTTCCAGCATTCGTTTACTTACGGCCCGTTACTATCATTTTCTGCTTGTGGGCCAAATTCAGCCCGTGGTTACAGTCGGCTCGTTTATGGTTCGTTAATACGTTGGGCCGTTTTCATAGCATCATCAAATACGTCCTATTAACGATGGCCCGTTATGGTCGGCCCATGAACGGACAATTCCAACTCTAGCTCGTTTACGGCCATAATGCAGTCTGTTTGGCCCATGTTTGGCCAATCGATCATACGGCCCGTATAAGGCCCATTCATGATACGGCCCGTAGAAGGCCCATTGTTTCTACGGCCCGTAGAAGGCCCATTGTTTCTACGGCCTATAGAAGGCCCACTGTTTTTACGGCTAGTAGGAGGCCCAGTGTCACTACAGTAGATATTAGCCCATGGTTATTGTGGCCTAGTTTTAAAAAATAGGTTATTGCAGCCACTAGCTAACCGCAGAAAAAGAACTGCAATGACTACAAGCAAACAAATAAACAAGACAACAAGGAAATAAATAAGCAAGCGACTAACGCTAGGCTATCACGGCTATTACACATATTACATCCACTGGGCATCAAAGTTCGCCACCAGTGCAAATATAGGGAACAAAGCAGCATATCATATACACTGGTTTTCAAAGTTGGCGACCAGCGCAAATAAACGCCGCAGCAAAACAAATCCAGAACTGAAACCACTTCAGAAGATCTCAAGAAACAATATCCTGGGTACCCATAATGCTGGCAAGATGCTTAGCAAGCTTATTAACTTTCTCTTGTTTGGCGCTTAAATCCTCCAGCGCTTGATGTTGCACCAGAAAATATGCATCTGAATTCTGCAGGGACTTCCTCAGTCCTTCAGCTTCCTGTCGCAGCACATCTGATCGATGTCTTTCAACTTGAAGTTGAGACTCAAGAAGACGAACTAATTTAGGCAGCGAGTTCGAAGAGCTTGTGCCAGCAGTAGTGGCCAGTAACTCGAACACTACATCAAGACAGGACTTTTGGGTTCCCTCACTATCGTCAAGATAGTTTTTATCAGATTTCTTGGAAACCAACAGGGATGTCTCACTATCTTGAACCTTATCTGCATTACTTCCTTTACCATTGGATAACGCGGTACTGTTCTCCAATATTTTGTCTGCATTCTAAAAGAGAAACAAGCAGAAACATCACATGTTTACCATGTTGTTTATGAAACTCATTTTGGTAAATGAGTTCAGTAGTAAAGTGGATAGGATAACAACATGAAACAAACATATATCTATGTACCATGGTCACTTTATGGTCTATATCATTCTAGTTTTTGTTGCCAAATCAAGATAGAGACACAGTTCAAATAATATTTGTTCAAGACAAAGCAGAATAGACAGAATATAAGTGTGGGTAACTATAGAGCAATAACAACACTTGTAATGTGCATGACATGAGAACATAATTGTTTATTCAATTGAAACTGAAATCAACATAGAGCAGGTTACAACAGCAAACTAGTTAAAGAAACGGGTTTAAAACATACCTGTTGCGCCATTGGAGTTTCAATTCCATCCTTCAAATTTGAAAATAGTTGGTATGAGTAAATACAGTAATGCAAGAGCAAAGGAGTATGAACCATAGCTACAGAACCTGACCTGAGAACAAATCTTCTTCTCCTTTAAGCGTTGAGTTGGGATTCGGAGTGGTGGTCCTCGTGCTTTGGGCACTGCAATTCCCTTACTAACTGCTCGTGTTTGGGTGCTCTGTGGTGGAGATGGTGATGTGTCAACTGGAACTGGGTTACTATCTTCCCGGGTTGGGGTTAGAAGGGGTGTAGCTGGTTCTCTGTCCAACTGGGTAGGGGTACAATCTGCGAGAGTCTGGGTTATGTGTGGTGGATCTGGTCCTTGGGCAAGTACAACCGTGGTTCTATCTGCATCAACTGGTAGCACTATCTTTTCTAAAGACTGTGTTGTTACTCCCTTAGATACTGCCATCACGCTCTCCAATTCAAATGGCTGATAAACAAGAAAAGTAATTGAAAGTATAGACATTGTATGATAGACAGGTGCAATGGATAGTGGGGAATAAAAGAGGGCATGAAATAATTCATATTTATGTTGTCTAACCAAACAGGATAGCATGACACAATTTCACATATATGATGGCTAACTAAACAGGATAGCATGACACAATTTCACATTATGATGGCTAACTAAAAAATATGGAAAGACATAGTTCAAAATATGAGACTATGTAAACAGGATGACATGACATAACTATATAATGTGTTTATTAAATAGGTTGGCATGCCATAATTCACATACATTCACGGATAGAATGCCATAATTCAAAATATGATGACTGTAAACACTAAACAGGATGAGATAATATAACTATATGATGTCTTTATTAAATGGGTTGCCATGCCATAATTCAGATAGATGATGTGTATGTACTATGTAAACATGATGGCATGATATAATTCAAATATATGATTTATATAGTAAGCAAGTAAGTAGATGGCAATCCATATATGATGTAAAAACTAAGCAATGCAAGACAACATGCATGACATGGGTAATATAACCCTGCCAAGTTTGAGCATAGACCTCAGGGGAGAAATAGGACTGGTCATCAGTCTCTGAATCCTCCTCTGAGGAGCTCTCTATAACCAGCAAGATGTCTGCTTCAGCAGGTAGCATTGTCTGCTCCGAATACCTTGTTTTCACTCCAGATACTTCCATCATCGCTTCAAATGGCTGATGCACAGGAAGAGTAGTTCAATATACAAACATTGTCGACAAATGGAACACGTAATACAAAAAAATGATAGCATGATATAATTCACATACATGATGATTGGCTAAATAGCATGGCATTGCATAATTCACATATATAATGCCTTTGCAACAAGATAGCATTGTATAATTCACATATATAATGTCTTGCAGCAAGATGGCAATGCATAATTCACATATATGGTAATTAGACACTGAACAGGTGGCATTCACACAAAGCATGTCTAAACTAATCAAATGACATAGCAATGCGAGACACCATACGCGCGATATGAGCAACATAACCCTGCCAAGTTAGAGCATATACCTCGGGGGGAATAGGACTGGTCATCTGTCTCTGAATCCTCCTCTGAGGAGCTATCCGTAACCAACAAGATATGCGCTTCGTCAGATAGCATAGTCTGCTCTGAAGACCTTGTTTTCACTCCAGAATTTGCCATCACCGTGTCAAATGGCTGATGCACACGAAGAGCAGTTGAATGTACTAACATTGTTGACAAATGTAATATGTAACGGAAAAAAAGGATGGCCTGATATAATTTCCATATAAGATGACTGGCTAAGCAGGATGGCATTGCAAAATTCACATATATGATGCCTGGCTAAACAAGATGGTGTCGCATAATTCACATAAACGATGAATAAACTAAACAGATGGCATTCGCACAAAGGATGTCTAAACTAAGCAGATGACATATTTGATGTATAAAGTAAGCAATGCAAGACACCATATGCATGATATAACCAACATCAGCATGCCAAGTTAGAGAGAAGACCTCAGGGGGTAAATAGGAGTTGTCTTCTCCTTCTGAATCCCCCTTAGAACAGATATCTTCCTCTCGATTACAATCCGAAATGCGTGGAGGGGGGCTGCCTTTGCGCCTACCATGGAGCGACATCTGCATGAAATTTTATTGCCACGCAAGGCTCGTCTCTTTTGCTCTACATGTTCAATTCCATTGTTTACAATAACTGTCATGCATAGGAATAAAACATAGTGAGATTATGTAAGGAGTGCATGCAGAAATCCAGAGTGATGGTAGCAACCTGTGGATAGACCCAAAACCAATAATAGCAGGCAAATATTGGCTTCAGTTAAAAAATACAGATA
Organism: Triticum urartu; assembly: GCF_056163025.1. Classification (NCBI taxonomy): domain Eukaryota; kingdom Viridiplantae; phylum Streptophyta; class Magnoliopsida; order Poales; family Poaceae; genus Triticum; species Triticum urartu. The sequence continues at coordinate 135,474,063 of NC_141874.1, forward strand.
ATGGCTTCTTTACTATTTGTTTCCCACCCAACATGAAACTCATAGTAGACACCGGAGATTAACCAGATAGTAGATAGATACTATTGATACCGGCCCTGATATGTACCCCACAACCATTTAAAAACTCAAGTTTGACCATTAGTTTGGAGCTGACTCAGAGTCTAATCGGTGAACAGGACGATAAGGTAGCATGTAATATTAAGCGATGCATAACGTAAGCAGACACGAAAGAGTGCGACCTCTCTTGCGGACCCGTGTAGTCCTCGAGGTCATCTGCTCGGTTGATGATGGTAATGCAGTTTTCATGGCTGCCAGCGGCGGGGAAGAAGATCTGAGGCGGCAAAAGACAGTCTAGAGGCCGGATCCCTGCTGTGCTGGACCCTTTTGTCGTTGGAGCAGCTGAGCTGGGGTGGACGACGGCGCAGTAGGAGCGGGACAAACCACGCAAGGTTTTCTTTGACAACTATCTATAAGAAAAGTAATTCTGCAAGGGCTCGTTTGAATTGGAGGATTCCAACAATGCAGGGATAGGAAATACAAAGGAATAGGATAGGAATGCACGTGCAAAAAAAATAATTTAAAAACATAGGATTTCTGCCAATCTGGGTGTTTGATTCACAACAATTGAAAGATCACAGGATGCAAAGAAGCATGGTGAGATTAAGTCAAACCACAAGAAAATGTACAGCTATAATGCTATTATGCTACTATCTCTTATCTTGTGCTTCATGAATAGGAATTTGAAGAGGAGGATAAGTGAAAATTAAAATTCCTACGTTTTTTTCTTTCAAGGAGACACTAAAGGAACAAATCTGTGTGCTCAGTGGACAATATATATAACATATAGATTAAAAAAGAGATGCAACAAGTGTAAAACCTCTTTGGCGAAGCCATGTCGATCTCGGCGTGATTGGGTTGGCCGGTGAGGATGCTCCGGCTGACTTTGCTGTCGGAGGAGGGGAAGAAGATCTTAGGCGTTTGGAGATGGAGCCCGAGGTACTGCTCCGTTGTGATGGAGGGTTTCGTCGTTGGAGCAGCTCCGGTGAGTTGTATGATGCCGAGGCTGAAGCAGGACAAGAGAGACAATGAACAATGTTAACCTGAGTGGAATTCTAATAGCATCTCCAATACATGACGTAAAATACATAACCACAAAGTGCTAGATGTAAAATACATCAGCCGCTCATCTCTGAACTTAACTGTCGAAACTGAACTTAACTGTCGAAGCTGAATTTTACTGTCAAAACTGAATTTTGCTGTCGAAACTGAACGCACTAGTAAGGTGAGACTACACGTCGGTCGAGTGACTTTTTCATCTCTGGTCAGTCGATTTTGCAGCCGTTGGATACGAAATCAAGGGCCTGTGGTTCATCTTCAACCTCCACCCCCCTGAGCCGCCAGCCACCACCGGCCAAATAGCAGCCCCCCACCGCCCGCGGCCAGCGGTGCGCCGCCCCACCCGCCCCGAAAACACTCCCCACCGCCGGTCCGCCGCCGCCCCGGCCATCCCTCTAGGCCCCCCGTGCCGAGATTTTTCTCCGGCGATCCCCACGCCACCGTCCCACCAACGCCCCGCCACCACCGGCGACCACCGCCCCCATCCTGAACCCTAAAATAGATAGTGGGGTACCTCTCCGGCGAGCCCCCCTCCCCGCTGCGGCTGGTTCTTCCTTCACCCCGGCGAGCCCCCCCCCCCCCCCCCACACACACACACCCTGAAAATCGACTGACCCAAAAGTCGATTCAGGGAAGAGGCTCCGGCTGGGTGGCGGGCAGAGCAGGGTGTGGGGTTTCGTCAAGGGTTTTCACGGCCTCGGTGTATGAATGGGTGGGCGGATGGGATGGCAGTGGGGAACCATGGCTTAGAGACGCGCTTGTCCGAAATGTGGGGTAAGTTGCAAAAGTACCCCCACCGATTTGAGGCGGTTCTTTTGGTTCAGGGGTACCACCGGCATTTTGCGTGTCGGGATTTCACAGGAGGTGGGAGTTTTCGCGCGCGTTGTAATTTCGGAATATCAAGGCGCGGGTTGAGATGGAGGGAGTTGTCGGAGCACAACGAGACAAAGATATATCTTAAATTTTCAGGCTAGCAAGGCGCGGGTTGAAATTTCCGGACAAGCCTAACGTGTACTGTACCAAATCAATGCGCACTACAAATGTCATTCAAAACTTTGAATTCATGTTATGTTCAATTAAAATATTTCGCTACGTGTATAATGCATGCAACCTACTACTCAAATGAACGTTTTAGTGCATTCCAAACGTATATACTACCGCTTCAATATGAACTAAATTTGAATTCGTTTCTCTATTCGAATAAGATCTACAGTAATGATTGTTGTGAAGTCAAAGAATTTGAACTCGTTTCTTTGTTTTAATAAGATCTACAATCATCATTATTGTCAAGTTAAACCATCGTTTGTGTGTTATCTTCGCAGCACACCACATGATTAGTCTCGAGTTACATATGAACTATGTGTACTATATGAACTTGAACTAGATTTTTTGAATCCACTTTATTTTGATTTCAAATCACATTACATTTCTAGCTCTAGCTAGATCTTCATAATATAAACCATGTCTCATATGTATAATGTGTTTATCACATTATGTATGGTGCCCCGCCCCCTATGCCTACAAGTATTTAGATGTGAGTTGCAAACACCACACATTACCACAAATTCAAATAAAATGTGAGAACGTTCGATATATAGTATTGTTTAGATTGTTCGATATTTAGTTGTAAGCTGCAAACGCCACACATTATCACAAATTCAAATAAAATGTGAGATTGTTTGATGTATAGTATGGTTTAGATTGTTCGGCATTTAGCTGTGAGTTGCAAACGCCATGCATTATCACATTATGGTATAACATGTGCACAGCATGTGTATCACCGCTATATTCATGCATGCAATGTTTAAAACACTATGATCTCCTATTCAAATATATGAATCCACTTTCATATCAAATTATGATCTTTGTTAGTCTCTTACACCCACACAATCCTCTAACCTTTGTAGCTACCACTAACTTTCTCTCGTGCATGCACATGCCCTCCTCCCCCTCCCCCTCCCTCGGCATTCTATCCACCGGGCACATTCATTTTTTTCTTTAGGTCGTTCTCCTAGAGTCTCCACAACTCCTTTCCAACACACACCGATCGATAAACCTCTCCAGCGATGCCTGCCTACAACATACACTCACACCTTCAATCTCCTCCTTTATGTGTCCTTGCCTCGTGTCTCTCATACGGCCAGACACACGTGTAAACTCTCGCCCCTCTTTTCATTGATCTCACAAATGCACACTCCTCCCCCTATCGAGCTAGTAGTTGGGCCTCTCGCACCACCTCCTAGCTCCATTCTCTCTGTCTATCCGTCTCGCTGGGCCTTATTTGCCTCTAACAAATGGACGTACACCGACCAATCTCTCGCTATACATATAGCTAGCTAGGTCCTTATAACTCGTTTTTACCCACAAGTCAATCGATCTACCTCATTAGTTGTGTCTCTCCCTTCCTCCGACAAACAACAATTGATCTACCGATCTAGTTAGGTTTGCTTACCAAACACATGGTTCCCCTTCATCATCCATGGATGCGTCCCGACAGATCTAACACGCACAGGCACACACAGAAACACATCCCCACTCTTATTGATAACATTGCAGTTCCACCCTCAGTTTGTCTAGTAGGCCTCTCCCACCATCTTAGAGAAGCAACTCCATCACCCATCCAGCACTCTACCCCTCTCCCTCCCTCTCCCTCCCTCTCTCCTCTCTCTCGGTCCCATCATATTTCCCATCCTTCAGTTAGGTATGGATGTCGACCGATCTCCCTCAAGACATAGTTGGGTCTCTCCTTCTCAACACATATATGAGTCGTTCTACCTCTATAGTTAGACCTCTGCCTACCCCTCCCCCCACCCCCCCCTCCCCCCCACACACACCGATACATCGAGAGCTCTAGTTATGTCTCCCTGCCACACACAAACTTGACATGTGCCCTCTAACATTCCGGTAGGCCAGTCGCCCTATATCTTTGACTTGCACCCACACACAATTTCGATGGCTCTCTTCATCGATCTCGCACCCACCCACTTGATCCTCTCTTTGACTCTATCGATAGCTATGACCCCTCCCTCTCTTCTCGTGGATTCCCCGACCCTCTATGTATGATATGGATAGGCTTCCATTTCACACACATTGCATGCAAAATTTTGTTTGAGATGTCATCGACACATATTCCCACAAATAATTCACGAAATCAACCCCCACACCACCCCCACCCCAAAACAAAAAACACTCATGAACGTGGTTTGTATCTCTCACACACACCCATGTAGGTGGGGGACGTGCACGAAGAGAAGAGGTGCATGCACGGCGCATGTACTCCCGTCTCTTTCCCAACCACACTCGCGTGGGTACACGGTGGAGCTCATTTCTGTACGAAAAAGGCAGCCCACGTGGTAATTTGGCACGTGTACTAGTTGTCCACTTGGTGGAGGGAGGATCGTCTACCACGGGTGAACAAACAAATTGCGACTTGACGCGTTATGTTAAATTAAAAAAAGAGGCAAACCATGTGGGGCCTACCGTAGAGGCAAGGCTCTATACACTGGAGTACTTTTGATGTGTCCCGTCAACTCACAGAACGAGGAGAAGCTTTCTTAGTACGCCGTCTCCCCCGTTCCTAAATATAAGTCTTTGTAGAGATTTCGCCATGAACCACATGCGAATGTATATAGATGCATTTTAAGTGTAGATTCATTCATTTTGTTCCGTATGTAGTGGAATATCTACAAAGACTTATCTACTAGTAATAGCTAGCCCCCACTACTAGGAATTCTCTATCCTCTCCTTGAGCCACATCATCAAAATTGATGTAGCCGTTAGATGAAGTAAATCAGTCCATAATAGTCGTCTGATCTAGACGTTGAGAGGCTCCGCACTAAGCCACATGCAAGCATGCAGAAATACCGTGGCACATGCATGTGAGTGGGTTTTAAATCACATCAACATGTCTGCATGCAAGCATGCACCGGTAGCATGCATGTAAGTGAACTTTTAAGTCCCATTAACATGTCAAAAAGAAAAATATAATCCCATTATGCAGTAGGAGTTGGCTGATCTTTTTTCCTTACGTGGGATGATCTAAATGATGATGGGAGTTTATTTAGTTTGGCTACCACATTTGTCATGCGGTTATAGAGTTTTTTTAGTTCTATGAAATCGATAATTTTTGCGCAGAGAGATATACCGTTGTTCCGCGGTAACGTGCGGGGACTCATCTAGTAATATTTAGGAGCAGAGGGAGTACTATGTAAAGAGTTAGGTGTCGCACGGTGATAGTGTGAGGTGGGCCATGTAATCACTGAGCCTGCGTGTTTTCACTGCTCTTGCACGCCTCCGCTGTAAGAATGGAGAAAATTGTAATCTAGTAGTGGTACCTCCTTTCGCCGAAAGCGTGGGACATCCAGCAGTCCTACCACCTCAGTAATAAAGACCAATGAGCCGTCAAATCACATAGACCCGGCAGTAAGTTGGACAAATGAAGCAACCATCACTCTTGCGCCAGTGAGAGGTCGCGTCCGCTCTGCCCGAGCATGAATGCGGCACCGATTCTTTGGAGCGGCGCTGACCGTTTCGGGCGGGAAGCGCGCGCGGGCGATGGAGGGGCTTTGGGTGGGCCAGGCTGGTCAGGAGTGGGCGTGGCAGCTGTCCGCATGTCCGTACCGGACGCGCCCGGAAACGAGAGGATGCACCGACTCTCACGGCTAAAATCATACGCTACACAACATCTCTTTGTAGGAGTAGGTCGATCTGTCGCTCTCTCTAACACACACATGCTGTTAAACACACACACGCGCGCGCGCGCGCGCACGCACGCACCTTGGTCCCGTTGCACCTTCTAACGTGACTTATTACACCTAGACGAAGGGAGTAGTAAGTATACGAGATATGGTGGCACACTGACTTAAGTCGAATACAAGTACCCAAAATTTGTGTGCATATTATAATAAGGATTCTAGTACGTGAGCGAACAGAGGGATCAATTGGACAGTGTTCCTGAGAAGTAGCGAGATGTGTGAGGTAAGAAACACCACTGGAGCTTTTAATTTTTCTTATTAATTTGTTTGTTTCACCCTCTGACTGGTGGGACCCAACGTACTATGTGGAGAGAGGTAAGGTGACTAAGGCTGCATTATTTCTGCACCACTGTGGATAGTCTTACCACCAAAGCCACATGACACGATTATGATTGAAATCCCAATGACTCCCACACACAAAAAACACACGGCATGCTTGTCACACGAATGCAGGAATGTATAAAAGGTTATTTCCCTCTCGTTGAACATAACGGGAGGGTTGTGTAGCTGGTTAGCCTGTTCGCTCATCAAACTTGGGGTCTCGGGTTCGATAACTACACTTGAGCATAATTTGTGCCAGGAGGATTCTTTGACTGGTGAAAATGTTTTCTAGGGTTTGCACGCTTCACACTCTCTCTCCAGTATATATATACACGCTGGAGCCTCAGCGCTTGTAGTTGCTCTCTTCACACTCTCTCGCCCTCTCCCGCTGGAGCCTCAGTGCTTGTAGTTGCTCTCTTCACACTCTCTCGCCCTCTCCAGATCTAAACAAGACTTCGTTGGCCTCTCTCTCCCCTCACTACTGCTCAAAGACCCGCAGAATCCGTCCGCCGGGAAGGGAAGGAGGCTTAACATTGTCGCCGTCGGCGAGGGACTACTGGTGCAGCTGTTCACTTTCCACCCAGCGGCAGCACGGGAGGGCCTTCGACCCCTTCTTCTTCGCTGTCGTCCCGTCGCCCACTGAACCACGCCCCAAGAACCTTAAGGTATAATTTACTTACTCCACATGCATTGCTCTAGCTGCATGTATACCATGAATCTAGGACGTGGTTCAAAGAGGAAAGGAGTGGGGGAAAGTAGTGGGAAAAGTTGTATATAGCATGAATCTAGGACGTGGTTCAAAGAGGAAATGAAGGGGGAAAGTTGTATAGCATGAATCTAGGATGTGGTTCAAAGAGGAAAGGAATGGGCGAAAGTAGTGGGGAAAGTTGTATCGCATAAATCTAGGACGTGGTTCAAAGAGGAAAAGAAGGGGCGAAAGTACTAGTTCAAAAAGGAAAGGAAGGGACAAGGCTATAGAGTTTGAGCAGGGCTAGATTTGTTGCGCTCACATAGGGAAAGGTGTCTAAAGATAACAAAACTAGGACCAACACAAATATGCTCCTTGGTTGTTTCTTCTTTGTTGCAACAGACTGTGCATGACCAAAGTACATCGGTAGATGCACATGGTGCTGGTGCGTCCACTGTCCCGTGCAACTCATTAGCTGTTGTTAATCTAAGGCCCTGTTTGGTTAAAAATTCCCTAGTCCCTACCTGCTTGGTTCCAGGGACTAAACATGGACTAGAGGTTATTAAATGACATGCTAAAAGACCATGTTACCCCTAGTAATGAACTAATAGAGACAAGGTGCGATGCGTGGCAGGGGCAACTGTTGGAAAAAGTCCCAAAAAGACTCCCTCGGGGTCTTCTTTCTTTAGTCCCAAATGCCCACTTTTAGTCCCTAAAAGTCCCTCCTGTTTGGTTTAGATGGGACCGACACTGAGTTTTTTTAGTCCCTACACCAAAATGTCCCTGTAAACAAACACCCTCTAATAATGCCGCTGGAAAATTGATGCAATGCCACAGTTAAAAGCAAATTACATGTTTAACGAATTTTATTGTTAATATAATCTCTATGTTAATATTAATCAATGCCACCGTTTGAGAAATGCTATTGTCTTGCTTTCTTTCCCATTTAGATAAGGTAGATGCTTCTTTTTGTTGGCTTTTGTGTCATCCACCATTATTGACCACTAATAGTTTCCTTTGCACCTCTGTGTAAACAGGGTTATCTACTTCACCTCGTTGCCATTGTGACCTTTTGTTGCACTGCACAAAACACTTTTGTTTTAAGAGTGTTTTGTGCAGTTCAACCAAAATGTCACACTGACAACGTTGCTTGATTGCTTGATCTTAGTGGAACTGCACAAGAGGAGATCTTACTTCCTATCCGTTAAGGCAAATTTGGTTCAGATCTTCTTCTTGTGAGTTGTTTGAATTCCGCATCATGAGAGGTCAGTACTAGCCTTCTTTCACATGATTCTGCAGTGTGCTTTCATATGTTGTGCTACTTGTACGATAATGTTGCTTGATTTTAGTGAACTGCACAAATGGAGACAAGACTTCCAATCTGTATGTGCACCGTAATATCCCATTGAGATAAGATAAGGATATTTCACAACTGTTGGCCTGTATTTTGCCACTTTCATCAGAAAATTAAGTTTAGTACTATACTTCTGCTCCCTAATTGACATGCCAAATCTTACATTGAAGGCGAAGCTTGTCTGTTATTGAACCAAGTGATGAAGGGGAAGAACAAGCAGAAGAAAAATAAAAATCAACTCCCGGTGCTGTAATGAAGCACTGGAATTGTGATGCCACAAGTAATGATATAGTATTGCATCTTAATTTATTGCTATGGCTGGAACGAGCAATTGTTTTGCCACTGATTTGATGCCACTCTTAATGTAATATGTAATTATCTCTACTTGTGCAAACAGGGTTGAAGATACCATATATTTTAGTGGAACTGCACAAGAAGATGTTGGAAACATTAAACTAATCGAGGAGTATATAGTAAGCATGGCCACCACCGTAGATAGCAACAGATGGTTCCGCAGAAGTGTTTCATCTGTATGCTCTACACAATAAGCCTCCTGACAAAGATTGGTACTCGCCCACTGATTTCATCCATATGATTGAGCTTTGTCATATCTATTGGTGTTGTGCTACTGTTTAGATACTGTCATGAAAAAGTGGTATTGTCCTTCAGAAGTGCTTCATCTGTGCTGTTTTAAATATTCCCTTTCCTTTTTTCGAGCAAACAGGGATGCTAGCATTTAGTAGTCCTCTTGTCTTTGCACAACAGGATCATCTTCCTCTGAAGATGAATATGGAGTACGTGAAGTGACTAGTTCCGATTATGCCAGGATGAAGAAACCCTGTCTATCTTCTCATCAGAAGGAGCAGTTGAAGGATGGTTACATTACTCCCCACAAGACCAAACTAACTTCAGCTCAGAAGGACTGACAAATCTCCATTTTTTTTGTTGTGATGCACGAGTACAATGTTGTTCTAGGATTCTTTCTAGTGAGTTCCATTTTTCTAAAAGTGTGCTCTACATGGACCATGTATGTGCCTGTTGAAACTGTCAATTCATAGTACAGCTTGCTTTATACTAATCACTTTTTTGTATTTGTGCAAACAGGGGTGCTCAGCTTGATTTCAATGGGAACTGCACAAAATGTTCATGAATACATGGAATCATTCATTTCCACCACAAGAAAGGAGGTGCCGATAAGTTCATGGTGTTGCAACATATAAGGGCGAAATCATACAAGCTATGCGCGAATTTGGTTGATTTTGGTGGAACTGCACAAAAAGAACAGCTGGTTTATTTAGCACGAGGTGTCATGTCAATGTCCGAACTGATGGCAAACCCTGCCCATTCCACAATCATAGGCATTTGATATTTTGGAATGGGACAACCTTGTCAAATTTTGCTCATTGATTTTAGCAAGACATGCGTTTGATATTTTCGAATGGGACGCCCTTTGCTGTCAGCAGCGTCGGTCAATTTTTTCTTTATTATTTAGTTGTGATGTAAATATTGCCTATGACATGTGAGTCACTGAGATGCATAATCATCGATTATTTTGAATGTTCTCTATGAATTGACAGGCCTGTGTGTTTGATTGCAATGTACAGAAACGCTAAAAAGCTGCTCAAACTCTTTGTACTCCTTTTGTTCCTTTTTACTTCGCACATTGTGAAAGTGCATACTTTTTGTATAACATTGGTCAAAGTAGAGATACTTTGACTGCAGACAAAACTTGTATGCAGACTAGAAAGGACCGGAGGGAGTACATGTGAAACTGTTGCAAACAAGGTGATCACCCTGGGAATAATGCTAGTACGTATTGTTTTGCATGTTCATCCAATGCCAGTGATACAGGAATTCGAACTAATCGAAATAAATTCATTCATACATGGTCGGATTTCATATAAATATGTCGGATTTCATTACATTTCATACATTCTTCAACTAAAAAGGGGTGCGCTGGAGGTATAATTAATTAACCAAAGCTACCCACCTGTGTCCCGCTAAGCCGAACAGAAGCTTCAGTGACTTAACTGCAGGTGCAGTTGCGTAACTGACATGTGGCCTGTTGGGCCCACGTGTCAGTCGGCCAACTGCACTAGCAGTTAAGTAGAAGTAGCGTTCTTCTCCAGCGCAGCTCTCCGACTCCACGTCGCCGCCAAGAAGCTAACCGGTCGTCAATGGTCAGCCCGCCTAGCATGGCTTCAACCGGAGGGTAGCAGCGGTGGCCTTACTTGGACCCGAGCGGCGGCGACCTATCGTGTTCTACTCTTCCTCGTTTTCTATGTGGCGCGGCCTCGTTGGCAGTGGGGCGGGGCCTCGGCGGAGCCGGCGATGTCCTCTGTCTCGTTGCCGGTAGGGTGGGGCCTCGGCTGAGCCGGCGATGTCTTATGCCTCGTTGTTGGTGGGGCGGGGCCTCGGAAGAGCCGGCGGTGTCCTCTGCCTCGTTGTTGGGGCCACGGGGCCTCGGCAGAGCAGGGCCTCATCGACGCCAGCGGAGCAGGGACTCGTCGGAGCCGGCATTGTCCTCTGCCTCGTCCTCGGTCTCGCCAAACAATGCCTCGCCCGCTTCATCGCCCTCTTTGCTAGCCTCTTTGTAGGCGGCTGCAGCCTCCGCCACCTGCATGCGGTACCGCCAGCGCTCGAGGCGGCCCTTGCGGGCGGAGCGGTACGAGTCGAGCAGCGCCTCCTGCTCCGCCCGCTCCACGGCGATCTGCTCCTCCGCCTGCAGGTGCTCCTGGAGGAGATGGTGGTTGTAGGCGGTGTCGGCCTGCGCCTCCCGGAACTGCTCCTCACGCATCTGCCTCACCCTGTCCATATATTGGGCACGGGCCTCGCCGATGGTCATGGTGCAATGCACCGGCGAGGATGGCACGGAGGAGGGGGTTGGCGCCGGATCGTCGACTACCATGTTCTCCATTGGGACGTCGTCGTCCTCCGGCTGCCTGTCGGCCAGCCGGTTGGCAGCAATGGCTGCCATCTCCTTGTGGTCCGTTGTCCGCCCGTCCCGAAGAGCGCTGGAGTGCGAGGAAGCCATGGTGGGCAGTAGTGGTGTAGACAGGAGAAAGGGAACGGATGCGGATGACTGCGGCTATGGCCGGCGCAGCAGTTTATATAGCAATGGTGGGCGGGCGGAGGGACGAACGTGTGGCGCCGGAGTAGCCGCCTTGGCAACCGTGTATCATTAATGTGGGCGGCAGATGGACGGACGGGCAGCACTTGTGTCGTTTGAAGGCGGAGCAATCGCCTGCACCGGGAAGCAGGGCGGGCGGCGCTAACTGTTTCGGGCAGAAAGCGCGTGCGGGCGAGGAGATGACTTTACTTGGAGAGGATGACAATGGGGACCCACCAGGCCCATAGCCTCACGTACGCAAGTGCCTCCTTATTATATATATACATATATAACTATAATTTATTTTGCTTCCTCCTGGTTTCCTGACATCACGGTCCCACACCATTGTCAACCTATGTAGTAGTCAATAAATGAGAGAATTGCACAAGAAGCGGCCGACGGCTGGGACCAAGCAGCTCGAGCAGTATTTGTGTTTTTGAGGTGTGAGCACTGCAGAGTTTTTTGATGTGTAGCCCAGATATTAATTTTTCTCCTCTGAACAACAACGAAAACATCGCTGCAGGTATTAACTGGGCGGGTTGTGGCCCGTCTAGCCCAGGCCAGATATCCAGCCCAGATATTAATTTTTTTCAAGCTGAAAATGGCTAGCCCAGCTATACTTTTTTTTAGAATACCCAGGCAAGGTCAAGTTGTTATTCTCCGCCCCGCTGGGCTGCAAATCTTTCCTAGGAGGGTTGCATTAGGCTTAACAAGAAAATGGGCTTTAAGAAATAATAAATGGGATGTAATTATAAAAACTGGGCAGTAACTATAAATAATGCACCAAACACGTGATTACTTTATAAAATATTATTTTTGGATATTGAAAATTTTAATTTCATTAATTGTTGCGAGCGCAATGTTTTGTTGGATTTTTATGTAATATAAATTTATATTGAAATTGTATTTAATCTGACTAGAAATTTCGGGATAAAAATATTTCGGATCCCATCAAAATGTGGGAAATTTTATTGAATTTGGTTTTGAACGGTTGGTTGAAATGGGCTGTACTTTTAACAAACTGTAAATGGGCTGTAGTAAATTTCATTAGAATTCAAAAATGGGCTACACATTCTTACAAATCTAAAATGGGTTATAAGTTCTCTGCCACACACTTCTGGCCTTACTAAGTTGACGCGTCCCCTAAAAAAACAGAGTTGACACGTATGCAAGGCTTTGTCAACTTATAGTCAACACACGGTTCTAGCAGCAGTGGCCGTTGGATGTCCATCCAACGGATGTCGTGCTTCTTCTTCAATCTCGGATATTCTAGCTTCACCCACCCAAAAATTGATTTCTCCCCCTGACATCTAGGGTGCACCGTTTCGGAAGCTGACCTGTGGGCCTACTAAGTTGACGTACCAAGGGCTTTGTCAACTTAGTCAATATAAACGATTCTAGCTGCAGTGATCGTACGATGTCCATCCAACGGCTGTCGTGCTTCTTCAACCTCTGGTCTTCTTGCTCCAGCCACCCAAAGCAGCGCCGGTCGTGCCGCCTGCTCCTGCCTCCCATGGCCGGCTGTGCTGCCGCGGAGGCCTCACCGCCCCCTACTACTCCCACCGCTGGCCAGGCCATCCCTCCACTCAGCCACACCCCCTGTTATTCTGCGGCGACGGCAGCGCAGCCGAACCAGTGAACCCTCGTACTCCTCTCCGCGTATGCATCCACTGCCGCGTCTTCCCCGGCTCTGCGTCGTCCCCTTCCTAGGCATCGCCGTCGTCCACCGCCCTGATTCTCTCGGCGCGGTGTGGTCAACATGGTCAAGGAACGACTTCCATCGGACGTGGACTGTACATGGAGAGGCTGACAGCTGGGTCCACGTCAGCCGCAAGGAAGTGCCTCCTTATTACGCGCAAAATAATTATTCCTCCACCTGGCAGTGGGGACCCACCGGACGGGCCACCGTATTTCATGAAAAAAACTGATTCGCCCCCTGACTGCTGGGACCCACGAGCTACATCTTCGCACGCAAGGAAGTGCATCCGGGAAAAAACCGATTCGCCCCCCTGACTGCTGGGACCCACCAGCTACATCTTCGCACGCAAGGAAGTGCATCCTAAAAAACGATTCGCCCCCCGACTGCTGGGACCCACCAGCTACACCTTCACACGCAAGGAAGTGCGTCTGGGCAAAAAAACGATTCGCCCCCCTAACTGCTGGGACCCACCAGCTACATCTTCGTAAGCAAGGAAGTGCCTGACAATTGGGACCCACCTGGTCGAAGCATACGTAGCGTTGTCATTCTGGTCGCGAACGTGTATGTACATGCTGGTCGATGTAGAGGCGCGCACGTGTCATAGTAGAGGCGTGCACGTAGCATGTACACGTACGTACAGCGGCTAGGGTGCAAGAAAGAAAATACGGCCACGTATGTGTACATACGGGCAGGGTCTCGAACGCCTACTCGCGCATACATACGGCCAGGGCTCGTGTACATGGCTGGGTCGGAACGGAGAAACAGCGTCGTTGTCATGTTCATGGGGAGGCAACGGAATGCGTCGTGTTCATGGGGAGGCAACGTAATGCGTCATGTTCATGGGGAGGCAACGGAATGCGTCGTGTTCATCGGGAGGCAACGGAATGTGTCGTGTTCATCGGGAGGCAACGGAACACGTGGGAGCCAACCGGCTGGGTCGGAACAGAATGCGTGGTCGTGTTCATCGGGAGGGCTTGGACGGAATAGGCGATGGAAACGAGGTCTGGCGTACCGCAGAACGGAGGAAACTGACCTCCTACGGTCAAAACAGGGTCCTGTTGATCGGGAGGGGTGTGGCGTACCGCAAAACGGAGGAAACGGACCTCCTACGGTCGAAACGGGGTCCTGTTGATCGGGAGGGGTGTGGCGTACCGCAAAACGGATGAAATAGACCTCCTACGGCCAAAATGGGGGTCCTGTTCATCGGGAGGGGTGTGGCGTACCACAAAACGGGACTCCACGGGATACTGTTCATCTCCACCGTCGACCTCCTCCAGCCTCCACGGGCTCCTATTCATCCAGCCTCCACCGCACGCTACTCCACCGGCTACTGTTCAACCATCCTCCACCGTCTACTGTTCATCCAGCCCTCCACACCACGGGGTCATGTTCAACCACCCCTCCACGGGCACCCCTCCACCGTCTACTGTTCATCCAGCCCTCCACACCACGGGGTCCTGTTCATCCAGACGCAACGCCACCGCTCATTGTTCATCCAACCCCCCCCCACACACACACACACATGCGCAACGCTCACTGTTCATCCAATCGATCGGCTTCAGTTAGGAGCAGTAGCGAAGGAATCGCTCGATCGGGTTCAGTTAACAGCCATCGATCGATCGCTCGGATTCAGTAACGTGTAGCCTGCAGTGCAATCGCTCGGGTTCAGTTAGAGCCCAACGCCTCGCTCGGGTTCAGTTAGAGCCAACGCCTCGCACACACGCACGTACGTGTATGAGAGAAACACGCATCACTCGTCCCCCGACCTCCCACCGTAACCGGGAACTCCCCGAAATTTTCCTCGCCCTCGCTTCTACCATGGTTTTTTCCGTCATGGACAGCCCAAAGAATGTCATGCAGCTTTGTCTCCAGCCCGCCCAGGACGAAAAGCCCATTTTATGTCATGATTTTTTGTCATAGAAGTAGGAGCCCACCACATCTATGATGATACCGGGTTTTGTCACAATTATCGTCATAGAAGTGTCATATGTATGACAGGAAAAAAATTCGTTCGGCCCAAAATGTCACGGATATGTCTTTTTTGTAGTGGCGGAATGCGAGGTGGAGGTGGGAGGAGGCTGGCGGCGCGCTGATTTCGAGGAGGGATTTATCTACTGCCAAAAATGGAAGGTGAGACTTCCTTTTAAAGGCAGGGTTAGGGTATGATGGGTTAGAAGGGGTTTTTGGACCCTCCGATCAAGATCGGATGGCACCGGATCGAGAGGGGGGGTTGGTTGGACCTAGGTGGGGTTAGAGGGCCATGCAGATGGGTTGGACTGAGAGAAAAGAGGATGGATGCAACCTGGCAACCGTTTCTGGATACTGGAAACGTCCGACGATAGACTAGCTATAATGCCGCTATAGTTATCCGTTGGTACGTCAAACAGACTCCGAACGCGATGAAACTTGGCAGTCGGCCTACCTACAACAAAACAACACCACATGCTAACTTTCATCCCATTCCGAGAACATTTTCCGGCCACTTATAAAATACTATTTCGGATGTGTTGTGGGCGCGAGCGAGTGTGTCTGGGCTCAGAACGGATAACGGACTGAACGAGGAGAACCCGGACGGATGCAAGTTTTGAAAACAAGATGATGCAATGCACATGATGAAATGCAACACGCAAGCAAATGGCATGGCAACGGCAGCGAATAACTGGAAGACACCTGGCGCATCGGTCTCGGGGCGTCACAATATTAGTGTTAAACCTACTATATTCCAACTTCTCTATGGTTCATACCCCCCGATACTAGCCATAGATTCATCAAAATAAGCAAACAACACACGAAAAACAGAATCTGTCAAAAACAGAACAGTCTATAGTAATCTGTAGGTTTCGAATACTTCTGTAACCCCAAAAAATCTTAAATAAATTGGTGGACGTGAGGAATTTTTCTATTAATCATCTGCAAAAAGAATCAACCTAATCGCACTCTCCAGTAAAAATGGCAGCAAATCTCATGAGTGCTAAAGTTTCTGTTTTTTACAGCAAGATCGCAAAGACTTCCCAAAGGTTCTACTTGGCACAAACACTAATTAAAAACATAAAACCACATATAAACAGAATCTAGGTGAATTATTTATTACTAAACAGGAACAAAAAAGAAACAAAAATAAAATTGGGTTGCCTCCCAACAAGCGCTATCGTTTAACGCCCCTAGCTAGGAATTGATAATTTCAAATGATGCTCACATGAAAGACAATAATTGAAGCACAAAGAGAGCATCATAAAACATGTGACAAACACATCTAAGTCTAACATACTTCCTATGCATAGGAATATTATAGGCAAACAAATTATCATAGCAAGCAAAAACTAGCATATGCAAGGAAGTGGAAAGAAACAATAGCAATCTCAACATAACGAGAGGTAATTTAGTAACATGAAAATTTCTATAATCATATTTTCCTCTCCCATAATAATTACATGTGGGATCATACTCAAATTCAACAATATAGCTATCACAAAACATATTCTCTATATGATCCACATGCTTGCAAAGTTGACACTCTTCCAAAATAGTGGGATTAACATTAATTAAAGTCATGACCTCTCCAAACCCACTTTTATCAAATACTTCATAAGATTGATCATTCTCCAAATATGTGGGATCTAAAGTTGACACTCTTCCAAACCCACTTTCAATATTATTTCAAACATTATTATCAATCTCATATTCATCATGGGGCTTAAATAAATTTCCAAGATCATAAGAAGAATCACCCCAATCATGATCATTGCAACAAATAGTAGTCATGGCAAAACTAGCATCCCCAAGCTTGAGGTTTTGCATATCATTAAGACAATTTTCATTAAAAGAATTTATAATAACAAAATTACAATCATGCTTTTCATCTAATGAACTATCAAGTATGGGTGCAATAGCAACGATCTCATGTTTAACATAAGGAACTACAGCAAACTCATCTTCATAAATATTGGCATCATGGCCACACGAATAGCAAGCATCATGTTCATCAAGGGATATTTCAATCAAATCGTCGGAATCATCATTATCTATAGATTCATGCATATAATTATTTTCTTCCCAAGCAACGGCGCCAGAAGTCCTTCTTGCTACCTCTTGAGCATGCGTTGGTTTTCCCTTGAAGAGGACAGGGTGATGCAGCAAATTAGCGTAAGTATTTCCCTCAGTTTTGAGAGCCAAGGTATCAATACAGTAGGATGTAGCATGCAAGTCGCCTAGTACCTGCACAAACAAACAAGAACCTCGCAACCAACGCGATAAAGGGGTTGTCAATCCCTTCACGGTCACTTACGAAAGTGAGATCTGATAGAGATAATAAGATAAATATTTTTGGTATTTTTGTTGTATAGATTGGAAAATAAAGATTACAAAATAAACTACAATAAAAATAGCAAGTAGATATGAAAATAATATGATGGAAGATAGACCCGGGGGCCATAGGTTTCACTAGTGGCTTCTCTCAAGATAGCAAATTCTACGGTGGGTGCACAAATTATTGTCGAGCAATTGATAGAAAAGCGCATAGTTATGAGAATATCTAGGCATGATCATGTATATAGGCATCATGTCCGCGACAAGTAGACCGAAATGATTTTGCATCTACTACTATTACTCCACACATCGACCGCTATCTAGCATGCATCTAGAGTATTAAGTTCATAAGAACAGAGTAACACATTAGGCAAGATGACATGATGTAAAGGGATAAACTCAAGCAATATGATATAAACCCCATCTTTTTATCCTCGATAGCAACAATACAATACGTGCCTTGCTGCCCCTGCTGTCACTTGGAAAGGACACCGCAAGATTGAACCCAAAGCTAACCACTTCTCCCATTGCAAGAAAGATCAATCTAGTAGGCCAAACCAAACTGATAATTCAAAGAGACTTGCAAAGATATTAAATCATGCATAAAAGAATTCAGAGAAGAATCAAATATTACTCATAGATAATCTTGATCATAAACCCACAACTCATCGGATCTCGACAAACACACCGCAAAAAAGAATTACATCGAATAGATCTCCAAGAGAATCGAGGAGAACTTTGTATTGAGATCCAAAGAGAGAGAAGAAGCCATCTAGCTAATAACTATGGACCCGAAGGTCTGTGGTAAACTACTCACACATCATCAGAGAGGCTATGGTGTTGATGTAGAAGCCCTCCGTGATCGATTCCCCCTCCGGGGGAGCGCCGGAAAAGGCCCCAAGATGGGATCTCACGGGTACAGAAGGTTGCGGTGATGGAAATAGGGTTTCGTGGTGCCCCTGGATGTTTTCAGGGTATATGGGTATATATAGGAGGAAGAAGTAGGTCGGTGGAGCTGCGAGGGGCCCACGAGGGTGGGGGCGTGCCCTCCTACCTCGTGGCCTCCTCGCTTCTTTCTTGACATCCACTCCAAGTCTCCTGGATCACGTTTGTTCCAAAAATAACTCTCCCAAAGGTTTCATTCTGTTTGGATTCCGTTTCATATTCCTTTTCTACGAAACACTGAAATAGGCAAAAAAACAGCAATTTGCACTTGGCCTTTGGTTAGTAGGTTAGTCCCAAAAATAATATAAAAAGGTATATTAAAGCCCATTAAACATCCACAACAGATAATATAATAGCATGGAACAATCAAAAATTATAGATACATTGGAGACATATCAGCGGCTAGAACTTCCATGCGAGCGGAAGTACCACCCGCCCGAGCAGTACTACTGCTTGTGCATGGGCTGTGGGTGCATAACGGTTGGATTTCTTTCCCCACTATATAAGGGAGTCATCTTCTCCAAGTTGACTTACCTCTTCCTCCCCCAAGCTCCATTGTTGCTCACAAGCTCATTTTCGCTCGATCTCTCTCCCTAGCCAATCAAATTGTTGATTCTTTAGGGATTGCTTGAGAAGGCCTAGATCTACACTTCCACCAAGAGAAATTTGATTCCCCCCACTAATCCCTTGCAGATCTTTTAACTCTTGGGTGTTTGAGCACCCTAGACGGTTGAGGTCACCTTGGAGCCACCTTCCATTGTGGTGAAGCTTCGTGGTGGTGTTGGGAGCCTCCAATTCGATTGTGGAGAGAGCCCCAACCTTGTTTGTAAAGGTATGGTTGCCGCCTTTAAGGGCACCACCAGTGGAATCATGACATATCGCATTGTGTGAGGGCGTGAGGAGAATACAGTGACCCTAGTGGCTTCTTGGGGAGCATTGTACCTCCACGCCGCTCCAACGGAGACATACTTCCTCTCAAAGGGAAGGAACTTCGGTAACACATCCTCGTCTCCGCCGACTCCACTTGTGGTTATCTCTTACCTTTACTTTGTGCAAGATTTACTTGTGTTGTTTATCTTGCTTGCTTGTCTTGTTGTTATTGCTAGCATCATATAGGTTGCTCACCTAGTTGCACATCTAGACAACATATTTGTTGCTTAACCCAATTTGTTAAGAAAGGCTAAAAATTGGCAGTTGCCTATTCACCCCCTCTCTAGTCAACCATATCGATCATTTCATTCATAGAAAAGTTCTCTGCGGGATTTTGCATCATTTCAGTGTACGTCGATGACCTCAACATCATTGGAAACACACAAGACATTGATGAAGCACGCAATCACCTAAAGATGGAATTTGAGATGAAGGATTTGGGTAAAACCAAATTTTGCTTAGGTATTCAACTTGAGCACCTTTACTCGTGAATCATGGTACACCAAGCTTCTTATATGCAGAAAATATTAGAGAAATTCAATATGGACAAATATTACCCATCCAAAACTGACGAGCACATGGGTACTTCATACATGACATTTCACAAAAGTGCACAATTTAGTTGGAAAGAATTACTAAGCCGAATCAAGCAAACACATGGCCAGGTGAACGCTAACTTAAGTTCATACCACAATGTTGAACACATGGCTGTACTTTCATCTCCATTGTTTTTGGTTTAACTTAGGTATCACATGTAAGAAATCCAACAACCTATGAGCTCTTGAAGCAACCGGTTTGGAGGAACAAGTTTGGAGAAAACAAGTTTCAAGTGAAGTTGATGCTGTCAGTTTTTACCTCTGATGTTTTGGTGTGGCACACCCATATGATGGAGATACGGGGCCATAGGGGTACATCAGCAGAAGCTACATCAAATTATCTTTCCAATGCAAAAAACCTCACATCATTTGGAGTTGTGAGTCAAAAGTTTTAGTCATTCTCGTGAAAGGTGTCCAGGCTGTCAAGACTTCACGAATTTCCGAGGAGCTCTGCAACAACTCCCAAAGTTGACTGCTTGTTCACCCGAGGAAGCCATGCAAACCTGCTTACTTTTGAAACCATTTTCACACCTAGCTAAGGGGGGTTGTCCCTGCTATAAAACCCCATCTCCCCCATCCTCTAGGAAACCTTTTGTCAAACCATTCCGCTACAAGCTTATGCGGCAAGACTGCTAGAGAGATCCGAGAGATCTTGCTACCTTTGCTCTTGTGAGTTCATTCAGATTCGCGAGAAGGAGCCTCTAGTTCCCCCTAGTTCGTGCTCTACGGTACTGGCCGTTTTGTGTGGATTAGTCCCGGTTTGTGGTTCTGTGATTGTTCGGACAGCGGTTTGGAGTTCTTATAGCTTCGGTCAGCCATCCCCAACGTACGGGTTGCATCCAACCTTGGCAGGTATAAAGCTAGTTATCCCAGCTGCTGGCAACTAGTTATCCCTCCCGATTCGATCCTACAACGTGAAGATTGGGCCACCCTCGGGCGTGAACTCGTTCATCAGGTTCCCACCTATCATCTAGTATCAGAGCCTTCGTTGACACGGTACGATCTGTTATCCAAGTTTATCTTGCTATCATCCCTTTAGATCGAGTGTTTTTCACGCTATATTTTCTGTCCTAGAAGTCCAAAGCCCCACCAAAAATAAATCCAAGCCTTGTTGGTGCTGAGATCTTGTTGTTGCATACCTTGCATGTTGTTCATCTTTTAGATCTGCACCAAGTTCTTCTTTATAGTTGCTTTCAGATTTGGTTGTTGTGCTTTGGAAAAAGAGAGAAAAAAGTGGCAAAAAATTCAAGAGAGAAAAAGAAAGTGTTGTGTAAGATCCAAAAGTTTCAGCTTGGTAGAAAATTTTCAGAAGCTTGTGTGTGTTGTTCAATCTTGGTGCAAAAGTGCAGTAGATCTATCCCCATATTTTCTTGGTTTGCATCAACTTGATATCAGCACAAGCCCCTTTTTGTTTACCCCACCGAGCTCCACCAAAAACTGAAGCTAGTTCTTTGATCCCTGTCTTTCAATCGCTTTAACACATCCGGGAGAAGCACAATATGATGTGAACCCATAAGATCTTTGGTGAGTAAGAGGTGAGGTTGTGTGATTCCACAAAAAATATCCTATTCCACTTTTTAGCCCCACTAACATGGCAGGATTTGCATCGAGTGTTCATGGACAAAATGAAAGGGAAAAGGATGCCCCGGTCACACGTGCTGAGTTTCTGGAATTACGGAACATTGTTCAAGAATATCGAAGGAGGCTTGATGAGCGTCTTCGAGAAAGTGGTGACGGGGTTCGACACCGACAATACCATGTTGCTCATGAAGTGCGGCAAAGAAGACATGCTTGAGGGCATGATATTGCTACTCGTGGGCATGTCACTACTACTCAAGAAGTATAGAAAGGAGGACGTGCTCGAGAGCATGGTGTTGCTGCTCATGGGCGTGTCGTTGCTGCTCCTAAAGTGCAGCAAGGACGGCATGCTCGAGGGCATGTTACCGCTACCCTAAGGCATGTCGATGTTGCTCATGAATCGCAGCAAGGATGTCATGCCCGACGACAAAGTTATGGCACCCGTCGGCACACCGACGACCCACCGCAAAGCATGACTGTGGTTGATGAACTGACTCCGGTGATTCATAGCCCATGTTTACATAAGAAGCCCATTCCTAATGTTGCCATCTTGACCACCACTACTGTCCCAACATCCAAGAAACATGTCCCACAAATTACATGTGAGGAAGAGAGTCCACAATCCAAAATCCCACAACATGAGAGTGATAAGAAAAGCAAGCTGAGTGACTCCACCAAAAGTGAGGAAGAGTGTCTACTTCCAAAAATCCCACCACTTGAGAGTGAAAAGAAAAATGAGTTGAGTGACTCCACAAAATGTGAGGATCAGATTGTTCATCATGAGATCAGAGAAATGCAAGATCTCCACCTAAATACACCACACATTCAGGGAGAGAGGATTAATGAGTTGTGTGATTCCACAAAATGTGAGATTGATTCATTCCATGCCTCATTAGAGAGATAAGTGATCCACAACCCAATATACCACACAATAAGAGTGAGAGGATAACTGAATTATATGAGTCCACTAAATGTGAGGTTGAAATTTTTCAACAAGAGAATAGCAAGATGAGTGATCCACCACCATGGGAAATTAGTAGTCCACCAAATGAAAAGAGAGAGAAACATTCAATAAGTAACCTTTCACAAAATTCTCTTTCTTTGCAATATGTGCAGGTGCAAAAGGCATACCTATTAGCTCTCTTGCAACGATAGGAGATTGAGATCCAAGATCAAATATGGAGGACATGGAGTAGTACTACACAAGGTGCATGTGTGAAGATTGATTTTGAGAAAGGCATCCAAGTACTCAATGAGGTAAAACAAAAAGGATCTTCCATTTTGATGCACCCCGAGGTATGCACATATGAACTCTTGAAACATTGGCGAAATGAAATAAGAGAAAAATTATTGGGTACATCCTTTAGCACACCATCAATGCATCAATATAAAATTTTCAACCTTGAAGACAAAACAAAGGAGTTGGCAAACTTAAGATCCACACATAATTGTTCAATTTTTGCTTTCCCTAGTTATTTTGTATTGTCCTCGGGCCATAATTTCTTTGAGAGAATGAAGTCGAGGACGACTTTTCTCCAAGAGAGGGAGGATGATATGGACATGCTCATAGTTGGTTATATATTTGTGCTCCATGAAAATATTTGCTGGAAGGAACTCCTAAGTCGAACAAAACATCATGTTTGCATTGTCCATATGATAGCAAAGTTGAAAACTAAAATTCTCAATATCATGAAACCTTTGCATTATGATTTGGTATTGCCATGCTTTCCTTTATGTGATGACCAGATAGAGTCGAGGAAGACTCCTTTTCAAGAGAGGGGGGATAATGAGGACATCTCGGTCATTGTAACAACACCAATCATCCCTGAACAAACTCTAAGTTGTGACAAACAAGTACATGATCAGATGCAATACAATTCAAAGGTGAAAGTTTCAAACGAGGATTGCATCATTTCTTTGCATGGATATTATCTACTTCCCTTCTACTTATCTTGTGCAGATCAAAGAGAGTCGAGGACGACTCTTCATCAAGGGAGGGAGGATGATGAGCACATGGGTACATCATACATGACATTTCACAAAAGTGCATAATTTAGTTGGAAAGAATTACTAAGCCGAATCAAGCAAACACATGGCCAGGTGAACGCTAACTTAAGTTCATACCACAATGTTGAACACATGGCTGTACTTTCATCTCCATTGTTTTTTGTTGAACTTAGGTATCACATGTAAGAAATCCAACAACCTATGAGCTCTTGAAGCAACCGGTTTGGAGGAACAAGTTTGGAGAAAACAAGTTTCAAGTGAAGCTGATGCTGTCAGTTTTTACCTATGATGTTTTGGTGTGGCACACCCATATGATGGAGATACGGGGCCATAGGGGTACATCAACAGAAGCTACATCAAATTATCTTTCCAATGCAAAAAACCTCACATCATTTGGAGTTGTGAGTCAAAAGTTCTAGTCATTCTCGTGGAAGGTGTCCAGGCTGTCAAGACTTCGCGAATTTCCGAGGAGCTCTGCAACAACTCCCAAAGTTGACTGCTTATTCACCCAAGGAAGCCATGCAAACCTGCTTACTTTTGAAACCATTTTCACACCTAGCTAAGGGGGGTTGTCCCTGCTATAAAACCCCATCTCCCCCATCCTCTAGGAAACCTTTTGTCAAACCATTCAGCTACAAGCTTATGCAGCAAGACTGCTAGAGAGATCCGAGAGATCTTGCTACTTTTGCTCTTGTGAGTTCATTCGGATTCGCGAGAAGGAGCCTTTGGTTCCCCCTAGTTCGTGCTCTACGGTTCCGGACGTTTTGTGTGGATTAGTCCCGGTTTGTGGTTCTGCGATTGTTCGGACAGCGGGTTGAAGTTCTTGTAGCTTCGGTCAGCCATCCCCAACGTATGGGTTGCATCCAACCTTGGCAGGTATAAAGCTAGTTATCCCAGCTGCTTGCAGCTAGTTATCCCTCCCGATTCGATCCTACGACGTGAAGATTGGGCCACCCTCGGGCGTGAACTCGTTCATCGGGTTCCCACCTATCAAAAACTCCCATGGTGGTTCATTTTCTAGATGTAGAGAAAGATCTGTTCAGGCCAAGGGGTGATGGAGAAGAAATATTGGGACCTAAGGTTCCATCTCTCAGTGTCGTTGGAGCGCTCATGTATCTTGCAAATTGCACGAGACCAGTGAATCTACTTGCTAGACATAGTCCTGCTCCCACCAAACGCCATTGGTCCGAAGTGAAGAATATCTTTCGGTATCTCCAAGGCACAAAGGATCTTGGCCTATTTTTCAGTTCCAGAGAAATCAGGACTCTGATATGATTGGATACGCCAATGTTGGCTATTTCTCTTACCCCCATAATGCCAGATCACAATCCGGCTTTGTGTACCTACATGGTAGAACCGCCATATCATGGAAGTCTTCTAAACAGACTCTGGTGGCAACATCTACCAATCATTCTGAAATAATTTCATTATTTAAGGCATCACATGAATGTGTGTGGCTTTGCAGAATGATAAACTGCATACAACAGTCATGTGGAATTGGTTCTATTGAATCACCTACCATTATCTAGGAAAATAATGCGGCTTGTGTTGCACAAATGCAAACATGATACATCAAGAGTAATATTACTAAGCATATTTCTCCTAAGTGGTTTTTCCCCATGCTCTTCAGAAAAGTGGGAAAATAAACATCTTGTAAATTAAATCATGTGAAAATCTTGTTGATTTATTTACCAAGCCTTTACCAAATTCTACATTCTAGAAATATGTTCATGGAATTGGTATGCGACGACTTCGGGACTTGCAAGAATCAGTGGGAGTGCCTCCCTGAACTGTACCTGTTTGAAGTATCATATTACATTTCTTTCTCTCTATGAGTTTTATGTTTCAGGTTCTCATGAAGAATATTAATGAAGAATTGCTGGAGAAGACTCCTTTTGAAGTGATGATGCAATCTGGACAGTTTTTTCAAAATGGCAATTCTACATGGTGATCGTGTAGCGATTCTATATGGACAAGCGTAGATTAGGGGAAGTGTTGTGATTAATTAGCACATATTGTTTAGAGGGAAAATCTCCTCTTATCTAACTATCGTGCGGTTTTTTGTAGCTACCGACTGTCATGACTTCTCGCCTATGACGGTTCATGTAAAGACGCCTCCTACTTGCGTATGTTGTACTCATATAAATAGCTACTCTATCAACAAATACAAAGATCAGTTGATCATTTTCACTCAAACACTATTTATACCTTAATCTACAATGTAGCGGGTAAAAGTGTGGTTCATTCTATTAATTATTAACTGAATTTAAAATGATATAGTTAAGGCATCCTTAAGTTTTTTTTTTTTATACTCCGATGGAAGTTTAGTTCTTACTCCTTCAGCTGAAGTCGTTCTGCGTTTGTGATCTAGAACGGCAAGACAACCAAACAAAATAATGGGCATCTTACAGAAACTGTAAATAAAACGGGCAGCCCAGCTAAACAATCATCGTCGAACTATGAATTTAATTAATAGTATAATACAACAGATATCAAATCCACATTCGTCCCAGCTAAAATAAGAAGAATCCTCTACTCGAAGCCAGATTAATAAAGTTACATTTTACAAGCCCTCCTAAGGGCACGCGCCTTGACGCCTGGAAACTTTGTTACAGCGACTGCAAATAAGAGCTCAGTCCTACTACGCGGCCGAGGCCGGCCGGTCGCCCCTCGCCGGATGACGGCGGCGGCCTTAGGAGGACGGGCGCGCCCGCTTGTTGCTGCCGCTGCTGCCGCCGTTGGCGCCCATGCATGACGGGCACTTGTACTGCTTGATGTGCTCCGCCTTGGCCGGCGTGATCTTGACACACTTGCCGTGGAACCACTTCTCGCACATGTCGCAACCGATCCAGAACTCGTCCTGCCCGTAGTTGTCCCCACACGCGCCGCACAGCGTATCGCCATGCTCTTCCCCGCCGCCACCACCACCGGCGGCGCCTCCACCATCCTCGCCCGCATCCGGGGCTTCGTCCTCGTGGTCTTCCTCCTTCAGCTGGGGCTTGGGTTGCTTCGCCCGAGGCTCCGAGGTTTTCTGCTTTCACAACGGAGGGTGCAAGTGAGACGACCATAGGGCAAACTAGTATTCAGACGCAATAAACGTCAGTAAACGACCTTGGCATCTACCAAAAAGTGTCAAACTTACTTGCACGTGCAGAAGACAAAATCATGGTATGAGTAAATCAAAGGAAAAGTGAGCCATACCATTTTATTGTTGGACTTGGATTTGCTATTGCTGTGGTTATTGTTGGTCGGAGCCTTGGTTTTACTCTTCCCACTAACAACATCAAATATCGTGGGAAGCTCATTAATCATACCAAACAGGCGCTTCCTGCATTAAGATAACAGCAAAGCATCAGTAACAACACATCAGGTCAACAGTGAAAGAAACAGCAAGAATCTCAGAGTAGGTGGTTCTCATTAAGATACAACATGCTTTAACCGCAGAATGTTGTGGATCATCTTCTGTATACCAAGCAACTCTAATAAGAAGCTCACATTATGAATGCTACCAAAAGTTAACCAATTCTCACTCTCATTTGACAATTATGAGTCTTTCACATTATGAATGCTACCAAAAGTTAACCAATTCTCACTCTCATTTGACAATTATGAGTCTTTCAAAACATGGGCTAAAGTTGCAAAATGACATTAAGCAATGCACATTTACACAAGTACCCATGATACCAGGTTAAAATGTTTCCAAGCGTTTCACAAAATGACATGAAGCAATGCACATTTACACAAGTACCCATGATACCAGGTTAAAATGCTTCCAAGCGTTTATGGAAATTGCTACTGCAGGTTTGTGCAGTTTGACAAATGCATTTTGGTTACAACTCATTAGACGTGAGCCAAACAATTCCCGGCAGTCCATTCTGGGCTTTATTGTTAAGACCATGATTAACCTGCAATTACCTAGTAAATTTCGTTTCCTAATGCTAGGCATCAAATGTGGTTATGAAAATAATATAGGAAAGAAGGAACTGCACAGATGGAAAAAGAAAGAAAGCACGGCAGGATACTAGGTAAACAGAACACTATAGATTCATGGAAGATGAGTGGAAAGTGGAAACTCACCTGTCACTTTTATCAAATCCGAATCGAGCACCAAAGTAGAATGCAACAGATAGTAACCATGCGTCGCTGTGTACTGCAACCATGGATAGCCAATCTTTTTCCTGCATTCCATCTCGTGCAAAGTTGATACCCAATGCTGGCTCTGGGAGCTCAGGTGGCACTTCTTCAGCAGGTAAGTTTACTTCCCAATGCTCATTGGGAAACCCATAAAGGCACAAATTTTCTTTTTCTGCAGACGAGAACACTGAGTTATGTATGTACGGACTCGGAAGAATCTCAAAAGGCTCTCACAGCATTTAGGCTGCGCTGTAACTAGATTACCCCACATAATCATAGATATGTAACTGAAGAAACAAAAAAAGAAGATGCTCCAAGCTTGAGTTTGCACATAAGTTGAAATCATCAAACATATTTGAAATGAAGGAAAGACACATGTAAACCTACAAAATATTCAATTAAATCACGTATTTATGGCAACCGTATTCCTAACAGAAGAAGCAGTATATATCATAAAAGTAATCAAGATGAAGGAGGTGACGTTTTGGCACTAGGGGTCGCGATGAACCCGTTATCTGAGCCATCAAATTTATTGTACGGATCTGTGCCAAAAGCAGGGCAGACAGGCATGCAGACATCTTGCATGGACCGGAGTGTACGTCAGGCCAGCATACAAATTGCAGTGCTGAATCTCACCATCTATTTTGGCGAGCTAGACTACAGATCCGACATGACCGATGGTACATGAAACAACTAACTGTCTGTACCATAGTACACAAAATTTAGCCGAGTCAGTATTTCTTTGAAGGGAAGGAAAGAGTCAGTCGTGGTACTCCCAGTTTATCATTAAAACATTTTACCTGCATGTAGCTAAGTCCATGGGGTGTTGCTTGTTTTGCATTGCCGTCTGAAATGTGCTGTGCTCAAGTTGGATTAGTGTATGCATTTTGTTTACACTGTTTAGATAAGCTACAACACATACTCCATTGGGTTGTTGTGAGTCTCAGGCAGCTAGTTGGGATGGCTGTTACGACTAAATAAAAGGAAGAAGAAAAGGCACAAAGTTACCACATCACAAAATTTGTAGTGTCCCGTGTTCTCTCAAGTGGTCACATGAGTATCCCTACGAGGCTGCGTCTACCATTCGAGTTCCTCGTGTGAGTTGATGCTGGCCTGAAACCAACACTTCTAATGAGCAGCTCACGCTAGCGTGGCGGCAACCATGGCACCGCATATCAGCTCGATCCTGATCTACCGCAGCAGCTTCTCCTCTGGCCACCGTCGACACCACCTCGCCTCCTGGGTACCTCACTAGGAGCAAGACGAGCAGGTCATGGATCTGGTGGAAGTTTTTGTTTGGCTGGGCAGATGGGGCAGGTGTAGCTAATGGCTTCTCCTGAGCCGGTGGCACGTAACTTGCGACGATGGTTCATGAAACTGCATTTGTGGTGCCAAGAAAAAAATAGCAACCTCCTCATTATTATTGCGCAGACATGGGCGAGGTCACTAATCTGCAATACAGATGAGAATACAATCGCTAGCAGGAATGTTGGCACCGCCCATCGGTCGTGACAATGACATCGAGAGTATCTAGACCTGAGAGCCAAACTGAATATCTGGATGAAAAGCTATACTCCCTCCGTTCCCTTTTATAATGCGCCTTGTTTGCAGCGCCTATACCAAGACATGAGGTGGCACTTTTATTTAGACTGGAATTGCCCCTATCTGCTCACACTGTCACTCACGTGGGTGCATGCAGGTTCGCTGCAGTGATCCAACCTAGGGGCTATCTTCGTCAAAATGTGCTTATACGCACTACAATCTGGAATATGATCAAAAACTGCATGCGCACTATAATATGGAACAGAGGGAGTAAAAAATAGGCAAGACTCCAATCATTACCAAGCCCGAAAATACACGAGAAGATTATCAAAGATCAAGTCATTTACAACATAAAAAAAGACACCATTTGATCAAGATAATACTTAACCGTGTTATGAGCTTAGGAAGGGAAGTTAGCACACTGGAAAAAGGAAAATCGCATACAATTGATGTAATGAGTCCATTGCAGGAGAATAGACATTGCATTCCTCTGTTAATGGGATAAAGTTCCCTCTGAGATTTTCCCTTGCATCTGGCACACTATGCATGCCGAATGACACCTCACAATAATTGCACTAACCACCATTCAAATTCATTTTTATCCAACCCTATAGCGTTCTTCTGTTGAATCTACATAAGCCCATTCAACTGAATTCACCATGTTACACTCCTAGGCAGCTAGAGAAATACGGATGCTCTCTTGGTTTACTTCGTATTCATAGTAAGTTCCTCAGAGCATTCCAATGGTTACAAGCTGCACTGGCACTATACTGTGCAGAGGGCAGTAGAGGCATTGAAGAACAAAGAAGGGGGAAAGGCTGACGACAGGGCTATGTTAGGGGTGCAAATGTACAAAATATTAAAGAACGCAATGCTAGGCAGTCCTTCACCACCAATACACTGAAGGAACCAACATCACTGTTCTTTGCCCTATGCAACAGTAGAACTGTACACACATTGGTAGACAGCAGCAGCAAAGAACAGCAAGTCCTACTCATATCATTGTAGTCTGCCAGTCCTTGAAAGTCAAGAACTGCATCAATCATTATTAGGGCAGAAGAATCACACCCCACCAACCAAGCAGGACCCAGTAATGCTTAAGCCAACAAACCAAACTCACATACGCACTAGCCAACTAGCAGCCCACCACAGCTCCCTAACGACCAGTGCCACCTTTTCTACTACTACCAAGATAACTACTATCTCCCAAAGGTGGAAGCTTTCAGCAGGAAGGGACACTGATGAATTCATTGACCACTCAGCCTCTAGGGCAGCAGGGTCAAGCATGTGGAATGATCTGAGCCGTCCGTTTCCGGCCATCCCACTGCTGAGGCCTACGTCAGAGTCTCCCCTCCACAGGATGCTCGTTATTAAATCCAACAATTAAGGCCCTCTGCTCGATATTCAGAGGGTTGGACTCACGCACCGTGCATATTCTATTGCGAGTTCTTCGGTCCATGGATTCAAAATAAGTAGTAGTAGTAGTACTAAAATTGCGGGGATGATTTGAAATAAAGTAGAGTTTAGTCTGTTAATTCTTCAGTATTCAGAGTAACACTCAGTCAAGCATGTTTGGATGAAAAGGCCCATCGATTATTTTCTAAGAAACTCCACTAAACACCCAGCCCTAATTAGTAGTACTAGTAATTACGATAAAATGGTAATTATCTGCGAGATTACGGAAGGATAATACAGCAAAATCTGCACCGAAAGAGCAGCGAAGAATAGCAGGGCAGGCAGACAGACAGACGCGATAATTCACTCACCCGGGTCGCATTGCCGGAAGAACTCCTCCACATCTGCAGCAAGAAGAAAGGCAGAAACAGTCAGGAAACAATCCACACAAGGCGAAAAATCCCGTGCAACAGCAGCGAAATTCGCAAAGCCGGAATCTTCGGCCCCCGAGAAAAAAACCAATCTGGCGAGCGAATCTGCGGCGACCTACCGGTGGTGAGCGCGCGGGCGAGGCCGTTGCGGCGGCCCTTGTAGTCCCGGAAGACCTCCTCCACCGTCCTGGGGTTGTACTGCGCGTCCATTGTTAACCGCAGAGGATTCGAGCGCGGGGAGGCGGAGGGGAGGGGGAGGGGGGGAGCGGAGAGGATGGGCACTGTGCTCGTGTTTTATTTTGACATCTTCGGGGTAGTATCTTTTTTTTAGGGAGGTTTTAAAAAGAGGAAAGAGGGGCGGACGCCAAGGGTGGGACTGCGACTTAAGTGGATTGGAGAGCACGGCGGACGTGTCCGTGCGGGTGGGGCCCGCCGCCCGTGGGACGTCCATCCATGGAACGGAATGGATACGTGTATCTTTCTCATGTGGGCGAGTTGCGTCAGCGCGTGTGTGCGTCTTTTTCTTGCACATTTTTACGGTGTCCTTTTCTGCTCTTGTTTTCGTTTTTCTGGACTTTTTGTTCCTTTGTTCGCATGACGTCGGTCAGTTTCCGGTTGCGCATTATACTTCAACAAAGGATGTTGTAGTACTCGTTTTGTGTAAGAGCATCTCCAGTCGTTCGGCCCCGAGGCGGCGATTTTACGCGTCCCCTGAGGCGAGCCGGCGCTAAAATCCGCTCGTCCCAGGGTCGCCCCGGACGCGTTTTTTTTTTATTTTAAAAAGCTGAATTTGGCGAAATTCGGCAAAGTTTGGTTAAAATTCGGCAAACTTGATATTCATATTAAACATGTTCGGCGTTTTACATAAATTATTTAAAAACATTAATCTACAAGGCGAAGAACTCGATCAGCGCGGCGGCGGCGGGCTTCTCCTTCTTGATGGCGCGGCCGCCCCTGCTGGACCCCTGCCCGGCGTCTCCATGGCGGACAGGCGGTGGCGGCGCGTCGTCGTCGTCGTCGTCGCTGTCGTCGAGGATGACGATGCATCCCTCGTCTCGGCCACGACGACGAGCTTCGAACCGCGCGAAGGCGGCGCGCTGGCGCTCCCTCTCCGTTTGCACCCAGTCGTCGCGCGCCCATTTGAGGGCTGCTTCGTCGTCGAGCACCTCCTCCTTGACAGGCTCCGTCTTCACGACGGGGAGCCCCGGCTTCGGCTTGACGGTGGCGAGCCCCGGCTCTGTCTTCGACTTGACGAAACGCGGAGGAGCCGAGGAGGTGGCATGCGGGCCGCCCTCGTTGATGACGATGCCGGCGCTGCGGGTGCGCCAGCCGAGCGGCATCTCCACGGCGGGCTCTGCCTTGACGCCGAAGAGCCGAAAGAGTGTGAGGAGGAGCGGGACGAGGAGGAAGAGTGGGAGGAGGAGGAGGCGGCGAACCTCCTGGGCACCCACGGCCCGGCGCTCCGGCGAGGGGTCGGCATGGCCACCGCGGTGGGGTACGCTAGCAGCGGGTTGTTGCCGCTCCCGAGGTGTGCGATCACCTCGTGCAGGGTGAAGGAAATATGCCCTAGAGGCAATAATAAAGTTATTATTTATTTCCTCATATCATGATAAATGTCTATTATTCATGCTAGAATTGTATTAACCGGAAACATAATACATGTATGAATACATAGACAAACATAGTGTCACTAATATGCCTCTACTTGACTAGCTCATTGATCAAAGATGGTTGAGTTTCCTAACCATAAGACATGAGTTGTCATTTGATTAACGGGATCACACCATTAGGAGAATGATGTGATTGATATGACCCATTCCGTTAGCTTAGCACTTGATCGTTTAGTTTACTAATGTTGCTTTCTTCATAACTTATACATGTTCCTATAACTATGAGATTATGCAACTCCCGATTACCGGAAGAACACTTTGTGTGCTACCAAACGTCACAACGTAACTGGGTGATTATAAAGGTGCTCTACAGGTGTCTCCGATGGTGTTCGTTGAGTTGGCATAGATCGAGAATAGGATTTGTCACTCCAATTGTCGGAGAAGTATCTCTGGGCCCTCTCGGTAATGCACATCACTACAAGCCTTGCAAGCAATGTGACTAATGAGTTAGTTACGGGATGATGCATTGCGGAACGAGTAAAAAGACTTGTTGGTAACGAGATTGAACTAGGTATTGAGATACTGATGATCGAATCTCGGGCAAGTAACATACCGATGACAAAGGGAACAACGCATGTTGTTATGCGGTTTGATCGATAAAGATCTTCGTAGAATATGTAGGAATCAATATGAGCATCTAGGTTCCGCTATTGGTTATTGACCGGAGACGTGTCTCGGTCATGTCTACATAGTTCTCGAATCCGTAGGGTCCGCACGCTTAAAGTTCTGTGACGATCGGTATTATGAGTTTTTGTGTTATGATGTACCGAAGGTAGTTCAGAGTCCCGGATATGATCACGGACATGACGAGGAGTCTCAAAATGGTCGAGACGTAAAGATCGATATGTTGGACGACTATGTTCGGACACTGAAAGTGTTTTGGGAGGTTTCAGACATATACCGGAGTACCGGGGGGTTATCGGAACCCCTCGAGGAGTATATTGGGCCTAATGGGCCTTAGTGGGAGAAGAGGAGGGGCGGCCAGGGCAGCCGCGCGCCTCCTCCCCCTCTAGTCCGAATTGGACAAGGAGGGGGGCGGCGCCCCCCTTTCCTTCTCTCCTTCTCTCCCTTCCTTCTCCTCTCCTACTCCTACTTGGAAGGGGGGGTCCTACTCCCGGTGGGAGTAGGACTCCTCATGGGGCGCGCCATAGAAGGCCGGCCCCCTCCCCCTCCTCCACTCCTTTATATACGGGGAGGGGAACACCCCTTGGAGACACAACAATTGATCATTGATCTCTTAGCCGTGTGCGGTGCCCCCCTTAACCATAATCCACCTTGGTCATATCGTAGCGGTGCTTAGGCGAAGCCCTGCGTCGGTAGCTTCCTCAACACCGTCACCACGCCATCGTGTTGACGAAGCTCTACTGGATCGTGAGTTCGCGGGACGTCACCGAGCTGAATGTGTGCTGAACACGGACGTGTCGTATGTTCGGTACTGAGGATCGGTCGTTCGTGAAGACGTACGACTACATCAACCGCGTTGTCATAACGCTTCCGCTTACGGTCTACGAGGGTACGTAGACGACACTCTCTCCTCTTGTTGCTATGCATCACCATGATCTTGCGTGAGCGTGGGAAAATTTTGAAATTACTGCGTTCCCCAACAGTGGCATCCAAGCCAGGTTTATGCGTAGATGTTATATGCATGAGTAGAACACAAGTGATTTGTGGGCGATACAAGTCATACTACTTACTAGCATGTCATACTTTGGTTCGGCAGTATTGTTGGATGAAGCGGCCCGGACCGACATTACGCGTACCCTTACGCGAGACTGGTTTTACGGACGTGCTTTGCACACAGGTGGCTGGCGGGTGTCAATTTCTCCAACTTTAGTTGAACCGAGTGTGACTACGTCCGGTCCTTCTTGAAGGTTAAAACAGCACTAACTTGACGAACTATCGTTGTGGTTTTGATGCGTAGGTAAGAACAGTTCTTGCTCAGCCCGTAGCAGCCACGTAAAACTTGTAACAACAAAGTAGAGGACGTCTAACTTGTTTTTGCAGGGCATGTTGTGATGTAATATGGTCAAGGCATGATGTTATATTTTATTGTATGAGATGATCATGTTTTGTTACGGAGTTATCGGCAACTGGCAGGAGCCATATGGTTGTTGCTTTATTATATGAAATGCAATCGCCATGTAATTGCTTTACTTTATCACTAAGCGGTAGCTATAGTCATAGACACAATAGTTGGCGAGACGACAACGATGCTACGATGGAGATCAAGGTGTCACACCGGTGACGATGGTGATCATGAAGGTGCTTTGGAGATAGAGATCAAAGGCACAAGATGATGATGGCCATATCATATCACTTATATTGATTGCATGTGATGTTTATCCTTTATGCATCTTATTCTGCTTTGATTGACGGTAGCATTATAAGATGATATCTCACTAAAAATTTCAAGGTACAAGTGTTCTCCCTGAGTATGCACCGTTGCAAAAGTTCGTCGTGCCGAGACACCACGTGATGATCGGGTGTGATAAGCTCAACGTTCTTGTACAACGGGTGCAAGCCAGTTTTGCACACGCAGAATACTCAGGTTAAACTTGACGAGCCTAGCATATACAGACATGGCCTCGGAACACTGAGACCGAAAGGTCGAGCATGAATCATATAGTAGATATGATCAACATAGTGATGTTCACCATTGAAAACTACTCCATTTCACGTGATGATCGGTTATGGTTTAGTTGATTTGGATCACGTGATCACTTAGATGATTAGAGGGATATCTATCTAAGTGGGAGTTCTTAAGTAATATGATCAATTGAACTTAAATTTATCATGAACTTAGTACCTGATGGTATTTTGCTTGTCTATGTTGTTGTAGATAGATGGCCCGTGTTGTTGTTCCGTTGAATTTTAATGCGTTCCTTGAGAAAGCAAAGTTGAAAGATGATGGTAGCAATTACACGGACTGGGTCCGTAACTTGAGGGTTATCCTCATTGCTGCACAGAAGAATTATGTACTGGAAGCACCGCTGGGTGCCAAGCCTGCTGCAGATGCTACTGATGACGTTAAGAACGTCTGGCAGAGCAAAGCTGATGACTACTCGATCGGCTTAGAACCGGGACTTCAACGATGTTTTGAACGTCATGGAGCATATGAGATGTTCCAGGAGTTGAAGTTGATATTTAAGCAAATGCCCGGATTGAGAGATATGAAGTCTCCAATAAGTTCTACAGCTGCAAGATGGAGGAGAATAGTTCTGTCAGTGAACATATACTCAGAATGTCTAGGTACTGCAATCACTTGATTCAACTAGGAGTTAATCTTCCGGATGATAGTGTCATTGACAGAATTCTTCAATCACTGCCACCAAGCTACAAGAGCTTCGTGATGAACTATAATATGCAAGGGATGGATAAGACAATTCCCGAGCTCTTTGCAATGCTAAAGGCTGCAGAGGTAGAAATCAAGAAGGAGCATCAAGTGTCGATGGTCCACAAGACCACCAGTTTCAAGAAAAAGGGTAAAAGGAAGAAGAAGGGGAACTTAAAAAAGAACGGCAAACAAGTTGCTGCTCAGGAGAAGAAACCCAAGTCTGGACCTAAGCCTGAGACTGGGTGCTTCTACTACAAATAGACTGGTCACTCAAAGCGGAACTACCCCAAGTATTTGGCGAATAAGAAGGATGGCAAGGTGAACAAAGGTATATGTGATATACATGTTATTGATGTGTACCTTACTAGAGCTCGCAGTAGCACCTGGGTATTTGATACTGGTTCTGTTGCTAATATTTGCAACTCGAAACAGGCACTACAGATTGAGCGAAGATTAGCTAAGGACGAGGTGACGATGCATGTGGGAAATGGTTCCAAAGTCGATGTGATCGTCGTCGGCACGCTACCTCTACATGTACCTTTGGGATTAATTTTAGACCTGAATAATTGTTATTTAGTGCCAACGTTAAGCATGAACATTATATCTGGATCTTGTTTGATGTGAGACGGTTATTCATTTAAATCTGAGAATAATGGTTGTTCTATTTATATGAGTAATATCTTTTATGGTCATGCACCCTTGAAGAGTGGTCTATTTGTGTTGAATCTCGATAGTAGTAATACATATATTCATAATGTTGAAGGCAAAAGATGCAGAGTTGATAATGATAGTGCAACTTATTTATGGCACCTCCGTTTAGGTCATATTGGTGCAAAGAGCATGAAGAAACTCCATACGGATGGACTTCTGGAATCACTTGATTATGAATCACTTGGTACTTGCGAACCATGCCTCATGGGCAAGATGACTAAAACGCCGTTCTCCGGAACAATGGAGCGAGCAACAGATTTATTGGAAATCATACATACTGATGTATGTGGTCCAATGAATATTGAGGCTCGCGGCGGGTATCGTTATTTTCTCACCTTCACAGATGATTTGAGAAGATATGGGTATATCTACTTAATGAAACATAAGTCTGAAACATTTGAAAAGTTCAAAGAATTTCAGAATGAAGTGGGAAATCATCGTAACAAGAAAATAAAGTTTCTATGACCTGATTGTGGAGGAGAACATTTGAGTTACGAGTTTGGTCTACATTTGAAACAATGCGGAATAGTTTCACAACTCACGCCACCCGGAACACCACAGCGTAATGGTGTGTACGAATGTCGTAATCATACTTTACTAGATATGGTGCGATCTATGATGTCTCTTACTGATTTACCGCTATCGTTTTGGGGTTATGCTTTAGGGACGGCTACATTCACGTTAAATAAGGCACCATCGAAATCCATTGAGACGACGCCTTATGAACTGTGGTTTGGCAAGAAACCAAAGTTGTCGTTTCTTAAAGTTTGGGGTTGCGATGCTTATGTGAAAAAACTTCAACCTGATAAGCTCAAACCCAAATCGGAGAAATGTGTCGTCATAGGATACCCAAAGGAAACTATTGGGTACACCTTCTATCACATATCCGAAGGCAAGACATTTGTTGCTAAGAATGGATCCTTTCTAGAGAAGGAGTTTCTCTCGAAAGAAGTGAGTGGGAGGAAAGTAGAACTTGATGAGGTAACTGTACCTGCTCCTTTATTGGAAAGTAGTTCATCACAGAAACCGGTTCCTGTGACATCTACACCAATTAGTGAGGAAGCTAATGATGATGATCATGAAACTTCAGATCAAGTTACTACCGAACCTCGTAGGTCAACCAGAGTAAGATCCGCACCAGAGTGGTACAGTAATCCTATTCTGGAAGTCATGTTACTTAACCATGATGAACCTACGAACTATGAAGAAGCGATGGTGAGTCCAGATTCCGCAAAATGGCTTGAGGCCATGAAATCTGAGATGGGATCCATGTATGAGAACAAAGTGTGGACTTTGGTTGACTTGCCCGATGATCGGCAAGCCATCAAGAATAAATGGATTTTCAAGAAGAATACTGACGCTGACAGTAATGTTACTGTCTACAAAGCTCGACTTGCTGCGAAAGGTTTTCGACAAGTTCAAGGGGTTGACTACGATGAGACTTTCTCACCCATATCGATGCTTAGGTCTGTCTGAATCATGTTAGCAATTGCCACATTTTATGATTATGAAATTTGGTAAATGGATGTCAAAACTACATTCCTGAATTGATTTCTAGAAGAAGAGTTGTATATGATGCAACCAGAAGGTTTTGTCGATCCAAAGGGTGCTAACAAAGTGTGCAAGCTCCAGCGATCCATTTATGGACTGGTCAAGCCTCTCGGAGTTGGA
This sequence comes from Triticum urartu, assembly GCF_056163025.1. Lineage (NCBI taxonomy): Eukaryota > Viridiplantae > Streptophyta > Magnoliopsida > Poales > Poaceae > Triticum > Triticum urartu. Next base: position 135,512,353 of record NC_141874.1, read on the forward strand.
ATAAACGTTTTGATAGTGTGATCAAAGCATATGGTTTTATACAGACTTTTGGAGAAGCCTGCATTTACAAGAAAGTGAGTGGGAGCTCTGTAGCATTTCTAATATTATATGTGGATGACATATTGTTGATTGGAAATGATATAGAATTTCTGGATAGCATAAGAGGATACTTGAATAAGAGTTTTTCAATGAAAGACCTCGGAGAAGCTGCTTATATATTGGGCATCAAGATCTATAGAGATAGATCAAGACGCTTAATTGGACTTTCACAAAGCACATACCTTGATAAAGTTTTGACGAAGTTCAAAATGGATCAAGCAAAGAAAGGGTTCTTGCCTGTGTTACAAGTTGTGAAGTTGAGTAAGACTCAATGCCCGACCACTGCAGAAGATAGAGAGAAAATGAAAAATGTTCCCTGTGCTTCAGCCATAGATTCTATCATGTATGCAATGCTATGTACCAGACCTGATGTGTGCCTTGCTATTAGTTTAGCAGGGAGGTACCAAAGTAATCCAGGAGTGGATCACCGGACAGCGGTCAAGAACATCCTGAAATAGCTGAAAAGGACTAAGGATATGTTTCTTGTTTATGGAGCTGACAAAGAACTCGTCGTAAATGGTTACGTCGATGCAAGCTTTGACACTGATCCAGACGATTTTAAATCACAAACCGGATACGTGTTTATATTGAACGGTGGAGCTGTCAGTTGGAGCAGTTCTAAACAAAGCATCGTGGCGGGATCTACGTGTGAAGCAGAGCACATAGCTGCTTCGGAAGCAGCAAATGAAGGAGTCTGGATGAAGGAGTTCATATCTGATCTAGGTGTCATACCTAGTGCATCGGGTCCAATGAAAATCTTTTGTGACAATACTGGTGCAATTGCCTTGGCAAAGCAATCCAGATTTCACAAGAGAACCAAGCACATCAAGAGACGCTTCAATTCCATCTGGGATCAAGTCCAGGTGGGAGACATAGAGATTTGCAATATACATACGGATCTGAATGTTGCAGACCCGTTGACTAAGCCTCTTCCACGAGCAAAACATGATCAGCACCAAGACTCCATGGGAGTTAGAATCATTACTGTGTAATCTAGATTATTGACTCTAGTGCAACTGTGCAAGTGGGAGACTGAAGGAAATATGCCCTAGAGGCAATAATAAAGTTATTTTTTCCTCATATCATGATAATTGTCTATTATTCATGCTAGAATTGTATTAACCGGAAACATAATACATGTGTGAATACATAGACAAACATAGTGTCACTAGTATGCCTCTACTTGACTAGCTCATTGATCAAAGATGGTTGAGTTTCCTAACCATAAGATATGAGTTGTCATTTGATTAACACTTGATCGTTTAGTTTACTGCTATTGCTTTCTTCATAACTTATACATGTTCCTATGACTATGAGATTATGCAACTCCCAATTACCGGAAGAACACTTTGTGTGCTACCAAACGTCACAACGTAACTGGGTGATTATAAAGGTGATCTACAGGTGTCTCCGATGGTGTTCGTTGAGTTGGCATAGATCGAGAATAGGATTTGTCACTCCGATTGTCGGAGAGGTATCTCTGGGCCCTCTCGGTAATGCACATCACTACAAGCCTTGCAAGCAATGTGACTATTGAGTTAGTTACGGGATGATGCATTGCGGAACGAGTAAAGAGTCTTGCCGGTAATGAGATTTAACTAGGTATTGAGATACCGACGATCGAATCTCGGGCAAGTAACATACCGATGACAAAGGGAACAACGTATGTTGTTATGCGGTTTGATCGATAAAGATCTTCATAGAATAAGTAGGAACCAATATGAGCATCCAGGATCCGCCATTGGTTATTGACTGGAGACGTGTCTCGGTCATGCCTACATAGTTCTCGAATCCGTAGGGTCCGCACGCTTAAAGTTCTGTGACGATCGGTATTATGAGTTTTTGTGTTTTGATGTACCGAAGGTAGTTCGGAGTCCCGGATATGATCACGGACATAACGAGGAGTCTCGAAATGATCGAGACGTAAAGATCGATATGTTGGACGACTATGTTCGGACACTAGAAGTGTTTCGGGAGGTTTCATACATATACCGGAGTACAGGGGGGTTATCGGAACCCCCTGGGGAGTATATTGGGCCTAATGGGCCTTACTGGGAGAAGATGAGGGACGGCCAGGGAAGCTGCGTGCCCCTCCCCCTCTAGTCCGAATTGGACAAGGAGGGGGGCGGCGCCCCCCTTTCCTTCTCTCCTTCTCTCCCTTCCTTCTCCTCTCCTACTCCTACTTGGAAGGGGGGAGTCCTACTCCCGGTGGGAGTAGGACTCCTCATGGGGCGCGCCATAGGAGGCCGGCCCCCTCCCCCTCCTCCACTCCTTTATATACGGGGAGGGGGGCACCCCTTGGAGACACAACAATTGATCATTGATCTCTTAGCCGTGTGCGGTGCCCCCTCCACCATAATCCACCTCGGTCATATCGTAGCGATGCTTAGGTGAAGCCCTACGTCGGTAGCTTCATCAACACCATCACCACACCATCGTGCTGACGAAGCTCTTCCCGGAAGCTCTACTGGATCATGAGTTCGCGGGACATCACCGAGATGAACGTGTGCTGAATGCGGAGGTGCCGTACGTTCGTTATTGAGGATCGGTCGATCATGAAGACGTACGACTACATCAACCGCGTTGTCATAACGCTTCCGCTTACAATCTATGAGGGTACGTAGATGACACTCTCCCCTCTCATTGCTATGCATCACCATGATCTTGCGTGAGCGTAGGAAAATTTTCAAATTACTGCATTCCCCAACACAGGGTGCGGCTGGGGACCCCCCACCAGACGTGGCGGCCGTCGCTATTCTTCGGGCCGCCGACCACCATCGCCCCGCTCGTGGACGCCAGCCTCTGCATCTTCCACCGCTGGAAATAGTCCGCCGCCTCCGCGTGGTTGCCGGCGGCGAACTGGGGAAGGGCGCGCTGCTCCTCCGTCAGGGACGACCGCACGTGGTCGACCTCGGCGGCGAAGAGGCTGGGGCTCGCATCGGCGTCGGGCACCGGGGGGATGAGGACGCCGCCGTTGCTGAGCCTCCACCTCGTCGGCCCGGCGCGCATGTCCGGCAGCACCGGGATGTTGGCCTCGAAGAAAAGCCATGCCTCGCCCTCCTGGAGCGAGCGGCGGCCGAAGCCATTGGCCGTCGCGGCGTCACCGGGGAAGCGTTCAGCCATGGAGAGAGAAGGAGAAGGGGAGGGAAGGGGAGAGCGACAGAGCTCGACGGCGGAAGGGAGGGACAATGGCTGATGTGGCCAGCGCGAGGGAAGCCTCTGTTTATATAGCCCAGGTCGTGTGAACGCGTGACAGAAGTGGAGGCGTCGCCGCGCTTGCCCACCCATGACGCACCGCCCGTGAGGAATCAATGGCAAGGCTGACCGGCGGCAGCCTTGCCATTGATTCCCCACGGGAAACCGAGGTGGTCTGGGAACAACGAGGCGCGTGCCACCGACTCGGCGGGCCCGCCGAGTTTTCGCACCAAAACCCCTCGCCCTGGCGCCCCCGAGCACCCCCCAGCGCGCTGGGTTTGGCCTGGGACCGCCGGCGCCGATTTCGGCCCAAGCCGGCGAAAAACGGGTTCCTGGGGGTGCGACTGGGCTGAATTTTGGGCGCCGGCGCGGCAAAAACGCCTGGGGAGGGCTTGTTGGGGCCGCGGCTGGATATGATCTAAGCCTCATGGGCAAGAGTGTCGTATGCGCCATCCGTTGCGCCGTGGCATGTCGCGGGGGCCTCTTTGGGTCTTTTTGTGTCGTTCGATCTGCTCAGACGACATGTATCTGGGTGACTCACCGGGGGTTCATGACAGGTGGACCGCGGGCACGTACGAAGCCATAGCCATGTGGTGTTATGCGGCAAGCCCACGTGTGCGTACTCGCGCGTTGTCCTGTACGTGATGGGCCATGCGCCAACCGAGGGGCTGGTTCAGTCGCGACAGCCGAGGCTTGTGTCACGCCCATGGGCGCCGGCTTGAGCACGGGCGCCCTTTGCCGAGCTGGTTCGGCTCGTGCGTGGGGCCATACTATCAACACCGTTTGTCCCGTGACGGGTTGTTTTGAGTTGTTTTGTTGGCGCTGCTTGGATATGTGTGGACGGGGCGCGTGGTGCAAGCTGAACAACCGAGACATTTGGCAATCGGACGCACAGTCAGACAAACCCCACTGCGGACGCACCCTGTTGGCGCGACCGAATCGGCTCAACCGGAGATGAACACGTGGGCAGACACGTCGACCGCCCCAACGCTAGTTGGTGCTTGATGGGCAGGATCGGTTACGTTTTGATATAAGTTTGTTGTTTTGTGCCGCCCGACGAACGTGGTGCACACACGAGTGGCGCATCGTCAATTTTAGGCGACCCGACCATTGTCACCAACCCGGTTAGGCGAGTGAGCGCGTAGTGTGGTATTTTATTTTTTTCTCCTTCACACCTCACTAAATGTGATGTAGGGAGCCTGCTATATAAAAAGGTCACACACCTCCTCAACTAGTTGTATGGGACTAAACTTTTAGCACCATCACTTGCTGTTTTCCATGGGCCTAGAATGAGATTTCAAAAATTCTACATGGGGTAGGCCCATTATTTCTAAAAATCCCTCGCCAGATTTCAAATACCCATTTAGAGATTTTTCTTTTCTCGCTGCTTGTGTAATACACTAGTGTTTCAACAGAGACTATTAAGTTGAACTTCTGCCTAGAGCTTTAAGCTACATCCATCCACAACATGACAATGAGACTATGACTTGAATTGCAAATTTTGTGTGGACAAGTTTCACTCAAAGTCTTAACCAGTACCTGGTTGTCAGTAGGCTACCCCGTGGTTTGGAGCATATACACCATATTCCCTGGTCTCCTCGTGAGCTTGCTAGAGATCAACCAAATCTCATACACTACAACATTTACAGTCAGGACTCATATAGGCGTGTTCTTTCAAGATTGCTTTGTAGGACAACATTCTTGCTAATTATAGCTAATAGAACCACATTAAGGCATGTTGCCAACCTGCCTTATAGATCTGAGAGTTTTGCATCTTCATCTAGAGACGATCATCATATATTACTCTCCTCAATTAACCAATAGCTTATTCTTCCCAGCTCCTAATTCACGAGATCTCCGGTCACCAAGGTTGGGTTACTACTAAGGTGTAACATATATGGGTCTCATACACATCTCCCTCGATGCATTATCTATCACATTTCGTGATAGTCCCTTTGCAAAGAGATCTGCATGGTTTTTGTCTGCTTGATTATATGTAACAGTTATTGCTCTAGAGTTTCTCAACTTTCTGATAGACTTCAAACGTCTCTTCATGTGTCTTGATGACTTCACATTATCCTTAGAATTGTTCACTTAGCGATAATTGTTTGGTTGTCACAACTAATAAGAATAGCCGATACGAGTTTTTCGATCACATGCAAGTCCATCAAGACCTCACGCAGACATTGTGCTTCAATAGTGGTTGTGTCAAAAGCAGTAGGTTCTACTTGCATAGATGACCTCGTTAATATGGTCTGTTTGCAAGACCTCCATGACACTATACCAGCTCCATGAGTAAATACATACCCACTTATGGCGTATAGTACATCAGCATCGGAGATTTAGTTCGAATCACTATATCCTTTTAGCACAACAGGATGCCCTCAATAGTGAATTCCCCTCAAATAGCGCAAGACCCTTTCTAATGCATGCCAATGATCACCACCCGTGTTGGACATGAACCTACTCAGTTTGCTCACAGCAAAAAATATATCTGGCATTGTTGCGCTAGCTAAGTACATGAGTGAACCTGTCGGCATTCTGGAAATGGTGGTCCCCAGACTTGCCTGCCTGCGGCCCACGGCATGGCTTTGCTGGCAGGCCTGTATGGCCCATCTTCATCAACAAGGAATCAAGACCCTCGCGAGGGGCCAAGCCTCGTGAGGTGGATGACACGAGACCTCCTCAGGAGCGGCCTCGCCAGTCTGGCTCGTGAGGGGCGGAGAGTTCAAGGCCGGGCAAACCTCGCGAGGTTCTCGTCACGTGAGCCATGACGATCGAGACCAGGCAAGCGCTAGGCGGGTGCCAGCGCGCGCAGCGTCCTTGTTTCCTCTTTGGTGCTAAGGGGGCAAGTGCAGGCACGGAGTACCGAGGCATCAAGCAAAGGTTTCCATATTGGTGCAACGAGACCATGACAAGAAGGACGGCAAGACGAAGGTCACCGTGGATCCCAAGACAGCGTCACCACCAGAGCCTTTGGCAGACGAAGACCGCTTTTGTTAGGATAGCTTGTACTAGCTGTCCCCTTTCAAATTGGCCGTTGTTGGCTCCCTTCTCGCTCAATATTTGGGGAGAGGACCAAGGCCACTATAAATAGAACTAGCCACCACCGTATCTAGGGGAGGAGAGATCTGAGATTGGAGCCACTACATCCTTAGCGGCACACCCACCAAGCACAAGAACACCCAACCTCAGGAGGTAGTTCTTCCCCTTGTACTGTTCATCCTTAGCCCAAGAGGCAATCCACCATTACCACAATGGAGTAGGGTATTACACCACAACGGTGGCTCGAACCAATATAAATCTTGTGTCCTTTGTGTGCGAGTTTGTCGAGTTAGTTCGTGAGATCTTAGCTAAGTTAGGACACGGATCGATAGGGGTTGATCTTCGCGCGCACCCTAATGTCCGAACCTCAAGGGTTTTGCCGGAACCCGTGATCCGACATTTGGCGCGCCAGGTAGGGGTGTGCCGGAGCTTCTTCCCCACCAGACGATCTGCCGACGCTCCACAGTTCCGATGTCTGGCGACCCGAGGGTTGACGACGACCAATGGGCAGCCTGGCCTGCCCGGGCGGCGCCGCCTGCTCAGGAAGACCTCAACCCCGCGTCTCAGGCGGCGCGCACACCAAACACCGCGGGGCATGGGCGGCGTGGCCACTCACCCTCTGCTCTTACTCCCCAACAGACACGAGCTGCTGCAAGGGCCGCAAGCCATGCCGCGGTGACGACGCCACACACCAGGAGGGAGCAAGCGAACATGCGGGCCGCGCTCACAGTGGCACGGGAGCTGCTGCGGTGCCGACTGATGGAGAGCGGCCGGGATGCACTACTGGAATGCGTCGCCGAGCTCCTGGACGCGGCGGCCACGGGAGCACCGCCCTTCTGCTACCAGCTCACGCCCCAGGCAGCGGCAGGATCCCACAGTGGGCCTCGTCGCGCCCGCGTACCCCCAAGTGTGCCCGGGGCTTTGTCGACATCAGCACGATCCACGGCGGAGGGCGCCCCCTCGCATCCGAGCCACCTCAGATGGGTGCGGGCACGAGCGTCATCGCACGCGGCCCATCGGAGCACCGCCCCGCCATCCTTAGGACAGCGTGACGGGCCGAGCGACGTGGAGCATGGGGCACTTCGGCGAGGTCTTCGGGGCAACGGCCTCGGAGGCCTATGTGCCCCGCATGATGGACCAGGAGTTCACGCCTGTCGCTCCCCCCTCGCGGGCCCCTCGCGAGCCGGGCTGGGCATGAAGCACACGAGCCACGCACGTGTCGAGCCGTAGCTGGCGCTCGCCTATCACGTGCCCCCTCGGGCGTGTCGACGAACTCCTCAGGAGCTTCTCAGAAACCCACAATCTCTTGAGGTGGTTTTGGGCTCGTCCAGGCTAAGGTAAACCGCAACAACAACCTTGCCCCAGCATTCGTAAGCTCGTGAAGACGCGTACTCAATTTGACACAGAAGGATAAAAGTTGCGATTTGTTTACATGAGGGGCTCCCCCTCTCAAAATGCTCTTACAATCTTCCGGGGCCATGCCCGAGTTTTTATAGGGTAAACAGCTGGGAAACGTGGGATCAGCCGAATATGTTGCTCGCCACGTCCCCCATGTCATCTTCAGATGCACCCCTGGCGTCGCTGTCGCCATCATTGGCATCGCCTCCACCTTCACCGGCGCCGGCGCCGCCGTCGTCAACCACGTCGCCTTCGTCCGCCGCAACTACTACCCCGTCGTCGTCAGAAGCGAAGGCCCTGACCAGCGCATCCACGTTGTCTTCAACCCATCGCGCCAGGTCGCCCCGGATGGCTTCCGGTACAGGAGGAATGGCGGCGTCAAAATCGAACTTGGGATTGACGTTCCAGAGGTGGCTGAAGACACGGGAGAACGAGCGCCCAAGCAGGCTGCGACTCCTCTCTTCAACAAGTTGGTGAGCCCTCTCGGAACGGTTCTACAGGTGCATCACCACATCTCCAAAGAAGCGGAGGTGGTTTTGCAGGAGCATTCTCATCGCAGATATGGCCCAGGGCGGTGTTAGCCCTATTCCTGAGGTCCTCGAGCATGGGGGTGTGCACATGCTTCAACGTCCGCCGCTCAAGCACTTCGTCCTTGTTCTGCCGCGCGATGGACTCGGCGTCGGCAACCCGCTACCGAAGAGAGAGCATCTCGGCGCGGGCGGAAGCCAGCTCAGCCTGCGCCGAGGCCAGGGCGGATGCGGCGGCCACCTCACGCCACTCCACCTCGACTAACCAGGACTTGAGGGCAGCAGTCCTACCAGCGGCCCCGGCTTCCACGAGCTTTAGCCACCCGGCGGTCGACCTCCTCCTGGGCCCTTGATGACCCACAAGTATAGGGGGTATATCGTAGTCCTTTCTATAAGTAAGAGTGTCGAACCCAACGAGGAGCAGAAGGAAATGATAAGTGGTTTTCAGCAAGGTATTCTCTGCAAGCACTGAAATTATAGGTAACAGATAGTTTTGTGATAAGATAATTTGTAATGAGCAACAAGTAACAAAAGTAAATAAAATGCAGCAAGGTGGCCCAATCCTTTTTGTAGCAAAGGACAAGCCTGGACAAATTCTTATATAGAGAAAAGCGCTCCCGAGGACACATGGGAATTGTCATCAAGCTAGGTTTCATCATGATCATATGATTCACATTCGGTACTTTGATAATTTGGTATGTGGGTGGACCGGTGCTTGGGTACTGTCCTTACTTGGACAAGCATCCCACTTATGATTAACCTCTATTGCAAGCATCCGCAGCTACAACAAAAGTATTAAGGTAAACCTAACCATAGCATGAAACATATGGATCCAAATCAGCCCCTTACGAAGCAACGCATAAACTAGGGTTTAAGCTTCTGTCACTCTAGCAACCCATCATCTACATGCCCAAATAATGGTGACATGTCATGTAGTCTGTCGGTGTTCTGGGAACGGGGGTCCCCAGACTTGCCTGCCTGCGGCCTGCGGCGTGGCTCAGGTGGGGGCCCAGCGTGGCCCATCTTCATCAGCTCAAGCTCAAGACCCTCGCGGGGCGGACGACAGGAAGCTTCCTCAAGAGAGCGGCCTCATCAGGCGGGCTCGCGAGGAGGCAGAGAGATCAATGCAAGGGTACCTCATGAGGATCCCATGACACAAGCCATGACGATCAAGGCCAGGCGGGCGCCAGGCGGGCGCCGGCCTGCGCAGTGTCCTTGTTTCCCTTTTGGTGCAAAGGGGGCAAGCACAAGCCAAGGCATCGGGCAAAGGTTGCCACTCCGGTGCAACAAGACCAAGACCAGCAGAGCGGCAGGACGGAGGTCACCGTGGAGCCCAAGACGGCATCATCACCAGTGCTTTTGGCAGCCGAAGACCACCTTTGGTCAGGATAACTTGTACTAGATGTTCCCCTTCAAAATGGCCAATTGTTGGCACCCTTCCCGCTCAATTATTCGGGGAGAGGCCCAGGGCCTCTATAAATAGAGCTAGCCTCCACCAAGGAAGGGGGGACACCCAGAGAGGAAAAAGGAGAGAGAGAGATTCGGTAGAACCCCAGCAGAGAGAGAGAGGCGACGGAACTCACCCTAGCAGTTCATCGCACCAGCTCAAGAACACCTCTCACGAGGCTGTTCTTCCCTTGTACTATTCAGCATCAGCCCCAGAGGCAATCCACCACACCACCCACTGGAGTAGGGTATTACACCACAACGGTGGCCCGAACCAGTATAAACCTCGTGTCTCTTGTGTTGTTCATCATTTTCATCTTATTTCGCATGAGAGGATTGGACGTAGATCGGTAGGGGAGAGATCTCCGCACGCACCCCAGTGTTCGAACCTCAAGGGTCTACCGGAACCCGAAATCCGACATTTGGCGCGCCAGGTAGGGGTGCCCCGGAGTCCTCCCTCCTGACGACCCGCTCTCCCTCGACATCGTGTCTCGCCCTCATGGCGGACAACGCGCCGCCCGCTCCAGCAACAGATGCCGACTGAGGGGGTCCTGGATTAGGGGGTGTCCGGATGGCCGGATTATACCTTCAGCCGGACTCCTGGACTATGAAGATACAAGATTGAAGACTTCGTCCCGTGTCCGGGAGGGGCTTTCCTTGGGGTGGAAGGCAAGCTTGGCGATACGGATATGCAGATCTCCTACCATTGTAACCGACTCTATGTAACCCTAACCCTATCCGGTGTCTATATAAACCGGAGGGTTTTAGTACGTAGGACGACATACACAACAACAATCATACCATAGGCTAGCTTCTAGGGTTTAGCCTCTCTGATCTCGTGGTAGATCTACTCTTGTACTACCCATATCATCAATATTAATCAAGCAGGACGTAGGGTTTACCTCCATCAAGAGGGCCTGAACCTGGGTAAAACTTCGTGTCCCTTGCCTCCTGTTACCATCCGGCCTAGACGCACAGTTCGGGACCCCCTACCCGAGATCCGCCGGTTTTGACACCGACATTGGTGCTTTCATTGAGAGTCCCTCTGTGTCGTCGCCGTCAGGCTCGATGGCTCCTACAATCATCAATAGCGATGCAGTCCAGGGTGAGACCTTCCTCCCCGGACAGATCTTCGTCTTCGGTGGCTTTGCACTGCGGGCCAATTCACTTGGCCATCTGGAGCAGATCGAAAGCTATGCCCCTGGCCGTCAGGTCATATTTGGAAGTTTAAACTACACGACTAACATCCGCGAGGACTTGATCTTCGACGGGTTCGAGCCACTGCCGAGCGTGCCGCACTGTCACGACGAGCATGATCTAGCTCAGCCGCCAAACAGTGCCCTGGAGGCCGCACCCGCATCGGCTTCGACCCTTAATTCGGAGCCAACTGCGCCGATCGAGGATGGGTGGTTGGACGCCGCCTCGGGGGCTGCGATCCCAACGGCGATCGAGCCGAACACCAGCCCCGCACTCTGCGAGACTCGTGACTCCAAGGAGCCGGACTCCTCTCTGGACTCCGAACCCTCCGTGCCCCTGCCGATCGAATCCGATTGGGCGCCGATTATGGAGTTTACCGCCGCGGACATCTTTCAGCACTCGCCTTTCGGTGATATTCTGAAGACACTGAAGTCTCTCTCTTTATCAGGAGAGCCCTGGCCGGACTACGGTCAGCAAGGTTGGGATTCGGACGATGAAGAAATTCAAAGCCCACCCACCACCCAATTTGTAGCCACTGTCGATGACTTAACCGACATGCTCGACTTCGACTCCGAAGACATCGACGGTATGGATGCCGATGAAGGAGACGATGAAGAACCAGCGCCTATCAGGCCCTGGAAAGCCACCTCGTCATATGACATATACATGGTGGACACCCCAAAAGAAGGAGATGGCGATGGAACGGCGGAGGATGACCCCTCCAAGAAACAGCCTAAGTGTCGGCGTCAGTGGCGCCGCTCAAAATCCCGCCAAAACAAATACGGTGATTCCAGCACGGGAGATAATAATACTCTGGAAAGTGCCGAAGAAAACCCCCTCCAGCAAGAATTAGCACAGGAGGATGGAGAAACCAGCCCTCATGAGAAAGCAGCAGACAGAGAGGTCGAGGACGACAATTATATGCCTCCATTCGAAGACGAGGCAAGCCTCGATGACGACGAATTCGTCGTGCTAGAGGATCCCGTCGAGCAAGAGCGTTTTCAACGCAGGCTTATGGCCACAGCAAGAAGCCTCAAGAAAAAACAGGAACAGCTCAGAGCTGATCAAGATTTGCTAGTCGACAGATGGACTGAAGTCCTTGCGGCCGAAGAGCATAAACTCGAACGCCCCTCCAAGAGCTACCCAAAGCGCAGGTCGCTACCCCGATTAGAGGAGGAAGCACTTGATGCGGCCGACCGGCCACCTCGTGGCCGCGACAGAGAGGCCTCTCGGCCCTCCACTCAAGCCGCACCCCGTACCAAGGCACGGGAATATGCGCCGGACTTACGAGATATGTTGGAGGACAAGGCAAGGCAAACAAGATCGATCTATGGATCGCGTGGGCGCCCCACGGCTCGAGACGGTAACCGTCACGCCGGTCACAAATTCGGCAGGGCCGAACACAGTAGACAAAGCTCATTGGAGCTACGTCGTGATATAGCCCATTACAGAGGGGCCGCACACCCACTATGCTTCACAGACGAAATAATGGATCATCAAATCCCCGAGGGTTTCAAACCCGTAAATATCGAATCATATGATGGCACAACAGATCCTGCGGTATGGATCGAGGATTATCTCCTTCATATCCACATGGCCCGCGGCGATGATTTCCACGCCATCAAATACCTCCCACTCAAGCTTAAAGGACCAGCTCGGCATTGGCTTAACAGCTTGCCAACAGGATCAATCAGTTGTTGGGAGGACCTGGAAGCCGCATTCCTCGACAATTTCCAGGGCACTTATGTGCGATCCCTAGACACCGATGACCTAAGTCACGTAATTCAGCAGCCAGAGGAATCGTCCAGGCAATTCTGGAAACGGTTCCTAACAAAGAAAAATCAAATAGTCGACTGTCCGGACGCTGAGGCCCTAGCATCCTTCAAGCACAATATCCGTGACGAGTGGCTTGCCCGGCACCTTGGACAGGAAAAGCCAAAGTCTATGGCAGCACTCACGACACTCATGACCTGCTTTTGCGCGGGAGAAGACAGCTGGCTTGCTCGTAGCAACAATATGACCAAAAACCCTGGTAATTCGGATACCAGGGACAGTAGTGGCAGGTCGCGTCGCAACAAGCAGAAGGGCCGCATTAACAGCGACAATGCTGAGGATATGGCAGTTAATGCCGGATTCAGAGGCTCTAAATCCGGTCAGTGGAAAAAGCCATTCAAAAGGAATACTAGGGGCCCATCCAGTTTGGACCGAATACTCGACCGCTTGTGCCAGATTCATGGCACCCCCGAAAAGCCGGCCAATCACACCAACAGGGATTGTTGGGTGTTCAAGCAGGCAGGCAAGTTAAACGCCGAAAATGAAGACAAGGGGCTGCATAGCGATGACGACGAGGAGCCCCGGCCGCCGAACAACAGTGGACAGAAGGGTTTTCCCCCACAAGTGTGGACGGTGAACATGATATATGCAACCCACGTCCCAAAGAGGGAGCGGAAGCGTGCGTTAAGGGACGTATACACGGTAGAGCCAGTCGCCCCAAAGTTCAACCCATGGTCCTCCTGCCCGATCACCTTTGATCGAAGGGACCATCCCACTAGCATCCGTCATGGCGGATTCGCCGCATTGGTTCTCGACCCAATTATTGACGGATTTCATCTCACTAGAGTCCTTATGGACGGCAGCAGCAGCCTGAACCTGCTTTATCAGGATACAGTGCAGAAAATGGGCATAGATCCCTCGAGGATTAAGCCCACCAAAACGACCTTTAAAGGCGTAATACCAGGTGTAGAGGCCAACTGTACAGGCTCAGTCACACTTGAAGTGGTCTTCGGATAATTTCCGAAGCGAGGAGTTAATCTTTGGCATAGTCCCATTCCGCAGTGGCTATCACGCACTGCTCGGGCGAACCACATTTGCCAAGTTCAATGCGGTACCGCACTACGCATACCTTAAGCTCAAGATGCCAGGACCTCGAGGAGTAATTACGGTCAATGGAAACATCGAGCGCTCCCTCCGAACGGAGGAGCACACGGCGGCCCTTGCAGCGAAAGTACAAAGTAGCCTCTCCAGGCAGTTCTCCAGTCCGGCCATTAAATGACCGGACACCATCAAGCACGCCCGGAGTAACCTACAACAAGACCGCCTGGCACGATCCGAGCAGGCGTAGCAATGCGGCCCCAACCCCAGCCCTCGCAAAAATGCGACACCAGTACTTCGTGTACATAACTACGCTCTAGAAATACCATGGGTACAGGGGAAGGGGCACCATCACGGCATGCCCGAAACATGGCTTAAACCGTACCAGGGGCTGCCAATTTTTTAATTTTCTCTTACTTTCAGGACTCCATTCTTCAGAAGGCCTGTTCGGCAGTTCAATTGCCGCATAAACGATGCAAGAACCAGGGAAGCAGACAAGCCACGCCGCATTACGGAACTCCCAGGTGGTCTCTATCACGAGCAGTATACCTGTTTCGCATACTATTCCGCAGCTTGCCCCTAGAACGGACATGTTAAATAGTCCAACCTTTTGCTTGTCGCATTATTTGTATCGTTCTGCTTTGATCGCAGCCCTCTTTAATAAACAATGCATAGCTTTTGTCTATTTTTGCATTACTTTTTTTATATATGTTCCTTAACGACATGTTGCACCCGTACACTTTGGTACGGCCGAAATATGCCAGGGGCTTCAGTACCCCTCAACATGGTGTGAGAAGTCCAAACACTTTAACAAGTGCGGCACCCCGAACTTATAGCATTATATGCATCGGCTCCGAATCATGTCTTGGGTCAATAGTTGGGTTTGCCCGGCTCCTATGTTTTGGTGCCTTACGTTCCGCTATATCGGCTAAGGTAGCACTAGGAGAACCACTGCGATTGTGCCCCAGTTGAGCTGGGTCGAGCACCTCAGTGGAGAAAGCTAAAACTGACTGTCATGATGAAGCGAGAGCTGGTCGCTGTTCGAGAGGTTTTTCGAGTCCCTAAAGACTTATGCCGCTTAGAGCGAGGAGCCGGCTCTGTCCGGCCAAGGCATGGATAGCGCCCCGAACTCGGTCTTCCGAATACCAGGGGCTTCACCGAAATTTAAAATTGTAGAATTCTATGGCTAAGTGAGAGTGTTCACGCATTATAGTCTGATTGCCTCGTTCGTTGGGCTGAACGCCTCCCTCGAAGGACCCAAACATGGGAAAAAGAGCGCTCAGGTTTATCCCCGAACACCCCAGCACTAGCGGCACGGGGGCAGAAGCCGACGACTCACCATCTCTCAGAATTGATAAACAGCCGCACAGAAGGTAATATTTTAAATTCCAACAGCATTGCTTAGCGCATATGAACAAGTTTTCAGCGCACAAGACAAAACGAGCAAGTTTCACTCAAAAATTACATCCCTAGAACATTCATCCGCCACAAGGTAGGCACCCTTCAGAACATCCTTATAATAATTCTCGGGCTTGCGATGCTCTTTCCCCGGTGGTGGCCCGTCCTTCACAAGCTTCTCAGCATCCAGCTTGCCCCAGTGCACCTTAGCACGGGCAAGGGCCCTACGGGCACCTTCAATGCAGACGGAGCGCTTGATGACTTCGAGCCTTGGACATGCCTCCACCAGTCGCCGCACCAGCCCGAAATAGCTCCCAGGCAGAGCCCCTCCAGGCCACAGTTGAACTATGAGGCCCTTCATGGCCTGTTCGGCCGCCTTGTGGAGCTGGACCAGTTGCTTCAGCTGGTCGCTCAGGGGCACGGGGTGTCCGGCCTCAGCATACTGAGACCAGAACACCTTCTCTGTCGAGCTGCCCTCCTCGGCTCGATAGAATGCGGCGGCATCGGACACACTCCGGGGAAGATCTGCGAACGCTCCTGGAGAGCTCCGGATTCGGGTAAGTAACAAGTAACTCACGTTTATGTGTTTGCTTTGCATAAAGAATGCCTTACCCGCCGCTATCTTCTTCACCTCATCCATCTCCTGGAGGGTCTTCTGGGATTCGGCCTTGGCAGACTTGGCATTTTCAATAGCCACCGCGAGCTCGGACGCTCGCGTCTTTGAGTCAAGCTCCAAACTCTTATGTTTTTCCATGAGAGCCTGGAGCTCTTGCCGTACCTTGCCAGCCTCAGCCTCATACTTCTCCCGCTTGGTGTGCTCCATGGCCGCCCTCTTCTCGGCCTCGACCAGCGCCTGCTTAAGGGTCGCCACCTCAGACGTGGCCCCTACAATAGCCACGATAATCCTGTCATTTTTTGCAATTGCACCTTTTTATATATATATTTAAACAAGGTATTTCTTACCTTCATTGTCCTCGAGCTGCTTCTTGGCACGCCCGAGCTCCTGCTCGGACTGCTTGAGGTTCTGCTTTAGCGTGTCCACTTCCGCAGTCAGTGTGGCAAACGCAAGCAGAGAAGCCTGCATATGCATATTGACTCCTTTTTGTTAGACTACTGTGAATTTTATTTGATCCTCTATTCGGCTTTTCTTCCCGAACGCCAAACAGAGCATCAGGGGCTACTGTCTATGCGGTAATATTATTTACACATTCTTTACTTACCTCAAAGCCTGTTAAAAGGCTAGTACAAGCTTCAGTCAGTCCGCTCTTGGCGGACTGAACCTTCTGGATCACCGCACTCATAGTAGTGCGGTGCCCCTCATCGATGGAGGTGCCTTGGAGAGCCTCCAATGGATTGTCCGGCGTCTCCGGTTGGACAGGGGTCGCCGGCACAGTGGGCTGGCTCCTCTTGGAAGGAGGTTGCCCGCCAGACTCTGGAACCTTTGAAGGCTCCGGAGCAGTGTCTGGCCTAGAGCCGGACTTGGAGCCCTGAGGGGTTTCATCCCCTTTACTCCTGGAGTCCGGGAGGTCGCCTTGCGGCGCCTCCAGGACCACCTCCTCCCGGCTTGGAACCTGTTGGGACAACACTTCGGTGTCGTCCGTAGGGCGGGGGGAGGAAGCCATCGGAAGCGAGTTCACATCCGACGAGTCTAGTGAGCCGCTCGACGACGCGTCGAGCCGGTCTTTGGGTGGGCTGCATAAACATATTCGACATAAGGGAAAGCTGTGCAATAAACGAATACCATGAATTACTGTGGTATCCAGATACTTACGATTTCGCCAGGGGCTTGGCCCTGGGTGGCCACTCCTCTCCGCCGTCGTCGGCGTCGGTGGAGTAGTCCGGAGGAAGGGTTTTCCCCTTCTTGGACCCTCCGGCCTCCCCAGAGAGGGCGGCCTTCCTTTTCTTCTCTCCTCCCGCTAGAGGGGGAGAGGTCTCTTCTTCTTCCTCCTCGTCTTCACGGGAGGAATGCGCCTCGGAACCGTTGGATGATGGATCCGACACCTCCTGGCGCCAGGCACTCTTTCGAGTCCCCGTGGCCTTTTTCGCGGCCTTCTTCTCCGGCACCACATAGGGTGCCGGAACCAACAGCTTTGCCAAGCGAGCGTCCGCTGGGCCTTCGGGCGAAGGAGCCGGACAGTTGATCTGTCCGGACGTCACCTGCCAATCCTGTCAAAGGTAAGGGAGCTTAGATCCCGCATGGAGTCAAACTATGAAAAACTGATACCCTGTAAAAGGAAAAACAGCTTACCGCGAGAGCGTGACGCTGCGTACTGAATCCGCGATCCTCGGTAGCGGATGCGGGAGCCTCGGCGCCCTTGAAAAGCACCTTCCAAGCATCTTCATACATCGTGTCGAAGAGCCTGCTCAGAGTTTGGTGCCGCGCCGGGTCGAACTCCCACAAGTTGAAAGCCCGTTGTTGACATGGGAGGATCAAGCGGATGAGCATAACCTGGACTACGTTGACAAGTTTGAGCTTCTTGTGCACCAGGGTTTGGACGCATGTTTGGAGTCCGGTCAGCTCTCCTTTTTACCCCACGATAGACCCGTCTCCTTCTAGGAGGTGAGCCGCGTAGGGGGTCCGGATCGAAACTCGGGGGCTGCGACCCATTCGGGGTCGCGCGGCTCGGTGATGTAAAACCACCCTGATTGCCACCCCTTCAGGGTCTCCACAAAGGAGCCCTCAAGCCATAAGACGTTGGCCATCTTGCCCACCATGGTGCCTCCGCACTCCGCCTGGTTGCCACGCACCACCTTCGGCTTGACATTGAAAGTCTTGAGCCATAGGCCGAAATGGGGGCGGATGCGGAGGAAAGCCTCGCACACGATGATAAACGCCGAGATGTTGAGGACAAAGTTCAGGGCCAGATCATGGAAATCCAGGCCATAGTAGAACATGAGCCCTCGGACAAATGGGTGAAGAGGGAAGCCCAGTTCGCGGAGGAAATGGGGGAGGAACACCACCCTCTCATGGGGCATAGGGGTGGGGATGAGCTTCCCCTTTTCGGGAAGCCGGTACGCAATGTCGTTAGACAAGTATCCGGCCTTCCTCAGTTTTTTGATGTGTCCCTCCGTGATGGAGGAGACCATCCACTTGCCTCCCGCTCCGGACATGGCTGGAGAAGGTTGAGGTGGGGAGTGCGGACTTGGGCGCTGGAGCTCGAGTACGCGAGAATGGATAAGCAAAGGAGGAAGAAGGCGTAGGTGAAAAGGTGGATCCTTATCCCCTTATATGGGTGGACGCAACTACGTGTCCCCACCAGCCTGGTAAAACTCGCTTGTCTCCAAGCGCCGTAATCAATGGTGCGGTTGGGTTACCCATGCCCGTATTGATGAGAATCCTGGAATAAGGGGACACGATCTCTGCTTTAACAAGACGTGCCAAGGAAATCGCCTCGCATGACATGCTGAGGTGGGATAATGAAACGACTCGGATAAAGGCTTGGCCGTGGTGTGTCACATTACGGAATACGTCAACAGATTAGATTTGTGTAAATATTATTCTCTCTACGGCAATATGTGGAAACTTATTTTGCGGAGCCGGACACTATCTTTGTGTTCAAAATCTTCTATGAAGTACTTGGAGGAGGAACCCCCCTTGCAATGCCGAAGACAATCTGCGCGCCAGACTCGTCGTCATTGAAGCCTGGTTCAGGGGCTACTGAGGGAGTCCTGGATTAGGGGGTGTCCGAATGGCCGGACTATACCTTCAGCCGGACTCCTGGACTATGAAGATACAAGATTGAAGACTTCGTCCCGTGTCCGGGAGGGACTTTCCATGGCGTGGAAGGCAAGCTTGGTGATACGGATATGCAGATCTCCTACCATTGTAACCGACTCTATGTAACCCTAACCCTATCCGGTGTCTATATAAATCGGAGGGTTTTTGTCCGTAGGACGACATACACAACAACAATCATACCATAGGCTAGTTTCTAGGGTTTAGCCTCTCTGATCTCATGGTAGATCTACTCTTGTACTACCCATATCATCAATATTAATCAAGCAGGATGTAGGGTTTTACCTCCATCAGGAGGGCCCGAACCTGGGTAAAACTTCGTGTCCCTTGCCCCCTGTTACCATCCGGCCTAGATGCATAGTTCGGGACCCCCTACTCGAGATCCGCCGGTTTTGACACCGACACCGACACTGGGGCCAGGGGGCTCCGGGCCTTGGCCCCCGCCTTGCGACAGGTGCAGTGGCCGCACAAGTTCAGGCCTGAGATGCCGCCGCGCTACGACAGCGCGACAGACCCGATGATTTTCCTGCTGGCATACGAGGAGGCCGTCCTCGGAGCCGGGGGCGACGATCGGGTGATGGCCAACTGGTTACCCATGACCCTCACCGGCATCCCGCGCGCGTGGCTCCTCCACCTGCCGACGGCCTCTGTCACCTCCTGGGAGGAGCGGCGCAACCTCTTCCTCGCCCGTT
Organism: Triticum urartu; assembly: GCF_056163025.1. Taxonomy (NCBI): domain Eukaryota; kingdom Viridiplantae; phylum Streptophyta; class Magnoliopsida; order Poales; family Poaceae; genus Triticum; species Triticum urartu. Next base: position 135,531,957 of record NC_141874.1, read on the forward strand.
TTGCCGCACCAGCGCTGCCCATCGTCGCAGCTCTCCTGGGTGGCTCCCAAGCACCACCCTCGAGCCATCACGTCAAGCCATTCACCCGTTGGATCAGCACCGCCTCCAAGCGCCAAGAAGCCCCCCCGGGCTGGGTGGCACCCGAGGCCGATCTAACCTTCGACTTGGAGGACCACCCCTTCAACCCATTGGTTCGGGCGCGCTCCCGATGCTGTGCACCCCCACCATCTGCCAAGTGGCCGTCACCAGGACCCTCATCGACGGTGGTGCCGGCCTCAACGTGCTCTTGATGGAGGCCTTCAGCCTCCTCCACGTGCCGCTGGAGCGGCTCCGACCCAGCAGGCCTTTCTCGGGCGTCGGAGCCGGTTCCACCGCATCCTTGGGGCGGATCCGCCTCCCAGTGACCTTCGGCACCTGCGACAACTTCCGCACGGAGCTGATCGACTTCTACATCGCCCCCATTGGCCTCCCCTACAATGCCATCCTCGGCTATCCGGCCCTGGCTCAGTTCATGGCAGCAACTCACCCGGCGTACAACCTCATGAAGATGCCTGGGAGCAGCGGCGTCCTCACCATGTCAGGAGACACAAGGGATGCGCTGCAGGTGCTTCAGCTTATTTTCAGGGCGGCCGCGGTGGCGCAGCCCACTGGCACCGACGCCCTCGAGCCCAAGGGGGCTGCATCGGCTAAAAAGAAGCAGCTGTTCACCCAAGACAAGGCAGAAACCAAGCAGGTACCAGTCGACGAGGACGGGTCCGCTAGCGCCACCTTCACCATAGGGGTCAACCTCGAGCCCGAGCAAGAGAAAGCCCTGATCAGTTTCCTGCGTGCGAACAAGAAGGTGTTTGCGTGGGAACCTGATCAGTTAGCAGGGGTCCCAAGGGAAGTGATTGAGCATCACCTCAACGTGTGCCCCAATGTGCGCCCCGTGAAGCAGAAGGCAAGGCGGCAGTCTACTGAGAAACAAGCTTTCATCGTTCAAGAGACCCGGAAGCTAGAGGCGGCAGGAGTTATCTGCGAGGTCCGCTACCCTGATTGGTTGGCTAATCCGGTTGTTGTGCCAAAAAAGGGAGGAAAGGAGCGCATGTGCGTCAACTTCACCAACCTCAACAAGGCCTGCCCACAGGATCCATTTCCACTCCCCCACATTGACCAGATAGTCGACTCCACTGCAGAGTGTGACCTATTGTGCTTCCTAGATGCCTTCTCGGGCTATCACCAGATCAAGATGGCGGTAGAAGACATGGAGAAGACGGCCTTCCTGACCCCGTGTGGAGTTTACTGCTATACGTGCATGCCGTTTGGGTTGCGCAACGCAGGCGCGACCTTTCAGCGGCTGATGCACATCACCTTAGGCTGGCAGCTCGGGAGGAACGCAGAAGCTTACGTCGATGACATTGTGGTGAAGTCTCGTGAGGCAAGGACCCTGATACAGGACCTGGAAGAAACCTTTGCGAGCCTCAACAAAGTGGACCTACGGCTCAACCCGGAGAAGTGTGTGTTTGGAGTCCCCTCAGGCAAGCTCCCGGGTTTCCTCGTATCCCACAGGGGCATCGAGGCCAACCCGGAGAAGGTCAAGGCTGTCGAAGACATGAGCCCGCCAAGGACCCTCAGAGAAATGCAGAAGCTCACTGGGCATGTAACTGCGCTGGGGCGTTTCATCTCCAAGCTGGGGGAACGAGCGCTGCCCTTCTTCAAGCTGATGAAGAAAAAGGGCCCCTTCGAGTGGACTGAAGAGGCCGACAAGGCATTCCAAGACCTCAAGAGGTACCTTACCAGTCCACCAGTGATGGTAGCTCCACGTCCTCAGGAGCCCCTGGTGCTCTACCTTGTGGCCACCCCCTACTCCGCTAGCACAGCCCTGGTAGCGGTCAGGGAGGAGCGCTGTGCCAAGGCCGCATCAACCGTCTGAACTGAAGCGAAACAGAGCCAGGAGGGCCTCGCGAAGGCCGCAACCGCAGCCGGAAAGGAACAGCCGCGGCAGGGGAATGCACCCGGAGCAGGAGAGGCCCCCTCAGGCGACCAAGCACTAGGAGCTCCGTCGTCTCAAGAGACGCCTTGACCTCCGGAGGACGCAAGCAGTGCCAGCACCCTCAACCTCATCGAGCACCCCATGTATTTCGTCAGCACAATGCTACGGGACGCGAGGGCGTGGTACCCCATGCCTCAAAAGCTCCTCCTCCCGCTATTGGTGGCCTCACGCAAGCTGCGGCACTACTTCCAAGGCCACCCCATCAAGGTCGTCTCGGCATACCCCTTGGAGAGGGTACTCAGGAGCCCCAACTCGGCTGGAAGGGTTGCCGAATGGAACATCGAGCTACAGGCATTTCAGCTAGAATTCAGTACGACCAGAGTCATCAAGGGAGCCGCGCTAGCAGATTTCGTGGAAGAATGGGCAGAAGCGCCGGGTCTCGAGGCAGGCGAAGACCAATCACTTTCCCCGGGAAGTGAAGCGCCGGATGGCTGGGTCATGTACTTTGATGGGGCGTTCTCCCGACACGGTGCCGGAGCTGGCGCAGTGCTCGTATCCCCTACCCAGGACAAACTCTACTACGCCGTGCAACTTTGCTTCCAGCACAGAGAAAAGGTCTCCAACAACATAGCGGAGTACGAAGGCCGAATAGCAGGCTTGAAGGCTGCAACTGCCTTAGGGGTGAAGTGCCTCATCATCAAGGGCGATTCGCAGCTCCTGGTCAACTTCTCCAACAAGATATACAAGCCAAAGGACGAGCACATGAAGGCCTACCTCGCTGAGGTCCGCAAGATGGAGAAACAGTTCTGGGGACTGGAGTTGCAGCATGTGCCTTGCGGCACCAATCATGAGGCTGACGACATTGCCAAGAGGGCATCTAGGTGGCTGCCTCAGGAGCCCAGCGTCTTTGAGGAGCTGCTCTTCAAACCCTCGGCGGTGCCGTTGCTGTCTAGCACGGCACAACCAAGGGAGGAGCTCCCTCAGCCGCCTACATCAGGAGCCCCGGTCTGCGGCCCAGCCTTGGGGGCATGCCTGCTCCTGGCGTTAGAGCCTCAGGAAGGGTGTTGGATCCCGGAGCTCAAGAACTACCTGACGCAAGGGACTCTGCCGGAGAATGAGGAGGAGGCGGAGCGTGTGGCATGACAGGCCACGACTTATTGCATCAGGGATGGAGAGCTCTACAGGAAGCGACCGAATGACGTGTCCTTACGTTGCATCTCCCGAGAGCAAGGGAAGGAGCTACTGGCGGACATACACGGCGGAGACTGTGGGCACCACTTGTCGTCACGGACCCTCGTCGGCAAGGCGTTCCGTAGTGGATTCTATTGGCCCACAGCACTCAACGATGCCGTTGAGCTTGTGAAGGCTTGCGAGGCCTGCCAGTTTCACGCTAAGCAGATCCATCAGCCTGCGGGGGGTCTACAGACTATACCCCTCTCATGGCCGTTCGCAGTTTGGGGGCTCGACATTCTGGGCCCGTTTCCTCAGGCGCCAGGGGGCTATCGCTACCTCTACGTCGCCGTGGAGAAATTCACCAAGTGGGCTGAGGTGGAAGCCGTCCACACAATCCCGGCAGGCTCAGAGGCCAAATTCATCAAGGGCCTCGTGAGCCGATTTGGGGTGCCCAACCGCATCATCACCGACAACGGTTCGTAATTCACCAGTAATCTCTTCAAAACGTACTGTGCTAACCTTGGAACACAGATATGCTACACTTCGGTAGCACACCCCCGGAGCAACGGCCAGGCCGAGCAGGCCAACGCGGAGGTCCTAAGGGGCCTCAAAGCCAGGACCTTCAAGAAGAAGCTGGAAGCCTGTGGCAGGGGCTGGTACGACGAGCTCCAGTCCGTGCTGTGGTCAATCTGCACAACAGCGACCAAGCCGACTGGCGAGACCCCGTTCTTCCTCGTCTATGGAGTAGAGGCTGTTCTCCCTCACGAGGTCAGGTGTCGCTCCGGCGGGTCCTGGCATTCGACGAGGCTTAGCAGGACGCCATGCGGGGGACGGATCTCGTGCTGGGGGAGGAACGCCGTCGGGAAGCCGCACTACAAGCGGCAAGGTACCAACAGGCGCTACAACAATACCACTGCCGCAACATCCGCCCCAGGACCCTTGAGGTAGGGGATCTTGTGCTTAGACGGGTTCTCTCCAGGGAGGGGCTGCACAAGCTCTCTCCCATGTGGGAGGGCCTGTTCAAGGTTGTTCATGTTTCCAGGCCTGGCTCCACGCTCTTGGAGACTCCGGAGGGAGTGCCCATCCAGAACGCATGGAACATTCAACATCTCCAGAGGTTCTACCCCTGAGCGAGGCCTAGCGCCAAGGAAAGGCTCAGTGCCTGTGAAGCCACGTTTTGGAAAAGGCCCGGTGCCTGTGAAGAAGGCAAATGCCTGTGAAGCCGCGTTTTGGAAAAGGCCTGGTGCCTGTGAAGAAGGCGAATGCCTGTGAAGCTGCGTTTTGGAAAAGTCCCGGTGCCTGTGAAGAAGGCGAATGCCTGTGAAGCTGCGTTTTGGAAAAGGCCCGGTGCCTGTGAAGAAGGCAAATGCCTGTGAAGCTGCCGTGTTTCAAGAAAGGCCCAGTGCCTGTGACGAAGGCCAGTGCCTGTGAAGCTCGCCGCCTGTGACACTCTCACGTAATAATGAGTGGGGCTGTACACGCCCCGGAGTCTCCGGAGTGTCGCCCTTGGGCCTCGGGGGCTCCCACCCACGCCCAGTGGCAGCACTTAGCTCCGCGCTGGTGAGAAGACGTCGAAGACTAGAATAGGTGCCTGACGCAGCTTTTTCATTTGCTTTCTGCAGTTGGCGTGTTTATTCCGTTTGAAGTCTTATTGGAGTTGTTGGCGTTCCTGGCTTGTAACTCTTGGTATTTCTCGCTCGCTCGCCTCGTTTTCTCTCGCACAAGTCTCGCGAGGGATGTTCGCGGGCGCCCTCGCGAGCGTCTTCCGCCCCGATCGTCTGGAGCTTTCCTGTCCGAGTCCTCTGCGGGAGCACCCCTCCCAGTCCATGCCTCACGAGCATCGTGACACAAACGTAGGACCTAGGCTGATCGCCCCACTGCCGGGACCAAAGGTTACCCCTCTAACTAATCCTTGCAGGGCATGAAGCGCACGACGAGGCCTCAGCCTTCGGAGGTGAGTGCCGCGTCAAGCTCCACCAAGCTCAAATGACTCCCGTACATGGACACGCAGCAGAGAAACATAGCGCAGAGATGGCAAAAGCAACGCGACGCTTGACAACAATAGTTCTAACACGCCCCCACGGGGCCCTGTACTACCTTCTTCTTACGCAGGAAAGGAAGGAAACAAAATGGACACGGCATGTCCAACACCAACCTACAGCAAAAGCTCGAGCCACTCCTGGGGGTCAGGCGGACGCCTCCTCACGCTTTACCAGGGCGTGACGGCGGGTGGACCCGCTGCCTTCACCCAGGCGGGCACGACGGCGTGGGGGCTGGTCGCGGCCGCCGTTGGAGGAGTTGCTGCCTAAGGGAGAGTCGCCGAAACTTGGCGAAACCCGAGCACCGCCGCATGTACGCCAGTCGCCATCTTCATCCTGGTCGGTGCCGGGGCTGGGCAGGCGGCCGCGGTCGTCGTCTTCAGGGCAGCACCCGGCACGGCGACCATCTTCCCCAAACACCCTCACATAGAGGGTGGCGTCGCCATCGAACTTGAAGTACAGGGTACACCACCGGCCCAGGCCGCGCGTGCGGGCAAATGTTTGCCAGGCGCGCGTTAGGGCCCCGTTCCCAAAGACGAAGACCTCCAACGAAGCCCAGGAGGCCCTGCTATAGCAGCCGTCTGCCTGGAGCCAGAAGCCGCCCCGAGCGCTGGCCGGCAGTTCATCTACGAAGAAACGTGGGAGCTGGAGCCGGGTGCTGGATGGGTCCGCCGACCACACGACGAACTCCGGCAGCACCTCTGTAGAGCGGAAGCATGGTCTAGGGGGGCGCACACCCACGGCGTGCCCCCCGTCGGCAACCGGGCGCTCACCACCACGCAGGGGACCGTCTCCATGACCGCGGGAGGCTACCATGGGGACCATGGTGTACTTGCGAGGGAGGCCTCGACCATGCTTGGTCGGGGGAGGGTCAGGCCCTGCCCGGGGGGCCTTTCCTTTCTCCGCGGCCGAGAATCTCTTTGGGGCCATGGGGATGGCGATTAGCCAAGAAGAAGAAAAGGAACAACAAGAAGGGATGGACTGAAGGGGCTCGCCCAGCCCCGTACTTATAGTCGGAGGAGGCCAACCGCCGAGCACCACGATCGCAGGTAATCATGACCGGTTTCTCTGCATGCAGGGACTTGTCAAGTCGTGCGGTCGCCGAGGCATCATGGGAAGCGCATACGCCCACGTCTAGTCAACCGCCACACGGCGCCCAAGGCCGCAGGCTGTTAGGGCTCACGGCGCTTCGCGCTTGCCCCTTCGCTTCTCTGCTAAGCCAAGCCCACGCGCGCCTTGGGCCCGGGGGCTATTGTCGGTGTTTTGGGAACGGGGGTCCCCAAACTTGCCTGCCGGCGGCCTGCAGCGTGGCTCAGGTGGGGGCCCAACGCGGCCCATCTTCATCAGCTCAAGCTCAAGACCCTCGCGAGGGGCCAAGCCTCGCGGGGCGGACGACAAGAAGCTTCCTCAAGAGAACGGCCTCATCAGGCGGGCTCGCGAGGAGGCGGAGAGATCAATGCAAGGGTACCTCGCGAGGATCCCATGACGCAAGCCATGATGATCAAGGCCAGGCGGGCGCCAGCCTGTGCAGTGTCCTTGTTTCCCCTTTGGTGCAAAGGGGGCAAGCATAGGCCAAGGCATCGGGCAAAGGTTGCCATTCCGGTGCAACAAGACCAAGACCAGCAGAGCGGCAGGACGGAGGTCACCGTGGAGCCCAAGACGGCGTCATCACCAGTGCTTTTGGCAGCCGAAGACCACCTTTGGTCAGGATAACTTGTACTAGATGTTCCCCTTCAAAATGGCCAATTGTTGGCGCCCTTCCCGCTCAATTATTCGGGGAGAGGCCCAGGGCCTCTATAAATAGAGCTAGCCTCCACCAAGGAAGGGGGACACCCAGAGAGGAAAAAGGAGAGAGAGAGAGAGATCCAGTAGAACCCCAGCAGAGAGAGAGAGAGAGGCGACGGGACTCACCCTAGCAGTTCATCGCACCAGCTCAAGAACACCTCTTGCGAGGCTGTTCTTCCCTTGTACTATTCATCATCAGCCCCAGAGGCAATCCACCACACCACACACTGGAGTAGGGTATTACACCACAACGGTGGCCCGAACCAGTATAAACCTCGTGTCTCTTGTGTTGTTCATCATTTTCATCTTAGTTCGCACGAGAGGATCGGACGTAGATCGGTAGGGGAGAGATCTCCGCGCGCACCCCAGTGTTCGAACCTCAAGGGTCTGCCGGAACCCGAAATCCGACATAGTCGACGTTCACATAACACCACCAGAGGAGAGACAACATACATATCATCAAAATATCGAACGAATACCAAATTCACATGACTACTAATAGCAAGACTTCTCCCATGTCCTCAGGAACAAACATAACTACTCACAAAGCATATTCGTGTTCATAATCAGAGGGTATTAATATGCATATAGGATCTGAACATATGATCTTCCACCAAATAAACCAACTAGCATCAACTACAAGGAGTAATCAACACTGCTAGCAACCCACAGGTACCAATCCCAGACTTAGAGACAAGAATTGGATACAAGAGATGAACTAGGGTTTGAGAGGAGATGGTGCTGGTGAAGATGTTGATGGAGATTGACCCCCTCCCTATGAGAGGATCGTTGGTGATGACGATGGCGATGATTTACCCCTCCCGGAGGGAAGTTTTCCCGGCAGAACAGCTCCGCCGGAGCCCTAGATTGGTTCCGCCAAGGTTCCGCCTTGTGGCGGCGAAGTCTCGTCCCGAAAGCTTGCTTATGATTTTTTTCTCATCGAAAGACTCCATATAGCAGAAGATGGGCATCGGAGGGCCACCAGGGGGCCCACGAGGTAGGGGGGCGCACCCCAGGGGGGTAGGGCGCACCCCCACCCTCGTGGCCAGGGTGTGGCCCCCCTCTGGAACTTCTTGCGCTCAGTATTTTTTATATATTCTGAAAATGACTTCCGTGAAGTTTCAGGACTTTTGGAGTTGTGTAGAATAGGTCTCTAATATTTGCTCCTTTTCCAGCCCAGAATCCCAGCTGCCGGCATTCTCCCTCTTTATGTAAACCTTGCAAAATAAGAGAGAATAGGCATAAGTATTGTGACATAATGTGTAATAACAGCTCATAATGCAATAAATATCGATATAAAAGCATGATGCAAAATGGACGTATCAACTCCCCCAAGCTTAGACCTCGCTTGTCCTCAAGCGAAAGCCGGAATCGAAAAATATGTCTACATGTTTAGAGATAGAGGTGTCGATAAAAATAAAATACGGACATGAGGGCATCATGATCATTCTTAGAACAACAACTTATATAATTCTTGTCATATGATCTCTTATGCTAGAGTAACAATTCAATCACAATTTCAAGTATGAATCATAAACTTCATTGAAAACTAACAAACTATAATCTCAGTCATTGAAGCAATTACAATTTATCATAACATAGGAAAGAGTCAATATAAGAGCTTTTATGGTTGGATGCACAAAATCTTAATGCGAAAGAACGTCACTTTATATTGCCACTCGTGATATGGACCTTTATTATGCAGTCCGTCGCTTTTATTTCTTCTGTATCACACGATCGTATAAAGCTTATTTTCTCCCACACTAATAAGTCATACACATTTAGAGGGCAATTTTTATTGCTTGCACCGATGACAACTTACTTGAGGGATCTTACTCAATCCATAGGTAGGTATGGTGGACTCTCATGGCAAAACTAGTTTAAGGGTGTTTGGAAGCACAAGTAGTATCTCTACTTGGTGCAAATAATTTGGCTAGCATGAGGGGGAAAGGGAAGCTCAATCATGTTGGATGATCCATGACAATATAATTTATCTCAGATGTAAGAAAACATAACCCATTACGTTGTCTTCCTTGTCCAACGTCAACTCTTTAGCATGTCATATTTTAATGAGTGCTCACAATAATAAAAGATGTCCAAGATAGTGTATTTATATGTGAAGACCTCTCTTTCTTTATTACTTCCTATTAATTGCACCGATGACCAAAACTATGTTTGTCAACTCTCAACAACTTTTATTCATCATACTCTTTCTATGTGAGCTCATTACTCTCCATAAGATCCATACGATCTCTTTTATTTTGTTTTTATTCTTTCTATTTTCTTTTATTCACTCAAGATCGTGGCAAAATAATCAAGCCCTCGACTCAACACTAATCTTTATTATATATAGCTCACGGACTCGATTACATAGAAGGATCATAAAGCAAAACTCACAACTAGATCATACTAAAACTTTTATGTTACTAGATCAAGATATTACCAAAAGGATTGAACTAAGAAAAATGGTAAAGATAGAAGTGATGGTGATACGATACCGGGGCACCTCCCCCAAGCTTGGCAGTTGCCAAGCGGAGTGCCCATACCCATGTGATTATATCTCTTTTGCCGGTGAAGGAGTTGGAGTTGTTGATGATGTAGGCTTGTCGTCCCTCGCCAAGGCATAGGCTCACCATCATAGAAGGATGATCGAGTCTCCTGAATCCTAAAATCTGCAGCCAAACTCATCCTTTTGAATCTATATTCATACTCACAGTTTTGATTTTACAGGTCCTAGATCTGGGCTTGGAGGCGCTTGATTTTCTCATGAAGCTTGAAGATGGTCTCCCCAATGTCCTTGACATCCAGCTTGTGGTTGTTGGTGAACTCTGTGATCATAATGTGATTGGAGTCGAGTCCACGCTCCACCATCTCCTGGCACTTCAAAACTTCTTGCTCCAATGCCTCGAGCCTTGCCTCCGTGCTTCCGGTCTTCCTTGGTCCCTCAACATCGCGGATGTGCAACAACCCCTATCGCATCTCAATGGTTTGAGGGTGTTGCAGCACCTCTGCGAGGTAGGGGTTGATGACCTTCTCGAAGAACTGGTCCTTGGGGGCACTTGAAGACGACATGACGACCTAGATCTGTAAGAAAAACAGCTCGAAACAAAGACGAGAGATATTTGCGTGATACGGGAGTCAAAACCTCCGGGAGATTATATAATGAATTTTTACCGACCAAAATACATATCGTGCAAGAAAACGGAATCCGGAGAGCACACGAGGTGCCCACGAGGCAGGGGGCATGCCCAGGGGGGTAGGGCGCACCCTCCACCCTCGTGGAGCACTCGTGTCCTTCCCGGACTGCTTCTTATTTTTCTATTTTTCTAAATATTCCAAAACAGAGAAAATTTGCCATTAGAACTGTTTTGGAGTCGGTTTACTTACCGTACCACATACCTATTCCTTTTTGGAGTCTGAAACATTTCGGAAAGTGTCCCTTATGTATTCCTCCGGGGTTACGGTTTCAATAACATTGGTTTCAACATTTATAGGATTACCTGAGATATAATGTTTGATTCTTTGACCGTTCACCACCTTCGGATTTGTGCCTTCGAAGTTGTTGATTTTTATGGCACCGGAATGATAGACCTCCTCGATAACGTAAGGACCTTCCCATTTAGAGAGGAGCTTCTGATGCCCCGAGACCAATGTGCCAGGTGTCGTCCAGTTATTCACTGTTGTTGCCTTGTCATTGCTTGCGTGTCATGCATTGCATATCATGTCATCATGTGCATTTCATTTGCATACATGTTCGTCTCATGCATCCGAGCATTTTCCCCGTTGTCCGTTTTGCAATCTGGCGCTCCTATGTCACCCGGTGTCCCTTTCTACCTTTTTCGTGCGAGGGTGTTAAACATTCTCGGATTTGACCGAGACTTGCCATGCGGCCTTGGTTTACTATCGGTAGACTGCCTGTCAAGTTTCGTGCCATTTGGACTTCATTTGATACTCCAACGGTTAACCGAGGGACCAAAAAGGCCTCGTGTGTGTTGCAGCCCAACACCCTTCCAATTTGGCCCAAAGCCCAGCTAAACCCCCTCCATCATCTTGGTCGTTTGATTACGATCGCGTGACCGAAAACCGTTCTCAATTTGGATGCTCCTAGCTCCCTCTACCTATAAATATGTGGCCTCCCCCGAAATTTTCGCGGATGAAACCCTAACTTCATCTTCCCCGCGCCGCCGGACAAGTCCGCTCGGTGGCCGGACACGTCCACCGCCTCCCGTGCCCACTCGGAGGCCACCACGTGTCGCCTCGCCACCGACCTCCACGCGGCCCGCCGAGGCCCGTCGCCGGCCCCAGCGGGCCCGAGCCGCCCGAGTCGCCCCACCTGCCTCTCCACGCGCCGCTTGGATCGTCCGCTGCCCGATCCGGTTCCACGTGCCGCCGCCGCTGGGAAGCCCCGCCGCCCGCTGGCTCGCCGCGCCGTGTCGCCGCCATGGAGCGTCGTCGCCGACCGCCCTTTGCGCCGCGCCTCCGCCGCCCCAAGCTGCTCTCGCCGGCGCCGCCACCCTCGGCCGCCAACCCCGCCTGACTCCGGCGCCCCGACCCGCTGCCTTGGCCTCCTCCTTCTTTGTCTCCGGCACGAACTCCAGTGAACCACGAACTCCGGCGAGACCCAGATCTAGATATGGAAATCACCTTGGGTTGACTTTTCCCTCCGAACCCTAATCTTTTTGCATTTTTCATCACATCGTAACTCTGCACTCGTAGCTCCGATTCGTGCGTGTAGCATATCAAAATGTTCGTCTTGACGATTACATCATTTCATCTCATTGCATCATTTTCATTTGAGCTCATATTGATGCTCGAAATGTCGTTGGAAGAGGGCTACATGAGTAATTTGTCCGATCTGTTTCAGCAAATGGCATTTTGTCATTTTTGCCATGATTAATGTGTGCATGCTATGATCTTGAGCTCTACATGTGTTTTGTTAAATGCCATGCCATCTTTACAGAGGTGCTTGCCATGTCTTTTGGTGATCTATGTGGTGACTAGCACAAGCTTGCAAAGTAGCGTAACCGGTAATGTTGATTTCAGGGACTTAGAATTTCACCAAGTCCTTGACCGGTTTTTGTTGTTATGCCATATGTTCATGTTGTTTCCTAGTGATCCGTGCCTCTTTTGAGGATGATCAGTAAGGATGTTTTGTTAATATTGTGGTGCCCTATCCATCAATGTCTTTGTTTGCATTTATGGAGCACCCTATCTTGAGTCAATCGAGCTCTACTTTTGCTATAAAGTGAATCCTGGCAGATTGTTGACATGTTTAGCGATTTTGCCGAGGATGTTGCTATTGATCCATGCATGCTATGTTGTGGTTCTTTCCATGTCTAGCTTCTATGCTATGTATTCTTAATGGGTGTATGATTAGTTTGTCATGCCATGCTCTGTAGTGAGTGCATCGAGCTCGTAAACATGCCTACCCGTTAACTGATTTGCATGCTCCAGTTTTTCACAAAGTCTGAGATCTGTTTATGTTTTTGCTATGTTCACATGCTTGCAATTGTATTTTCTGATCCCTTTTGGCTCAAGGTCACTAAGGGACTTTTGTTAAGTGCTTTGAGTAGCTTCATGCCATGCCTTGCTGTGCCATGATATGTTCCTGTAGCATGTAGTTTCATGCTCTAAAGTGTGCTTCCTGATGATAAATTCCAGACCTGTGTTAATTTCACTAAGTCTGAAACCTGTTATCATTTGCTCTTTTGTCATGCTTGTTTGAACCTGTTAATGGATGAATTAGCCGTAGCTCAGTGTTCATCTTTTGTCAAGATTCATGAGTGGATCCATGCCATGTATTTTGTTGCCATGTTTGAGTGCTGTAGCATATTTATCTTGTTGCATTTAGTTGGTTAATTGCTGATTATCGCAAACCAGTGCCATATTTGTTTTGCTTGCCATTTCCAAACCGTGCATCCGATTCCGGGGATCTTTATATTGATTTCAACCGAAATCACCTCACCTTTCCAGTGGCACTCTTCGTTTTCCAAGTTGAGGCCAGGTTCAATCATTCCTTGTCAAATCATGCATATGCATCACATACCGCATCCCGCATATAATACCATGTTCGTGTGTTGGTTGTTTACTATGTTGTGTGCTTCTTTCTGGTGTTGCTTCTTCGGGTTGGTTCCGATAATGTCGCGTTTGTGCGGATCCGTTCGTCTATGTCCGTTTGTCTTCTTCATGGACTCGTTCTTCTTCCTTGCGGGATCTCAGGCAAGATGACCATACCCTCGAAATCACTTCTATCTTTGCTTGCTAGTTGCTCGCTCTTTTGCTATGCCTATGCTGCGATACCTACCACTTGCTTATCATGCCTCCCATATTGTTATACCAAGCCTCGAACCCACCTTGTCCTAGAAAATCGTTGTTTGGCTATGTTAGCGCTTTGCTCAGCCCCTCTTATAGCGTTGTTAGTTGCAGGTGAAGATTGGAGTTTGTTCCATGTTGGAACATGGATATTTTGTTGGGATATCACAATATCTATTATTTAATTAATGCATCTATATACTTGGTAAAGGGTGGAAGGCTCGGCCTTTTGCCTAGTGTTTTGTTCCACTCTTGCCGCCCTAGTTTCCGTCATATCGGTGTTATGTTCCCGGATTTTGCGTTCCTTACGCGGTTGGGTTATAATGGGAACCCCTTGACAGTTCGCCTTGAATAAAACTCCTCCAGCAATGCCCAACCTTGGTCTTACCATTTGCCACTTAGCCTTTTCTTTCCCTTGGGTTCTGCAGACTCAAGGGTCATCTTTATTTTAACCCCCCGGGCCAGTGCTCCTCTGAGTGTTGGTCCAAACTAGAGCCCCTTGCAGCGCCACCTCGGGGAAACTCGAGGGCTGGTTTTAGTTGTACGGACTTCTCATCTGAGTGTGCCCTGAGAACGAGATATGCGCAGCTCCTATCGGGATTTGTCGGCACATTCGGGCGGTGTTGCTGGACTTGTTTTACCATTGTCGAGGATGTCTTGTAACCTGGATGCCGAGCCTGATCGGATTGTCTTGGGAGAAGGAATATCCTTCATTGACCGTGAGAGCTTGTGATGGGCTAAGTTGGGACACCCCTGCAGGGATTTGAACTTTCGAAAGCCGTGCCCGCGGTTATGGGAAGATGGGAATTTGTTAATGTCCGGTGGTAGAAAACCTAAAGTTGATCTTAATTAAAATACATCAACCGCGCGTGTAACCGTGATGGTCTCTTCTCGGCGGAGTCCGGGAAGTGAACACAGTGTTGGAGTTATGCTTGACGTAGGTTGTTTTAGGATCACTTCTTGATCATACTTCATTGACCGTGCTTTTGCCCTCTCTTCTCGCTCTCTTTTGCGAATATGTTAGCCACCATATATGCTAGTCGCTTGCTGCATCTCCACCATTTCGGGAGTTTATAAGTGGGAATTCAAGTAGTTCTTAGGATATTTTTCCGACAGATGTATGATATGAAATTGGGGTTCGACGTCTAGTGGTCCGCCTATTCACGGTTGGTTTTACAGTGGTCTCGTTGTGTCTTAAAGAGTCCTTGGCTATGCTGACTCAGGGACGATTCGTATGCCATGTGCACTGCCTTGTACATGATGGTGCTGTACGATCGAGCCCTTGTAGGCCCCACCACGAAAACTTCGGACGAAATCTCTACCATATGTTTTTTCCGACTTATTTTGCAAGCCAATCCTTTGTTTTGTTTTGAGTCGTGGTATTCGAGTTGCTTCAATGTCAAGTGTTTGATTCCATACCTTCCCCAAATGGTGTTCTCATACTCCGATGCGAATACTAATCCTTCTTGATAATCGAGATTGTCATGTCAAACCTTTTCAACCGGCGTGTTTTCTCTTCAAGTGGATCCAATCATTTCAACATCCGCAAGATCAATTATCAGTTCTTCTCAATGGTGTTTGTTTCATCCGTCTCCAAGTTGCCTTTGTTTTTCCCGCCCGCCCACCCCTTTTTTTCCGCAAGGACTCAGATTTCTTAATGAAATATCCATTTTATTTTTGTGAAGTCTCTCCATATTTTTTTCGTCAATGTTCTTACCCGGTGATTTTCATGAAGGTCCTAAAGGAACCTCAAGTTCATCATCCTTCATTTTTTTTCTTCTCCGGTGGAACCAATTTAAGCTTTCGGTGGTGATCATATTCTTTTCCGTATTTCAATGCTTTCTCATGCCGGTGCAAATTCTTAATCGTTCACCTCTCGCTATTAAGTGTTCCAGAGTGCTCATAATATCTAGAAGATTCGTGTTTCCACTCTGCTTTCATTCAAGCTCTTTAGAGGATGTTATCTCTTTTGAGCCATCTAATTCAACCGGTGCAATCTATCTTTTAAATCCTTCAACGATGTTTCTTTTGAGTGGGCCCTAACCCACAGGTCTTTTTCCAAGATCTTACCCGACTCTTCTTATTTTCTCGGAGCTATCCTAAATTCTTTTCGAAGCTTGACGTAAGAATGATTTAACATCAGTCAAATGCCTTTCTCCAAGATCGATTAAATTCTTTCGTCGTTGGTTCAACCTTTCCATTATTCATTCCGGAGTGCCTCAACAATTCTTGGTGAGGTTTCTCGTCGTCAGTCTTAGATTTTGAAGACCGAAGAAGAGTTTTTCCTCCATATCTTATCCGCTCTCTCAGAGATTCATGGTTCTAGCTTGATGTCATCCTCTCATAATTGTTTCGGTTGTGGGAATTATTTTCTTCTATCCGGAGAAATTCAAGATTCTTTTCAGTTTGTTTATTCGGAGACCATCATCTCAGAGTTATTCATTCTCAGCTTTCAGCTCTCGTTCCCCAAATCTTACCGGTGCATCATTCAAATATTCTCTAATCAGTTCATGATCTCTTTGTTCTCTTATATCTAAACTCTCTCATGTATCTTCGTTCATTTGCTAATTCTTACCGGTGATTCACCCCTACTTCGTTCATTTTCAATTCTTACGGTGGTTCGTTCAAGATTCTCTTCCATGGTTATCATACCAATTTATTCGTTGTTTCAACCCGACCGGTGATTCGTGGAAGACATTCTCAAGTTTATGGCATATCTCTCTTAATACTTTCAACGAGAATAAGTAGGGTGCCAAATCCATTGTTTGTCATCAATTTAATTGGTGAAGGATAAGCATAATGTAATTCTTATTCTTGTTTCATCTAGTAAACTTAATTCTTTATTCTGGAGGTTCATCATGTCACATTCTTGGTTCGAGAGGCTTATATTTTCTTTTCCAGGAGTTCCAAGCTCTCGCAATTATATCACCACAGAGATCCATCTAAATCATCGCAAGGCTTCACCTTGTGTTTTCAACTTCTTTTTCCTTTCGTTTGATCATCATTTTGTTATCGGAGTTCTTCATGGAGGCGCTACATGATGGTTCGTAAAGGATTTAATTCCTTCTCGAAGTGTTCATCAAGATTCTTTTCAAAAGAGCTCAAGCATTCTTCATCTTGCAATCCGGAGTGCAATTCTCTCTTCCATATCATTGGAGGTGGTATTATGTCATTTTGGATAATTTGAGTTCATGTTTCATGGTTCACAGGTTGTTAAGAATGGGGTATTGTAAATCCATCAATCTCTTCATTGGAGTTATCTTGGGTTATATTTCACCTAAAGCTTTCCCTAAGGATTTGTTGTTATTTATGGTGATTATAAATGATCCAAGTTCTTCATTTATCCTCTCGGTGAAATAAGTTTCTCGTCTCCTTATTCATATCAATCCAATTCTTTTTCCCGTGAGTGGCAGGTTGTCACCTCATGATTTGAGATGCATTCCATAAGACCATATCAAGCGTATTCTTTTCGTTGTTGGTGTTCCAACAACTCCGCTCGACCCGTCTCCTAAGGATGCCTTCTCAAGCTCTTTTGTGGCATAAGATGGCATTTTCTTCTCCATTCTCCTATTTCAATGATCTAACTTCTATTCTTTTCTTCCGGAGGCATTGTGATGTTGCTCTCTTCAACCCATCTTTTCGTTTTGTCAGGATCGTGTTCTTTTCTTGCCTATCTATTTAACCGGAGTGTTGTGCCATTTTGCTCAAGTTCTTCATTTTATCAAGCCTTGCATATCTTTTCAACCGGAGTGCTGTTTGAATTTGTTCTTCCTTGTTCCTCTTTTCTAACGGAGTGCTTTGATTTCTGTTCATCTCCGTTGTATTCTTTTCTCGAAATGGTTTAACCTTTGCAAGGTTCTTTGGTCTCACTCAATTGTCAAGAAGCAACTTAGTTTTACCTCTTCTCTTTCTCTACCATTTTCCCTCCGGTGCCATCCTAGATCTCGGGACGAGATCCTCTCGTAGTGGTGGAGTGTTGTGACGCCCTGAGACCGATGTGCCAGGTGTCGTCCAGTTATTCGCTGTTGTTGCCTTGTCATTGCTTGCGTGTCATGCATCGCATATCATGTCATCATGTTCATTTCATTTGCATACATGTTCGTCTCATGCATCCGAGCATTTTCCCCGTTGTCCGTTTTGCAATCCGGCGCTCCTATGTCACCCTGTGTCCCTTTCTACTTTTTTTTCGTGTGCGGGTGTTAAACTTTCTCGGATTGGACCGAGACTTTCCATGCGGCCTTGGTTTACTATCGGTAGACCGCCTGTCAAGTTTCGTGCCATTTGGAGTTCGTTTGATACTCCAACGGTTAACTGAGGGACCGAAAAGGCCTCGTGTGTGTTGCAGCCCAACACCCTTCCAATTTGGTCCAAAGCCCAGCTAAACCCCCTCCATCATCTCGGTCGTTCGATCACGACCGCGTGGCCGAAAACCGTGCTCAATTTGGACTCTCCTAGCTCTCTCTACCTATAAATATGTGGCCTCCCCCAAAATTTTCGCGGATGAAACCCTAACTTCGTCTTCCCCGCGCCGCTGGACATGTCCGCCCTGTGGCCAGACACGTCCGCCGCCTCCCATGCCCACTCAGAGGCCGCCACGTGTCGCCTCGCCGCCGACCTCCGCGCGGCCCGCTGAGGCCCGTTGCCGGCCCCTACGGGCCCGAGCCGCCCCGCCTGCCTCTCCGCGCTCCGCCTGGATCGTCCGCCGCCGCCCGATCCGGTTCCGCGCGCCGCCGCCGCTAGGAAGCCCCACCGCCCGCCGGCTCGCCGCGCTGCCGCGCCGTGTCGCCGTCGTGGAGCGTCGTCGCCGACCGCCCTTTGCGCCGCGCCTCCGCCGCCCCAAGCTGCTCTCGCCGGCGCCGCCACCCTCGGCCGCCAACCCTGCCGGACTCCGGCGCCCCGACCCGCTGCCTCGGCCTCCTCCTTCTTTGTCTCCAGCACGAACTCCAGCGAACCACGAACTCCGGCGAGACCCAGATCTGGAAATCACCTTGGGTTGACTTTTCCCTCCGAACCCTAATCTTTTTGCATTTTTCATCACATCGTAACTATGCACTCGTAGCTCTGATTCGTGCGTGTAGCATATCAAAATGTTCGTCTCGATGATTACATCATTTCATCTCATTGCATCATTTTCATTTGAGCTCATCTTGATGCTCGAAATGTCGTTGAAAGAGGGCTACGTGAGTAATTTGTCCGATCTGTTTCAGCAAATGACATTTTGTCATTTTTGCCATGATTAATGTGTGCATGCTATGATCTTGAGCTCTACCTGTGCTTTGTTAAATGCCATGTCATCTTTACAGAGGTGCTTGCCATGTACTTTTGTGATCTATGTGGTGACTAGCACAAGCTTGCAAAGTAGCGTAATCGGTAATGCTGATTTCAGGGACTTCGAATTTCACCAAGTCCTTGACTGGTTTTCGTTGTTATGCCATATGTTCATGTTGTTTCCTAGTGATCCGTGCCTCTTTTGAGGATGATCAGTAAGGATGTTTTGTTAATATGGTAGTGCTCTATCCATCCATGTCTTTGTTTGCATTTATGGAGCACCCTAGCTTGAGTTAATCGAGCTCTACTTTTGCTATAAAGTGAATCCTGGCAGATTGTTGACATGTTTAGCGATTTTGCCGAGGATGTTGCTATTGATTCGTGCATGCTATGTTGTGGTTCTTGCCATGTCTAGCTTCTATGCTATGTATTCTTGATGGGTGTGTGCTTAATTTATCATGCCATGCTCTGTAGTGAGTGCATCGAGCTCGTAAGCATGCCTACCCGTTAACTGATTTGCATGCTCCAGTTTTTCACTAAGTCTGAGATCTGTTTATGTTTTTGCTATGTTCACATGCTTGCAATTGTATTTTCTGATCCCTTTTGGCTCAAGGTCACTAAGGGACTTTTGTTAAGTGATTTGAGTAGCTTCATGCCATGCCTTGCTGTGCCATGATATGTTCCTGTAGCATGTAGTTTCATGCTCTAAAGTGTGCTTCCTGATGATAAATTCCAGACCTGTGTTAATTTCACTAAGTCTGAAACCTGTTATCATTTGCTCTTTTGTCATGCTTGTTTGAACCTGTTAATGGATGAATTAGCCGTAGCTCAGTGTTCATCTTTTGCCAAGCTTTATGAGTGGATCCATGCCATGTATTTTGTTGCCATGTTTGAGTGCTGTAGCATATTTATCTTGTTGCATTTAGTTGGTCACTTGCTGATTATCGCAAACCGGTGCCATATTTGTTTTGCTTGCCATTTCCAAACTGTGCATCCGATTCCGGTGATCTTTATATCGATTTCAACCGAAATCACCTCACCTTTCCAGTGGCACTCTTGGTTTTCCAAGTTGAGGCCAGGTTCAATCATTCCTTGTCAAATCATGCATATGCATCACATACCGCATCCCGCATATCATACCATGTTCGTGTGTTGGTTGTTTACTATGTTGTGTGCTTCTTTCTGGTGTTGCTTCTTCGGGTTGGTTCCGATAATGTCGCGTTTGTGCGGATCCGTTCGTCTATGTCCGTTTGTCTTCTTCATGGACTCATTCTTCTTCCTTGCGGGATCTCAGGCAAGATGACCATACCCTCGAAATCACTTCTATCTTTGCTTGCTAGTTGCTCGCTCTTTTGCTATGCCTATGCTGCGATACCTACCACTTGCTTATCATGCCTCCCATATTGTTAAACCAAGCCTCTAACCCACCTTGTCCTAGCAAAGCGTTGTTTGGCTATGTTACCGCTTTGCTCAGCCCCTCTTATAGCATTGTTAGTTGCAGGTGAAGATCGGAGTTTGTTCCATGTTGGAACATGGATATTTTGTTAGGATATCACAATATCTCTTATTTAATTAATGCATCTATATACTTGGTAAAGGGCGGAAGGCTCGGCCTTTTGCCTAGTGTTTTGTTCCACTCTTGCCGCCCTAGTTTCCGTCATATCGGTGTTATGTTCCCGGATTTTGCGTTCCTTACGCGGTTGGGTTATAATGGGAACCCCTTGACAGTTCGCCTTGAATAAAACTCCTCCAGCAATGCCCAACCTTGGTTTTACCATTTGCCACTTAGCCTTTTCTTTCCCTTGGGTTCTGCAGACTCAAGGGTCATCTTTATTTTAACCCCCCGGGCCAGTGCTCCTATGAGTGTTGGTCCAAACTAGAGCCCCTTGCAGCGCCACCTCGGGGAAACTCGAGGGCTGGTTTTAGTTGTACGGACTTCTCATCTGAGTCTGCCCTGAGAACGAGATATGTGCAGCTCCTATCGGGATCTGTCGGCACATTCGGGCGGTGTTGCTGGACTTGTTTTACCATTGTCGAGGATGTCTTGTAACCTGGATGCCGAGCCTGATCGGATTGTCTTGGTAGAAGGAATATCCTTCGTTGACCGTGAGAGCTTGTGATGGGCTAAGTTGGGACACCCCCGCAGGGATTTGAACTTTCAAAAGCCGTGCCCGCGGTTATGGGCAGATGGGAATTTGTTAATGTTCGGTGGTAGAAAACCTAAAGTTGATCTTAATTAAAATACATCAACCGCGTGTGTAACTGTGATGGTCTCTTCTCGGCGGAGTCCGGAAAGTGAACACGGGGTTGGAGTTATGCTTGACGTAGGTTGTTTTAGGATCACTTCTTGATCATAGTTCATCGACCGTGCTTTTGCCTTCTCTTCTCGCTCTCTTTTGCGAATTTGTTAGCCACCATATATGCTAGTCGCTTGCTGCAGCTCCACCTCATACCTTTTACCTTACCTATAAGCTTAAATAGTCTTGATCGCGAGGGTGTGAGATTGCTGAGTCCCCGTGACTCACAGATACTTCCAAAACCAGTTTGCAGGTGCCGATGATACCGTGCAGATGACGCAACCAAGCTCAAGGAGGAGCTCGATGAAGATCTTGTCATTTATGTCATTTCGTTCTAGTTGATCAGTAGTGGAGCCCAGTTGGGGTCGATCGGGGATCTGTGTAGCATTTGGGGTAGTCTTCTTTTATTTTGGGTTCCGTAGTTCGGACCTTGATTGTATCTGGCTGATGTAATGCTTTATTCATGTATTTGTGTGAGTGGCGATTGTAAGCCAACTATGTATCTCTTTCCCTTATGTATTACATGGGTTGTGTGAAGATTACCTCACTTGCGACATTGCTTTCGATGCGGTTATGCCTCTAAATCGTGCTTCGACACGTGGGAGATATAGCCGCATCGAGGGCGTTACAGAGCTTTCCTGCAAAAAATCTTAAACGAGAGTCGTATAGCAATACATAATCACCTACATTAAACTCACGCTTTTGTATTCTTTTGTCATGCCATCTTTTAACCTTTTCTTTAAACAATTTGGCATTTTCATAGGCTTGGGTTCTCCATTCATCAAGTGAGCTAATCTGAAATAACCTTTTCTCACCAGCAAGTTTGAAATCATAATTGAGCTCTTTAATAGCCCAATAAGCCTTATGTTCTAGTTCGAGAGGTAAGTGACATGCTTTTCCATAAACCATTTTATACGGAGACATACCCGTAGGATTTTTATATGCAGTTCTATAGGCCCATAATGCATCATCAAGTTTCTTGGGCCAATTCTTTCTAGATATATTAATAGTCTTTTACAAAATTAATTTGAGTTCTCTATTACTCAATTCTATTTGACCACTAGACTGTGGGTGATAAGGAGATGCAATTCTATGATTAACATCATACTTAGGAAGCATTTTACGGAAAGCACCATGAATAAAATGTGAACCACCATCAATCATTAAATATCTAGGGACTCCAAACCTCGGAAAAATAACTTCTTTAAGCATCTTAATAGAGGTGTTATGATCAGCACTACTAGTTGGAATAGCTTCTACCCACTTAGTAACATAATCAACAGCAACTAAAATATGTGTATATCCATTAGAGGAAGGAAACGGCCCCATATAATCAAAGCCCCAAACATCAAATGGTTCAATAACAAGTGAATAATTCATAGGCATTTCTTGACGTCTACTAATATTACCAATTCTTTGACATTCATCACAAGATAATACAAACTTACGGGCATCCTTGAAGAGAGTAGGCCAATAAAAACTGGATTGCAATACCTTGTGTGCAGTTCTATCTCCAGCATGGTGTCTTTCATAAGCCTCAGAGTGACACCTGCGTAGGATCTGTTCCTGTTCATGCTCAGGTACACAACACCTAATAACACCATCTACTCCTTCTTTATAAGGATGTGGATCATCCCAGAAGTAATGTCTTAAATCATATAATAACTTTTTCTTTTGCTGGTATGTGAAACTAGGTGGTATAAATTTAGCAACAATGTAATTAGCATAATCAGCATACCATGGATCAGTGTGAGAAGCATTTATGACATTTAATTGTTCATCAGGAAAGCTATCATCAATAGGTAGTGGGTCATCAAGAACATTTTCTAACCTATACAAGTTGTCTGCAACGGGGTTCTCAGCTCCCTTTCTATCAATAATATGCAAATCAAATTATTGTAGCAAGAGAACCCATCTAATAAGTCTAGGTTTAGCATCTTTCTTTTCCATAAGATATTTAATAGCAGCATGATCAGTGTGAATAGTTACTTTAGAATCAACAATATAAGGTCTGAACTTATCACAAGCAAATACAACTGCTAAAAATTCTTTTTCAGTAGTGGCATAATTTCTCTGAGCATTGTCTAGAGTTTTACTCGCATATTGAATAACATTTAATGTCTTATCAACTCTTTTCCCTAGAACATCACCTACAACATAATCACTAGCATCACACATAATTTCAAAAGGTAAATTCCAATCAGGTGGATGAACAATAGGTGCAGAGATTAATGCTTTCTTAAGTATTTCAAAGGCTTCTACACAATCATCATCAAAGACGAATGGTATATCTTTTTGTAATAAATTAGTCAGAGGCCGAGAAATTTTTGAGAAGTCCTTAATGAACCTCCTATAAAAACCGGCATGACCAAGGAAACTTCTTATACCTTTGATGTCCTTGGGACACGACATCTTTTCAATAGCATCAACTTTAGCTTTATCAACTTCAATGCCTCTTTCAGAAATTTTGTGCCCCAAGACAATACCTTCATTAACCATAAAGTGGCATTTCTCCCAATTGAAGACAAGGTTAGTTTCTTCACATCTCTGCAAAACTCGATCAAGGTTGCTTAAGCAATCATCAAAAGAGGATCCATAAACGGAGAAATCATCCATGAATACCTCACATATCTTTTCACAAAAATCAGAAAATATAGCCATCATGCATCTTTGAAAGGTAGCAGGTGCATTACATAAACCAAAAGGCATACGTCTATAAGCAAAAGTACCGAAAGGGCAAATAAAAGTGGTCTTAGATTGATCATTAGCTGATACAGGTATTTGAGAGAAACCAGAATAACCATCTAGAAAGCAAAAATGTGTATGTTTGGATAATCTTTCTAGCATTTGATCAATAAAAGGTAAGGGGTAATGATCTTTTTAGTAGCCTTATTTAATTTACAGAAATCAATTACCATCCTATAACCTGTAATAATTCTTTGCGGAATCAATTCATCTTTATCATTAGGAACGACAGTAATACCTCCCTTCTTAGGAACACAATGGACAGGACTTACCCATTGACTATCAGCAACGAGATAAATTATACCTGCCTCAAGGAGCTTTAGTATTTATTTTCTTACCACTTCTTTCATCTTAGGATTCAGTCATCGTTGGTGATCAATAACTGGTTTGGCATCTTTTTTCAAAATTTTTTTGTGTTGACATAGAGTGGGACTAATGCCCTTAAGATCATCAAGAGTATATCCAATAGCAGCACGGTGCTTCTTCAGAGTTTTCATTAATCTTTCTTCCTCCTTCTCTGAAAGGTTAGCACTAATAACAACAGGATATATCTTCGTTTCATCAAGATAAGCATGTTTAAGAGTATCAGGCAATGGTTTAAGATCAAACACGGGATCACCCTTGGGTGGAGGAGGATCCCCTAAGATTTCAACAGGCAAGTTGTGTTTCAGAATAGGTTCCTGTTTAAAGAACACTTCATATATTTCCCTTCTTTCATTCATATACATATCATTTCCATGGTCTAGCAAATATTGTTCTAAAGGATCACTAGGAGGTACGACAATAGAAGCAAGACCAATAATTTCATCTTTACTAGGCAATTCTTCTTCATGGTGTTGTCTATGAAATTTAGAAAAGTTGAACTCAAGAGACATATCACCTAAACCAATAGTAATAACATCCTTTTTGTAGTCTATCCTAGCATTAACAGTGTTTAAGAAGGGTCTACCTAATATAATGGGACAAAAGCTATCTTGTGGGGAACCAAGAATAAGAAAATCAGAAGGATATTTAGTTTTCCCACACAAGACTTCAACATCTCTAACAATCCCAATTGGTGAAATAGTATCTCTATTGGCAAGTTTAATTGTGACATCAATATCTTCTAACTCAGCAGGTGCAATATCATGCATAATCTCGTTATACAAGTCAATAGGTATTGCACTAGCACTAGCACCCATATCACACAAGCATGATAACAATGATCTCCTATTTTAACAGAAATAACAGGCATGCCTACCACAGGTCTATGTTTATCTTTAGCACAAGGTTTATCAATTCTAGCAGTTTCATCACAGAAATAAATAACATGGCCATCAATATTATCAGCCAAGAGATATTTAACAATAGCAATATTAGGTTCAACTTTAACTTGCCCAGGAGGTGTATAGGTTCTAATATTGCTTTTATGAACCACAGTTGAAGCTTTAGCATGATCTTTTATCCTAACAGGAAAAGGTGGTTTCTCAACATAAACAGTAGGAACAATAGGATCATTATAAGTGATAGTCTTTTCTTCAACTTTAATAGGTGCAACTACTTTTACTTCAATGGGGGGATGATATTTAAACCACTTCTCCTTAGGGAGATCAACATGAGTAGCAAAAGATTCACAGAAAGAAGCTACTATCTCAGAGTCAAGTCCATATTTAGTGCTAAATTTACGAAAAACATCGGTATCCATAAAATATTTAACACAATCAAACTTAGGTGTCATACCTGACTCCTTACCTTCCTCGAGATTCCAATCTTCAGAGTTGCGTTTAATTCTTTCCAATATATCCCATTTGAATTCAATAGTCTTCATCATAAAAGAGCCAGCACAAGAAGTATCGAGCATGGTGCGGTTGTTATCAGAAAGCCGAGCATAAAATTTTTGAATAATCATTTATCTTGAGAGCTCATGATTGGGGCATGAATATAACATTGACTTAAGCCTCCCCCAATCTTGAGCGATGCTTTCTCCTTCGCGAGGCCAAAAATTATATATATATAATTACGATCACGATGAACAAGATGCATAGGATAAAACTTCTGATGAAATTCCAATTTCAATCGTTTGTAGTTCCATGATCCCATATCATCACATTGCCTATACCATGTCAATGCATCTCCCTCCAAAGATAAAGGGAAGACCTTCTTCTTGATAACATCATTGGGCATACCTGCAAGCTTAAATAATCCACAAACTTCATCCACATATATTAAGTGATCATCAGGATGTAATGTTCCATCTCCTGCAAAAGGATTAGCTAGCAGTTTTTCTATCATACCCGATGGAATTTCAAAGCACACATTTTCATTTTCAGTAGGTTCAATAGGTTTAGTAGGTTGGGGAGCAACTCTTTGCTCTACTGGTCGGGGTGAAGATACCCCGAACAAGCCCCTCAGAGGATTACTTTCCATAGTAATAAGTGACAGTAAATTTCAGCACACTATATAAATTTTTCCTTACCAAATTCCACCTACCAAAGGCGCTTCACTCCCCGGCAACGGCGCCAGAAAAGAGTCTTGATGACCCACAAGTATAGGGGATCTATCGTAGTCCTTTCGATAAGTAAGAGTGTCGAACCCAACGAGGAGCAGAAGGAAATGATAAGCGGGTTTCAGCAAGGCATTCTCTGCAAGCACTGATATTATAGGTAACAGATAGTTTTGTGATAAGATAATTTGTAACGAGCAACAAGTAACAAAAGTAAATAAAGTGCAGCAAGGTGGCCCAATCCTTTTTGTAGCAAAGGACAAGCCTGGACAAATTCTTATATAGAGAAAAGCGCTCCCGAGGACAGATGGGAATTATCGTCAAGCTAGGTTTCATCATGATCATATGATTCGCGTTCGGTACTTTGATAATTTGGTATGTGGGTGGACTGGTGCTTGGGTATTGTCCTTACTTGGACAGGCATCCCACTTATGATTAACCTCTATTGCAAGCATCAGCAACTACAACAAAAGTATTAAGGTAAACCTAACCATAGCATGAAACATATGGATCCAAATCAGCCCCTTACGAAGCAACGCATAAACTAGGGTTTAAGCTTCTGTCATTCTAGCAACCCATCATCTACTTATTACTTCCCAATGCCTTCCTCTAGGCCCAAATAATGGTGAAGTGTCATGTAGTCGACGTTCACATAACACCACCAGAGGAGAGACAACATACATCTCATCAAAATATCGAACGAATACCAAATTCACATGACTACTAATAGCAAGACTTCTCCCATGTCCCCAGGAACAAACGTAACTACTCACAAAGCATATTCATGTTCATAATAAGAGGGGTATTAATATGCATATAGGATCTGAACATATGATCTTCCACCAAATAAACCAACTAGCATCAACTACAAGGAGTAATCAACACTACTAGCAACCCACAGGTACCAATCCCAGACTTAGAGACAAGAATTGGATACAAGAGATGAACTAGGGTTTGAGAGGAGATGGTGCTGGTGAAGATGTTGATGGAGATTGACCCCCTCCCGATGAGAGGATCGTTGGCGATGACGATGGCGATGATTTCCCCCTCCCGGAGGGAAATTTCCCCGGCAGAACAGCTCCGCCGGAGCCCTAGATTGGTTCCGCCAAGGTTTCACCTTGTGGCGGCGGAGTCTCGTCCCGAAAGCTTTCTTATGATTTTTTTCTCATCGAAAGACTCCATATAGCAGAAGATGGGCATCGGAGGGCCACCAGGGGGCCCGCGAGGCAGGGGGCGTGCCCAGGGGGGTAGGGCGCGCCCCCACCCTCGTGGCCAGGGTGTGGCCCCCCTGTGGAACTTCTTGTGCTCAGTATTTCTTATATATTCTAAAAATGACTTCTGTGAAGTTTCATGACTTTTGGAGCTGTGCAGAATAGGTCTCTAATATTTTCTCCTTTTCCAGCCCAGAATCCCAGCTGCTGACATTCTCCCTCTTTATGTAAACCTTGTAAAATAAGAGAGAATAGGCATAAGTATTGTGACATAATGTGTAATAACAGCCCATAATGCAATAAATATCGATATAAAAGCATGATGCAAAATGGACGTATCAGCCCTAACCTCGCGTGTGCCGACGTCGTCCTCCGCCTGAGCAACCTGGCACTCCCTCGTCTCCAGCCGTTCGAGTTCAAGGCCACACTCCACAGCTTCCAGCGCCAGCACCTCCTCGCGCTTCCGGATCTCTTCCTCCTCGGTGGGTGTCCCCCTCAACGACGCAAGGGCAGCCCTGCGTGCCTCCACCTGCTGATCCAAGACGGCATTCCAGGCTTGGAGCTCCCACGCGCATTTCTCCGCGGCTTCGCGACTGCGGTCAGCTTCCCGAGCCTCTTCCAGAGCTCAGGAGCAGGCCTCACGGGAGGCTGCAAGGGAAGCCTCAGCCTTCATGTTATCCAGCTCGCGCTGGTGGCGCCCGAGGTTGATGGCCACCTTCAGCTTGTGCCACTCCTCCGCCAACCAAAGACCCTCGGCCTCAAGGTGCTTCGACACCCATGTGTTCTTCACCGAGTCGGTTCATCGCGCCCATCGCCTCCTAGAAGAGCTCATCACGAGCAACGCTCTGCCTGTGCTCGAACTCAAGTGCATGTCCCATCTCGCCCTCCGCCACGGGGGCTGTGGGCGCCGCCCGACGCGGTGAGCCCCCCCTCAGCAGGGGGCTGGGGGCTGGCACTGCCCCAGGCGCCAGCTGGGCCTCGCGAGGGGTGTCGGTGTCAAAACTGGCGGATCTTGGGTAGGGGGTCCCAAACTATGCGTCTAGGATCGATGGCAACAAGAGACAGGGGACATAATGTTTACCCAGGTTCAGGCCCCCTGTAGGAAGTAATACCCTACGTCCTGCTTGATTGATACTAATGAATATGGGTGTTACAAGAGTTGATCTACCATGAGATCGTGATGGCTAAACCCTAAAAGCCTAGCCTATATGACTATGGTAATGAATGTGTCCTTTCCGGACTATCCCCTCTGGTTTATATAGACACTGAGGGGATCTAGGGTTTACATAGAGTCGGTTACATAAGAAGGAATCTTCATAGTCGGTCGCCAAGCTTTCCTTCCACGCCAAGGAGAGTCCAATCCGGACTCATGTATAGTCTTCGGCCTTCATGTCTTCACAGCCCATCAGTCCGGCCCATGGATAACAGGCCGGACGCCCGAGGACCCCTTAGTCCAGGACTCCCTCAGTAGCCCCTAAACCTGGCTTAAATGACGAGGAGTTCGGTGCGCAGATTGTCTTCGGCATTGCAAGGAGGGTTCCCTTTTATCCGAACTTCAAAATAGTCTTCGGATGCGATGATAGTATCTGGACCTGTCACACACACCATACAAAACCGTAGAGAGAATCTATATTTTTGCACGAGTCTAATCCGCTGACAGCTTTTATAATATGACATCATGTCTGTCCGATCATAATTTTGGACCGTTTTTCATCTGTCGCTCCACGTTTCGAGACGCGGTTGCCATTGGCACGTCTTGTCAAAGCAGAGATCATGCCCCCTTATTACGGGATTCTCATTAATACGGGCATGGGTAACCCAACTGTGCCGTTTATACAGCCCTTGGGAATAGGAGAATCTTAAGGCGAGTGGAGGCGTTCAATATTTGTTGCCTTTATAAGGGGATAAGGATTCCCTCTTCCTCCCTCATGCCCTCTCTCTGTCCTTCCAATCTCGAGCTCCAGCGCCCAAGTTCTCATCTCTTTCCCACCCAAGCAACCATGTATGGATCCGGAGGTCAGGGCAAGTGGATGGTTTCCTCCGTCAAGGAGGAGAACATTACGGATCTTCGGGGCGGCCGGATACTTGGCGAAGGAGATCGCTCACCGCCTGCCGGCCGAGGGACAAGTCGTACTCACGCCGGAGCCCATCGAGAGGGTGGTGTTCCTTCCCCATTTCTTCCGTGGGCTAGGGTTTCCACTCCACCCTTTCGTCCGCGAGATGATGTATTATTATGGGATAGAATTCCATGATTTGTCCCCGAATTCCTTTCTCAACATCTCGGCGTTCATCGTCGTGTGTGAGGCCTTCCTCCGCATCCATCCCAACTTCGGGCTGTGGCTCAAAGTCTTCAACGTGAAGCCGAAGGTGGTGGACGGCCAGCACGCGGAGTGCGGAGGAGCCATGGTGAGCAAGCTGTCCAACGTATCCTGGACCAAAGGCACTTTTGTGGACACAGTGAAGGAGTGGCAGAAGCAGTGGTTCTACATCACAGAACCTCGCAGCAGTACCTGGGCCGCAGCTGCCGAATTCCGCTTCGGCGCCCCCACGCGACTCACCTCCTGGGTTGAGAAGAGTCCGGACTGGGTTCTAATGTCTACTACACAACATTCTTCTTGTAGACGTTGTTGGGCCTCCAAGTGCAGAGGTTTGTAGGACAGTAGCAAATTTCCCTCAAGTGGATGACCTAAGGTTTATCAATCCGTAGGAGGCGTAGGATGAAGATGGTCTCTCTCAAGCAACCCTGCAACCAAATAACAAAGAGTCTCTTGTGTCCCCAACACACCTAATACAATGGTAAATTGTATAGGTGCACTAGTTCGGCGAAGAGATGGTGATACAAGCGGTATATGGATAGTAGATAAAGGTATTTGTAATCTGAAATTATAAAAACAGCAAGGTAACTAATGATAAAAGTGAGCGTAAATGGTATTGCAATGTGTTGAAACAAGGCCTAGGGTTCATACTTTCGCTAGTGTAAGTTCCCTCAACAATACTAACATAATTGGATCACATAACTATCCCTCAACATGCAACAAAGAGTCACTCCAAAGTCACTAATAGCGGAGAACGAACGAAGAGATTATGGTAGGGGTACGAAACCACCTCAAAGTTATTCTTTCCAATCAATCTGTTGGGCTATTCCTATAAGTGTCACAAACAGCCCTAGAGTTCGTACTAGAATAACACCTTAAGACACAAATCAACCAAAACCCTAATGTCACCTAGATACTCCAATGTCACCTCAAGTATCCGTGGGTATGATTATACGATATGCGTCACACAATCTCAGATCCATCTATTCAACCAACACAAAGGACCTCAAAGAGTGCCCCAAAGTTCTACCGGAGAATCGCGACGAAAACGTGTGCTAACCCCTATGCATAGGTTCATGGGCGGAACCTGCAAGTTGATCACCAAAACATACATCAAGTGAATCATGTGATATCCCATTGTCACCATAGATATCCACGACAAGACATACATCAAGTGTTCTCAAATCTTTAAAGACTCAATCCGATAAGATAACTTCAAAGGGGAAACTCAATTCATTACAAGAGAGTAGAGGGGGGAGAAAACATCATAGGATCCAAATATAATAGAAAAGCTCGCGACACATCAAGATCGTATCACCTCAAGAACACGAGAGAGAGAGAGAGAGATCAAACACATAGCTACTGGTACATACCCTCAGCCCCGAGGGGGAACTACTCCCTCCTCATCATGGAGAGCACCGGGATGATGAAGATGGCCACCGGAGAAGGATTCCCCCCCGACAGGGTGCCGGAACGGGTCTAGATTGGTTTTCGGTGGCTACGGAGGCTTCTGGTGGCAGAACTCCCGATCTATCGTGCTCCCTGATCATTTTAGGGTATATTGAGATATATAGGCGGAAGAAGTATGTCAGGGGAGCCACGAGGGGCCCACGAGGGTGGAGGGCACGCCCTAGGGGGTGGGCGCGCCCCCTACCTCGTGGCCTCCTTGAAGGTTCCCTTACATGCACTTCAAGTCTTCTGGGCTTCTTTCCTTCCAAAAATGAGTTCCGTGAAGTTTCAGGTCAATTGGACTCCGTTTGATTTTCCTTTTCTTCGAAACCTTAAAACAAGGTAAAAACAAAAACTGGCACTGGGCTCTGGGTTAATAGGTTAGTCCCAAAAATGATATAAAAGTGTATAATAAAGCCCATAAACATCCAAAACAGTAGATAATATAGCATGGAGCAATCAAAAATTATAGATACGTTGGAGGCGTATTAGCATCCCCAAGCTTATTCCTGCTCGTCCCCGAGTAGGTAAATGATAAAACAGAATTTTTGATGCGGAGTGCTACTTGGCATAATTTCAGTGTGATTCTTCTTAATTGTGGTATGAATATTCAGATCCATAAGATTCAAGACAAAAGTTCATATTGACATAAAAATGATAATACTTCAAGCATACTAACTAAGCAATTATGTCTTCTCAAAATAACATGGGCAAAGAAAGTTCATCCCTACAAAATCATATAGTTTAGTCATGTTTCATTTTCGTCACACAAGAATGCTCTCATCATGCACAACCCCGATGACAAGCCAAGCAATTGTTTCATACTTTAGTAATCTCAAACCTATAAACTTTCACGCAATATATGAGCGTGAGCCATGGACATAGCACTATAGGTGGAATAGAATATAACGAGGGGGCTATGTGGAGAAGACAAAAAGGAGAAAGTCTCACATCAACGAGGCTAATCAATGAGCTCTGGAGATGCCCACCAATTGATGTTAATGCAAGGAGTAGGGATTGCCATGCGACGAATGCACTAGAGCTATAAATGTATGAAAGCTCAACAAAAGAAACTAGTGGGTGTGCATCCAACTTGCTTGCTCACGAAGACCTAGGGCACTTGAGGAGGCCCATTGTTGGAATATACAAGCCAAGTTCTATAATGAAAAATTCCCACTAGTATATGAAAGTGATAACATGAGAGACTCTCTACTATGAAGATCATGGTGCTACTTTGAAGCACAAGTGTGGTAAAAGGATAGTAACATTGTCCCTTCTCTCTTTTTCTCTCATTTTTTTGGGCCTTTTATTTTTTTATGGCCTTTATATTTTTTTGGGCCTTCTCTTTTTTATGGCCTTCCTTTTATTTATTCCTCACTTGGGACAATGCTCTAATAATGATGATCATCACACTTCTATTTATTTACAACTCAATGATTACAACTCGATACTAGAACAAAGATGACTCTATATGAATGCCTTCGGCAGTGTACTGGGATATGCAATGAATCAAGAGTGACATGTATGAAAGAATTATGAATGGTGGCTTTGCCACAAATACTATGTCAACTACATGATCATGCTAAGCAATATGACAATGATGAATGTGTCATGATAAACTGAATGGTGGAAAGTTGCATGGCAATATATCTCGGAATGGCTATGGAAATGCCATAATAGGTAGGTATGGTGGCTGTTTTGAGGAAGATATAAGGAGGTTTATGTGTGACAGAGGGTATCATATCACGGGGTTTGGATGCACCGGCGAAGTTTGCACCAACTCTCAATGTGAGAAAGGGCAATGCACGGTACCGAAGAGGCTAGCAAGGATGGAAGAGTGAGAGTGCGTAAAATCCATGGACTCAACATTAGTCATAAAGAACTCACATACTTATTGCAAAAATCTACAGGTCATCAAAAACCTCGGCACTATGCGCATGCTCCTAGGGGGATAGATTGGTAGGAAAAGACCATCGCTCGTCCCTGACCGCCACTCATAAGGAGGACAATCAAATAACACCTCATGTTTCAAATTTGTTACACAATGTTTACCATACGTGAATGCTACAGGACTTGCAAACTTCAGCACAAGAATTTCTCAATTTCACAACTACTCAACTAGCACGAGTTTGATATTATTACCCCCATATCTCAAAACAATCATCAAGCATCAAACTTCTCTTAGTATTCAACACACTCATAAGAAAGTTTTATTATTCTTGAATACCTAGCATATTAGGATTTTAAGCAAATTACCATGCTATTAAGACTCTCAAAATAATATAAGTGAAGCATGAGAGTTCCTCTATTTCTTCAAAATAAAACTACCACCATGCTCTAAAATATATAAGTGAAGCACTAGAGCAAATGACAAACTACTCCGAAAGATATAAGTGAAGATCAATGAGTGGTTGAATAATTATGCAACTATGTGAAGACTCTCTAACATTTAAGAATTTCAGATCTTGGTATTTTATTCAAACAGAAAGCAAAGCAAAATAAAATGACATTCTAAGAATGGCAAACATCATGTGAAGAAGCAAAAACTTAGGATCAACCGAAACTAACCGATAGTTGTTGAAGAAGAAAGGTGGGATGCCAACCGGGGCATCCCCAAGCTTAGATGCTTGAGAATTCTTGAAATATTATCTTGGGGTGCCTTGAGCATCCCCAAGCTTGAGCTTTTGTGTCTCCTTAATTCCTCTCATATCACGGTATCCCTAAATCTCAAAAGCTTCATCCTCACAAAACTCAACAAGGACTCGTGAGATAAGTTAGTATAAACCATTGCAAAAACCTTATCATACTCTACTGTAGCAAATCACTAAAATTATTATTAAACATTGCATACTAAAGGCCTCTGCATATTTAATAGTCCTATCCTCAAATAGAATCATTAAAGAAGCAAACATATGCAAACAATGCAAACATAACAGCAATCTGCCTAAACAGGATAGTCTGTAAAGAATGCAGCAACATCCATACTTCCCTAGCTCCAAAAATTATGAAATAAAATTCCCACTGTAGTAAATTTATCAGAGCTTAATATTCAAAAGGTTTCAACATTTTATCACATTCTGACTTTTCTAGGGAATTATTTCAACAGCGGTAAACTTTCTGTTTTCAAACAGCAACATGTATACTTGTAACATAGACATAGTAAAGGCTATCAATGCCACTTTTATTGAAATAAAAGATGCAAAACATTGTTCTAAATAACAGTAAGCAAATTCTAACAAAATAAATTGACGCTCCAAGCAAATCACATATCATGTGGTGAATAAAAATATAGCTCCAAGTAAAGTTACCGATGAACGAAGACGAAAGAGGGGATGCCTTCCGGGGCATCCCCAAGCTTAGGCTTTTGGTGTCCTTGAATATTACCTCGGGGTGCCTCGAGCATCCCCAAGCTTAAGCTCTTGCCACTCCTTATTCCGTAGTCCATCGAATCTTTACCCAAAACTTGAAAACTTCACAACACAAAACTTAACAGAAAACTCGTAAGCTCCTTTAGTATAAGAAAATAAATCACCACTTAGGTACTGTTGTGAACTCATTCTAAATTCATATTGGTGTAATATATACTTTATTCCAACTTATATATGGTTCATAAACTATTTTACTAGCCATAGATTCATCAAAATAAGTAAACAACACACAAAAAACAGAATCTGTCAAAAACAGAATAGTCTGTAGTAATCTGGATCAAACGTGTACTTCTGGAACTCATAAAATTCTAAAATAAATTGCTGGACGTGAGGAATTTATCTATTAATCATATTAAAAAATAATTAACTAAATAGCACTCTCCAATAAAAAATGGCAGCAATTCTCGTGAGTGCTAAAGTTTCTGTTTTTGACAGCATGATCAACAAGACTTTCCCCAAGTCTTCCCAAAGGTTCTACATGGCACAAACACTAATTAAAAAGCATAAAACTACATCTAAACAGAGGCTAGATGAATTATTTATTACTAAACAGGAACAAAAATCAAGGTACTAAAACAAAATTGGGTTGCCTCCCAACAAGCGCTATCGTTTAAAGCCCCTAGCTAGGCACGATGATTTCAATGATGCTCACATAAAAGATAAGAGTTGAAACATAAACAGAGCATCATGAAGAATATGAATAGCACATTTAAGTCTAACATACTTCCTATGCATAGGGATTTTGTGAGCAAACAACTTATGGGAACAATAATCAACTAGCATAGGAAGACAAAACAAGCATAGCTTCAAAATTTTAAGCACATAGAGAGGAAACTTGATATTGCAATTCCTACAAGCATATATTCCTCCCTCATAATAATTTTCAGTAGCATAATGAATGAATTCAACAATATAACCAGCACCTAAATCATTCTTTTCATGATCTACAAGCATAGAAAATTTACTACTCTCCACACAAGCAAAATTCTTTTCGTGAATAATAATGGGAGCAAACTCAACAAAATAACTATCATGTGATTGAAAATTAAGATCAAGATGACAAGTTTCATGGTTATCATTATTCTTTAAAGCACATGTGTCATCACAATAATCATCATAGATAGGAGGCATGCTTTCATCATAATAAATTTGCTCATCAAAACTTGGGGGACAAAAAATATCATCTTCATCAAACATAGCTTCCCCAAGCTTGTGGCTTTGCATATCATTAGCATCATGGATATTCAAGGAATTTATACTAACAACATTGCAATCATGCTCATCATTCAAATATTTAGTGCCAAATTTTTTATAGATTTCTTCTTCTAGCACTTGAGCACAATTTTCCTTTCCATCATACTCACGAAAGATATTAAAAAGGTGAAGCGTATGAGACAAACTCAATTCCATTTTTTATAGTTTTCTTTTATAAACTAAACTAGTGATAAAGCAAGAAACTAAAAGACTCGATTGCAAGATCTAAAGATATACCTTCAAGCACTCACCTCTCCGGCAACGGCGCCAGAAAAGAGCTTGATGTCTACTACACAACCTTCTTCTTGTAGACGTTGTTGGGCCTCCAAGTGCAGAGGTTTGTAGGACAGTAGCAAATTTCCCTCAAGTGGATGACCTAAGGTTTATCAATCCATAGGAGGCGTAGGATGAAGATGGTCTCTATCAAGCAACCATGCAACCAAATAACAAAGAGTCTCTTGTGTCCCCACCACACCCAATACAATGGTAAATTGTATAGGTGCACTAGTTCGGCGAAGAGATGGTGATACAAGTGGTATATGGATAGTAGATAAAGGTATTTGTAATCTGAAATTATAAAAACAGCAAGGTAACTAATGATAAAAGTGAGCGTAAACGGTATTTCAATGCGTTGAAACAAGGCCTAGGGTTCATACTTTCGCTAGTGTAAGTTCCCTCAACAATACTAACATAATTGGATCACATAACTATCCCTCAACATGCAACAAAGAGTCACTCCAAAGTCACTAATAGCGGAGAACGAACGAAGAGATTATGGTAGGGTACGAAACCACCTCAAAGTTATTCTTTCCAATCAATAGTTGGGCTATTCCTATAAGTGTCACAAACAGCCCTAGAGTTCGTACTAGAATAACACCTTAAGACACAAATCAACCAAAACCCTAATGTCACCTAGATACTCCAATGTCACCTCAAGTATCCATGGGTATGATTATACGATATGCGTCACACAATCTCAGATTCATCTATTCAACCAACACAAAGGACCTCAAAGAGTGCCCCAAAGTTCTACCGGAGAATCACGATGAAAACGTGTGCCAACCCCTATGCATAGGTTCATGGGCGGAACCCGCAAGTTGATCACCAAAACATACATCAAGTGAATCACGTGATATCCCATTGTCACCATAGATATCCACGGCAAGACATACATCAAGTGTTCTCAAATCTTTAAAGACTCAATCCGATAAGATAACTTCAAAGGGGAAACTCAATTCATTACAGGAGAGTAGAGGGGGGGGGGAGAAAACATCATAGGATCCAAATATAATAGCAAAGCTCGCGATACATCAAGATCGTATCACCTCAAGAACACGAGAGAGAGAGAGAGATCAAACACATAGCTACTGGTACATACCCTCAGCCCCGAGGGAGAACTACTCCCTCCTCGTCATGGAGAGCACTGGGATGATGAAGATGGCCACCGAAGAAGGATTCCCCCCTCCGGCAGGGTGCCGGAACGGGTCTAGATTGGTTTTCGGTGGCTACGGAGGCTTCTGGCGGCGGAACTCCTGATCTATCGTGCTCCCTGATTGTTTTAGGGTATATGGAGATATATAGGCGGAAGAAGTATGTCAAGGGAGCCACGAGGGGCCCACGAGGGGCCCACGAGGGTGGAGGGCGCGCCCTAGGGGGGTGGGCGGGCCCCCTACCTCGTGACCTCCTCGAAGGTTCCCGTACGTGCACTTCAAGTCTTCTGGGCTTCTTTCCTTCCAAAAATGAGTTCTGTGAAGTTTTAGGTCAATTGGACTCCGTTTGATTTTCCTTTTCTTCGAAACCCTAAAACAAGGTAAAAACAGAAACTGGCACTGGGCTCTGGGTTAATAGGTTAGTCCCAAAAATGATATAAAAGTGTATAATAAAGCCCATAAACATCCAAAACAGTAGATAATATAGAATGGAGCAATCAAAAATTATAGATACGTTGGAGACGTATCAGGTTCCCCTGACGAGGTGATAGCGATGTAGACGCGCGTCCAGAGCATGTCCACCAAACCAAGTCAAGCTCGTTGATGTGATCCAGGTGATGCTGGTTCGCCGGATCCTTCCATGCCAGCGCCGAAGCCATCCTCTGTGTGAGTTCAACCCAAAGAAGGACCAGACTCTAGTGAGGCTCTTCAAGGTTACTCACGAAGGCGCATGGAAGTTGCTCTTTAAGGGCAATGAGAAGCCACTGGCCACGGATTCAGACCGTGGTCACGATTGTAGACACCTTGCCAGTGAGGTATGCTATTTTTCGATGCATCCCTAATTTAATCATTTCAAGGATGATGTCTGAGCTTATTATTACATTTCCAGGACTGGATGGAGAGGGCTAAGTGGATCCAGTGTTTGGCTCCGCTACCTGAAGAACCGGTCATCCCACGTCTAGCGAAGATGCTGGTGTCGGCGCCTTATAAGACGCCGGAGAAGAAGGCCAAGGGGGCCAAGGGTAGCCCCCGTCGCAAGGGCACTTCGGACATGGCATCCGAAGACGACGAAGCCTATTCCTCTGTCGCTGAGGACAATGGCGAGGAAGAGGAGGAGGAGGAAAACAACCCTCCCCCTGAGGAGAGGAAGAAGAAGAGGGTGGCTTCGGTGCATCCGAAGGCGAACACACCCAAGAAGGGGAAAAGCATCCCAGCGGTCAACACCGTGTGGGACGTTGACAGCAGTCCGGAGAGACGCCCCCGCGCTAAGCCCCCGGCCGCATCGTAAGTGACACGGCTCCTCATGCGCACATCCGGCCCTTTCACTTTATTATTATGACATAGTTAATTGTGCTATTGTAGTCCGACCTGCGACCTTACCCAGCAATCCTCATCTGGAGGTTCGCTGGCTCCGTCGGAGATGGCGAGCATGTCACCATCGCCTGCTCATTCTCCCGGGGCTAGGGAGGACACCGAGGTGTTATCCCGGAGGACCGCTCCGTAGCGGGGAGGAGCCCAGGACGCTGTCCGGGAGGCGCCACAGGGCAAGACCTCCACTGCCGGACACATGGGGGAAGCGATCCCCATGGAGATTGGCCTAGAGGGCCATATCCAGTTCGGCCCTCAGCCGAATACGATTCCGGAGGCCCATATGACTCCGGAGTCGAGCGAGCGGCCCCCTTTAAAGGAGGGGGATGCGCCGCTCCCATCGATGGCCCTTGTCTGTCCAGGGGTGCCGGATAACCTGATGGAGGTGCTTCGAAGCGCCTCTGTCGTGGACGAGCACCGTGTCCTTATGGGTGCGGTGATCGAGAAGATTCAGTCTGCCAAGGGTGGACTAAACGAAGCCTGCAGTAGCCTGTTGAGAGGTTTCGAGGTAAGAAAGAGAAAAACCCACTGTAGCTAGTAGCCCCTGAGACGATGTCCGGTGTTCGGCAGGAATAACTGGACAGAGGATCAATTCTTCTGTTGTAGGAGACTAACATAGTATGTATGAATGAACAGACATCGCTGTTGGCCGCGACCTCCCATGCTGCCGAACTCTCTGAGCTGAGGTAGAGGCTGGAGCAGACCAAGAACGAGCTCGGCGAGGTCAAGGTTCGGCTCCAGGAGAAGCAAGGTGAGTGACTACTTGCTGTTTGTTTAGAAAGGATAGGCGTTGTATATTAACCGCCATGTCGTAATATGTGTAGGAGCCGCGACCAAGGTCGAGGCCTTGAAGAAGGCCATGGGCGAGGCCGAGGAGAAGGTTGTCCAGCAGCAGGCTGCTCGTAAGAAGTCCAAGGCCTGGGTCAAAGAAATCCAGGAGGAGCTCTAGGATGCGGTCAAGAAATGCGAAGCCTTGGAGCATGATGCATCCGTTCAAGGGACCGAACACGCCAAGGCTCGTCAGAGCACGGAGACTGCACGGAATGAGGCCCAGGCTACCCTCCAGGAGATCTAGGAGGCCAAGAAGATCACGGCGGGTAAGGCATTTAAGATGCAAAGCAAGTATGCGGCGAAGCAGTACCTTTTACTAACCGAGGTTCGGAGTTCCCCATGAGCATTTGTGGATTTGCCACGCAGTGTATCAGACGCCGCAGAGTTCTACCGAGCCGAAGGAGGGGATTCTACGGAGAAGCTATTCTGGTCGCAGTATGCGGCGCCAAAGCATCCCGTGTCCTTCACCGATCAGCTGAAATAGCTGGTGGAGTTGCATAGGGTGGCCGAACTAGCCATGAAGGATTTCATAATCCGGCTATGGCCAGCCGAAGCTATGCCAAGCAGCTACTTCGGACTCGTGAGGCGAATGGTGAGCACCTGTCCTCGGCTAGACGTCGTCAAGCGCTCGGCCTGCATTGAAGGTGCGCGCATGGCCTTCGCCCGTTGCAAGATGTGGTGGGCGAAGATGGATGCCGTCGAGGTGACCAGAGGGCCATCGGAGGGCAAGGAACACCACACACCTGAACGATATTTTGCGGATGCCTTAGAGGGTTCTCGTCTTGCGGTGGCACAATGTTCGCAGGATATTGTATTTGAGTAAATGTATGTGTGTTGCCTTTGCCTTGTATTACTGGAACAAAGCCTATTTTGTAATGTAATATGATTATGCTTTGAATTGTTTCCTCCTGTGCAGCCGTTTTGTATGTAATCTGAGGGTTGGCCAGTCGTCGGCTTCTGCCCTCACGTAAGTAGTACGGAGGTGTTCGGGATGGAATCTAAACAATCTTGATCCAATTGTATGGTACTTGAAGGAGTTGTTTAGCGCAACGAACCAGGCAATCAGACTGTACGGCTTAAACGCCCTCACTTAGCCATAGGAGTTTTATAATAAAGCATAGGTGCAGCCCCTGGTTCGAACCAGGGGGCTGTCAGCATCTGATCGGGAAGTGCCGATATTTCGCATAATGCAGAAAAAATCTCCAACGATTTGTGACCCTCGAACAGCTGACCGGCTCTCGCCGTATCATGACAGTCAGTTTTCGGCTTTCTCTACTGAGGTGCTCATCTGGTCAAGGCCAGGGCACAATCGCAGTAGTTCTCCCTTTACTACCCTAGCCGATTTAGCGGAACGTAGGGTAGCAAGCACGGGAGCCGGGCAACCCAACTATTGACCAAAGACATGATTCGGAGCCAATGCATATAATGCTAAATTCGGGGTGCCAAACTTATCTTTAGGGATTGTTCAGGCTTTGTTGCCGTATCATGGGGCGATGGGGAGCCCCTGGCAAATATGATACGTACTAGAGTGTACGACTGTTAGGAAATAAGAAATATAAAGGAAAACAGAGGGAGAACAGAGATAGAG
This sequence comes from Triticum urartu, assembly GCF_056163025.1. Lineage (NCBI taxonomy): Eukaryota > Viridiplantae > Streptophyta > Magnoliopsida > Poales > Poaceae > Triticum > Triticum urartu. Next base: position 135,572,904 of record NC_141874.1, read on the forward strand.
TTCGGAGCCCTTGAACTTGGCTCATGATGCTGGGTTTATGCGTCCAAGCGCATTGGTACAAGATAATGCAAAAAGCAACCGGCTATTTGACATGCCATACCCGAAGGCGGATTGCGCGTGGGTCCTGAAAACGGTTAGCCTCTTAGGGCTTCCCATGTACGCTATGCTCCGTGTCAATCCGGTGTGTTTGTCCTTTGCCGGGGTCGTTAATCAGGCCGTAAGGAGACCCCCATAGGAGAAACCTGAAACATGGAAAAATATATAGTAAAGTTATATGTGTGTCCGGGATCGGTCTGGACGAACCGTGGATCCGGGATAGCTTGTGCCTCTGTCGATGCCCATGGAACTTTGAGTGCGTAGTTATGGATGCGTGGTATGAATGCCACTACCTCATAGGGATTGGGACGGAGGCTGAATTGCTAATCGAGCTCTTGACGAGCCGCGCTGTCCTGTTGCAGTGTGGTCCGGACCCTCTTAATGATGTCCAGGGGCTCGGTAGCCAGATTATGCTACTGCTTGAGAAGGCCGTTTTGTACCTCTGCTGCTAGGGCGACGGTGTGCTCCTCTGTCCGGAGGGAGCGTTCTGTGTTTCCGTTGACTGTTATGATGCCGCATGGACCGGGCATCTTCAGCTTGAGATAGGCATAGTGTGGTACTGCGTTGAATCTAGCAAATGCGGTTCGTCCAAGTAATGTGTGGTAGCCACTGTGGAAGGGGACGATATCGAAGATTAACTCTTCGCTTCGGAAGTTGTCCGGGGAACCAAATACCACCTCCAGCATGATTGAGCCCGTGCAGCGGGCCTCAACGCCTGGTATGACTCCTTTAAAGGTAGTCTTTGTGGGTTTGATTCGTGAGGGATTAATGCCCATCTTCCGCACTGTATCCTGATAGAGCAGGTTGAGGCTGCTACCGCCATCCATTAGGACTAGTGTTAGGTGAAATCCGTCGATGATTGGGTCGAGGACCAGTGCGGCTGACCCGCCATGTCGGATACTAGTTGGATGATCTCGACGATCGAAGGTGATCGGGAATGACAACCACGGATTGAATTTTGGGGTGACTAGCTCTACCGCGTAGACGTCCCTAAGTGCTCGCTTACGCTCCCTTTTGGGGATGTGTGTAGCATATATCATGTTCACCGTTTTGACTTGAGGGGGGAATTTCTTCTGCCCTCCGGTGTTCGGCTGCTGGGGCTCTTCGTCCTCGTCCTCATTTTGTGATCCCTTATCTTTGTTTTCGGCATTTAACTTGCCAGCCTGTTTGAAAACCCAACAGTCTCTGTTGGTGTGATTGGCTTGTTTGTCTAGGGTACACTACAAAAAAAAGACACATCCGTGACATTTTGGGTCGAACGAATTTTTTCTGTCATACATATGAAACTTCTATGACGATAATTGTGACAAAACCCGGTATCAGCATAGATGTGGTGGGCTCCTACTTCTATGACAAAAAATCATGACAGAAAATGGGCTTTTCGTCCTGGGCGGGCCGGAGACGCAGCTGCATGACATTCTTTGGGCCGTCCATGACGGAAAAAACCGTGGTAGAAGCGAGGGAGAGGAAAATTTCGAGGAGTTCCCGGTTACCGTGGGAGGTCGGGGGCCGAGCGATGCGCATTTCTCTCGTACACGTATGCGCGTGTGTGCGAGGCGTTGGCTCTAACTGAACCTGAGCGAGGTGTTGGTCTCTAACTGAACCCGAGTGATTGCATTGCAGGCTACGCATTACTGAACCCGAGCGATCGATCGATGGCTGTTAACTGAACCCGATCGAGCGATTCCTTCGCTACTGCTGCTAACTGGAGCCGATCGATTGGATGAACAGTGAGCGTTGCGAGGGGGGGGGGTGGATGAACAGTGAGCGGTGGCGTTGCCTCTAGATGAACAGGACCCCGTGGTGTGGAGGGCTGGGTAAACAGTAGACGGTGGAGGGTTGCCTGTGGAGGGGTGGTTGAACAGGACCCCGTGGTGTGGACGGATGGATGAACAGTAGACGGTGGAGGGGTGCCCGTGGAGGGGTGGTTGAACAGTAGCCGGTGGAGTAGCGCGCGGTGGAGGCTGGATGAATAGGAGCCCGTGGAGGCTGGAGGAGGTCGACGGTGGAGATGAACAATATCCCGCAGAGTCCCGTTTTGCGGTACGCCACACCTCTCCCGATCAACAGGACCCCCGTTTCGACCATAGGAGGTCTGTTTCCACCGTTTTGCGGTACACCACACCCCTCCCGATGAACAGGACCCCAGTTTCGACCGTAGGAGGTCCGTTTCCTCCGTTTTGTGGTACGCCAGACCCCTCCTAATGAACATGATCCCGTTTCGAACGTGGCCGGTCGAACACAAGGCCGTTTCCTCCATTTTGCGGTACGCCAGGCCTCGTTTCCATCGCCTGTTCTGTCCAAGCCCTCCCGATGAACACGACCACGCATTCCGTTCCGACCCAGCCGGTTGGCTCCCACGCGTTCCGTTGCATCCCGATGAACACGACGCATTCCGTTGCCTCCCCACGAACATGATGCATTCCGTTGCCTCCCCATGAACACGACGCATTCCGTTGCCTCCCATGAACATGAGACGACATTGTTTCTCCGTTCCGACCCAGCCATGTACACGAGCCCTGGCCGTACGTATGCGCGAGTAGGCGTTCGAGACCCTGCCCGTATGTATGTACGTGGCCGTATTTTCTTTCTTGCACCCTGGCCGCTGTACGTATGTGTACATGCTACGTGCGCACCTCTACAACGACATGTACGCGCCTCTACTACGACACGTGCGCGCCTCTACATCGACCAGTATATATGTACGTACACGTTCGTGACCAGAATGACAACGCTACGTACGCTTCGACCAGGTGGGTCCCGACTGTCAGGCACTTCCTTGCCTGCGAAGATGTAGCTGGAGGGTCCCAGCGGTCAGGGGGGCGAATCGTTTTGTTTTTTTTTGCCCGGACGCACTTCCTTGTGTGCGAAGGTGTAGCTGCTGGGTCCCAGCAGTCAGGGGGGATCGTTTTTTACCCGGACGCACTTCCTTGTGTGCGAAGATGTAGCTGGTGGGTCCCAGCAGTCAGGGGGGCGAATCGTTTTTTTCGGACGCACTTCCTTGGTGCGAAGATGTTGCTGGTGGGTCCCAACAGTCAGGGGGGCGAATCATTTTTTTCGGACGCACTTCCTTGTGTGTGAAGATGTAGCTGGTGGGTCCCAACAGTCAGGGGGAAATGTTTTTTTCATGAAATACGGTGGCCCATCCGATGGGTCCCCGCTGTCAGGTGGAGGAATAATTAGTTTGTGCGTAATAAGGAGGCACTTCCTTGCTGCGGCCGTGGACCCAGCTGTCAGCCTCTCCACGTGCAGTCCACGTCCGATGGAAGCCATTCCTTGACCACGTTGACAACGCCGCGCCGAGAGCACCAGGGCGGTGGACGACGGCGAGGCCTAGGAAGGGGATGACGCAGAGCCAGGGAAGACACGGTAGTGGATGCCCACGCGTAGAGGAATATGAGGGTTCACTCGTTCGGTTGCGGTGTGAGGCTGCCATCGCCGCAGAATAACAGGGGGTGTGGGTGCGTAGAGGGATGGCCTGGCCAGTGGTGGGAGTAGTAGGGGGTGGTGAGGCCTCCGCGGCATCACAGCCAGCCACGGGCGGCAGGAGCAAGCGACACGACCGGCGCTGCTTTGGGCGGCTGGAGCAAGAAGGCCAGAGGTTGAAGAAGCACTACGGCCGTTGGATGGACATCGTACGGTCACTGGAGCTAGAATCGTTCATATATTGACTAAAGTTGACAAAGGCCTCCATCCCAGTCAACTTAGTAGGCCCACAAGTCAGCCTCCCACCAAGGTGGGTCCCAGCTAGCAGGGGGTATTCATTTTTTGTGCGTAATAAGGAGGCACTTCCGGTGGGTCCGAGCTGACCGCGGGGGAAACGTTTTTTTCACGAAATACGGTGGCCCGTCCTGTGGGTCCCAGCAGTCAGGGGGAAACATTTTTTTCACGAAATACTGGTGGCCCGTCCGGTGGGTCCCTGCTGTTAGGTGGAGGAATAATTATTTTCCACGTAATAAGGAGGCACTTCCTTGCGGCTGCCTTGGACCCAGCTGTCAGCCTCTCCACGTACAGTACCCTTCCGATGGAAGTCGGCCGTTGACCACATTAACCATGCCGCACCGAGAGCACCACGGTGGTGGACGACGGCGAGGCCTAGGAAGGGGACGACACAGAGCCGGGGAAGACGCGGCAGTGGAAGCCCGCGCAGAGAGGAGTACGAGGGTTCACCGGTTTGGCTGCGGTGTGAGGCTGCCGTCGCCGCCGAATAACAGGGGGTGTGGGTGAGTAGAGGGATGCCCTGGCTAGCGGTGGGAGTAGTAGGGGGCGCTGAGGCCTACGCGGCAGCACAACCGGCGATGGAAGGCGGGAGTAGGTGGTCCCGCCGGCACTGCTTTGGCGGCTGGAGCAAGAAGATCAGAGATTGAAGCAACACGACGGCCGTTGGATTGACATCCAACGGTTACGTCTGCTAGAATCGTTTGTTGACGTATATAATAACTAAAAAAATCTTGCATACGCGTCAACTAAACAGGCCCACAAGTCAGACCACTCCCTCTTTTTTTAAATAATTTATATATAGCTCATGGCAACTTCTTATGCAATTTATTGCAGTCGTTTTTTTGGTTGGCCAGGGCCAATTTCGCATATTTCTGTGGGTTCCAAACTATTTTTAATACCAAAATGTCGAGCCAGATTTAAAGTACTTTGAAGATATATTTAAATTAGGTTAATGCCCAGTGAAATAGGAATCTGAAAATGTGAAAAAATTCAGAAATTATAAAGTAATTGCCAATTTATCATCTGTTTTTATATTTACAACCCATTTCATATTACTTTCAAGATTTGCAGGCGTCTTGAAAGAGTTGCAGCCCATCAGGGCGTAGAAAAATAAGTAGGCATGGATTGGGTATTCTTCAGAAAAAATAAACTGGGCTCATTTTCACAAAAAATAGCTGGGCTGGTCACATGGTGAACATAAAATATAAGCCTGGGCTAGATGGGCCACAACCCAGTTCAAACCCTGCTCCGTCTCAACAATACCAAACAAAAAAATACTGCTCGAGTAGCTACGTCCCAGGTGTCAGCCGATCTTGTGCTGTTCTCTTGTCTATTAACTATATACCCTCACAATGTCGTGGGTGCCAGATGTCAGGAAAACACTAGGAGGAAGCATTTTATTTTTCCATACGCTGACGTGGTGGGCCCCTAATGTCATCCTCTCCACGTACTTCTGCAGATTCCTGTTGTTTGTTGACCATGTTGACAACGCGAGAGGACGGCGGCGCGGCGAGCGCACCAAAGCGTGCGGAGGACGTCGGCGTTAACGATTTAGGAGACGGTGGGGCGGCGATGTGTGCGCTGAGGCGCAGCCAGTCGTGGGAGGCGGAAGCAGGCGACCCCGCCGACGCTGGTTCGGTTTTGGTGGCTGGAGGAAGATAGGACTGAAGAAACACGCCAGACTGTAAAAGCAGCAGGAGTACTTAACAACCTTAACTGAAACCAGCAGGGGCACTTAACAACCAAAGCTGAAAGCAGTATGAGTACTTATACAGGTTCAACCGTACAAAGCATGCCTCGAACAGTGCTACTTTGTCTACAGTTAACCAAGGGTGAGGCCGCCAAGCCCCAGGACAAGGCCCAGGCGCCACCCCGCGCATCCACAACCTTCTGAAAGCGGCTTCATCTCGCAACGTGGTCAATAAACAGGATATTCGCTTTAGAGCCATGGAAAAGCATGAACATAATCTTCTGTCCTATTCTCCAAGATGGACGGGCCTTCATTATTTGAGACCACCCATGAATAAGTATCTTTTCACCTCCAAGGGGAATTGAGTAGGTCAACATAAACATCATGTTGTGACCAAGCGCAAGTCTGACCCGACCATGATTAGGCATCTGTATAGGAACAATAGAACTCGGCAGTTCCTGTTTCAAGAAGATCACAACTGTAAAACTGTGTATAAGCAATAGTTTATGAACAACATATATAACAGAAAACAGCTCGTACCATAAGTTTCTTGACATAGTTGGACCTGTTCAACGAGTGCAGCAGTGGCACACATATCCCACGTGGCCTTCCACCATTGAAACGCCCCACAAGGACCTCAAGACGATCAATAAAGTGTAGGAACTTGTGGATGTTGATCCAGTCAACTTCAGTGCCATTAGTAACAGCCGAGTTATTATAGAGTAACAAACGAGCAGACTGCTTAACTCTGAAAAAACCTACACGTGCCACCAATTATAAGAAAATATTAGTTAGAAGTAACATCTTTGTGAGAGATTCGCTGCTACTTCTAAAGTTAAATTGTGATTAGTTAGACAGAATAGGTGGATTAAGAAGTAATCGAGGCAACAAGCAAGAACCAGATACAAAACTAACATGGATGAACAATTGGAATGACGTCGGGGTGGAAGATCACAGTGAAGATGAGACCAGGTTCTGCTATTTCCATCAACATTCGTGCGCCAACTTTCAGTCTGTAACACTTGAGAAAGTTTATCCAAGTTCGGCCATAAAAAAGCAGCAATCTTCTTGGTTCATGAACCCAACTCAGAACTTATATCCATGGCTTGTCTTCACTGTGACCATTAAACTAGTGTATTCAGTTATGGCAAGGCCGAGCATCTTGGGTACATGTGTTCTGGCAGAGCAAATAATACACTGCAGGAAAAATAATATGAGAACACAACATGTTCAAAAAAACCCCACCCTCTCAGATAGAAAAGAGGATTCTAGGAACATACTGTGCGCATTTCAAAATGCTGTGTTAGGATGAGAAGGAACAAGTGTGGCCTCTCGCCGAGGGCGCAGAAACCTGTAGGGTACTCGCACTTTGGGCACTGCAAATGAAACACACTAGATTCAGTAGGAAGAAAAATGCATCAACGGCGGCGGCTGCCATCCTAGGATTACCTGCGACTAAGGGACTTGGATTTATCAGGGATGGATGAAGAATTCGTACCTGGTTCTCTATGAGAAAACCCTATGCAATTGCCGAGAGGGGGTTTTCTCTGAACAAGCAGACGAGGGAGAAGGGGATTCAGGCCCAGTGAAATATTGCTGCTTCGTCCATCCAGCTTACTGCTAAAGCTGGAAGGGGGGGGTTGTGATTTGATGGCTCATTGGGCATTACTGCGGCGCTACGACCGGGGTGTGTCTACCGTGTAGTTGTGCACTCTAATTTGTGCATATGGCATGTGGACCCCGTTGCCTGTTTCCCCACATATCAGTGAAAGGAAGTAGAAAGACAGGAGTAACTAGTTACACATAAATATATTTTTTGACAGAGAGATACTCCCTCTGTAAATAAATATACAAATCTTTTATATCACAGGCTCACCTTGCCAAGAAATATACTCCCTCTGCAATGCATAGGCATTATGGGGGTTCAGCTTTTTTTTATGGGGGTTCAGCTGAGAATATAATACGCAGATAGGCTCACGGTTCTGGACTTTGGGCCGCAGGCCGACCCTGCATGTTTGGGGCCCATGTGTTCTACCTCAACGCTTTTCATTTTGCAAGCGATCGGTACGGCGCTGGTTTTAGATGCTGTCGCAAGGTGAATACACAAAATTGAATAAAGCACGACAACTGTTGGAATGAAATCGAACGACAGTTCCTAACCAGCAATTAGAGTTGCAATTCTATCAACGATATACCATGTGATAAATAATACTGTCGTACTACTTATACACACAGGACACTTGTTTCACCATGCCAGATTATTACATCAAAATCTCTCGGAGGATAGATCAGTTCGGCAGTTGCGTGCTGCTACTGAAGAATTTCAAAATTGATTTGGACCAGCTCTCCTTGCCGAGAAAGTTCGATTTTGACATCATCCCCTACCGCAAGATATGATTTAGATTTGAACCTTGACCATCCTTTAGCATCAATCATCATGCGACCATCCTTTGTACTTACGGTATATTGAGCAGGTTCATTCACACCAAGGCTGCGCATGGTAATAGAAACTTGGCCGCGGTCGCCCGGATTGTTGAACGACTCCCTCGTTGCTCTAGGAATTCTCTGTTTGCAAATAAGAAGACATACCCAAACAGTTAGATCAACACAGTGAATCATGTGAAACAACATGGAAAGGAAAAGAACGAAGCACTTGGGCGGCCAATGCTTACCAAGAAGGTGGAAATGTCCGTTTTTGTAAGGACTTTGGTATATGAAGTGCGAACTGCAGCCCAGTCTGTTGCCGGTGCAACTACACGGGCCGGAGCAGATGCAAGTGCAAGTGTTGGTGCAGGTGCCGAAGCCACTGCTGCTACCGGAGATGGTGCTCCTTATAGAGCTGGTGCCGCTGTCGGAGCAGGTGCCGGTGTCGATGCCCGATCCTCCGGTAGATCAGACTGATCCGCTGACGCGGTTGGTGCCCAATCCTCAGCTGGATCAGACTGAGCTGCTGCTGCTGTCAGTGCTAGAGCAACTGCCAGTGATTGATCTGTGCGAGACAGCGGCGATCGTGTCTGGTCTGCTATGATCAGCTTTCTAACTTGACTAGGATCCGTGACCGTGATCCAATTTTTTTCTTCATTTCTTTTAAATGCGAGAAGGACTAATTGTGGCGTTTTTGTTAAACCAAACTGCAGTTCATCATAGGGATTCAGCTTGTACTCAGACAACAGACTGATCCAATTTTTTCCAGTAATATAAGTGATGGACAGTGCCTTCGTTATAGACACGACATAAGAAGTGAAACCTGCAAAAATAGCCATCATAGAGCAAACCAAACGGTTTATTCTGTGATGAATGTCACATGGCAAAACCTGCATCGTAAAATTGCAGGAAAAGAAAGAAATCAGGACATTAAATCAATAAGATTTAGACAGTAAATCAATAAGATTTACTTGATGTGACACGAGTGAATCCTTACCAGGAAATCTGTATGTTGAAGTACTAAACAGAAGATTGATCATCCAACTACGCGTGGCATGCAGGGGCCCCGCCTACTCCCACAAGCAGGACAGTCCAAAGGTCATGACAAATCGTATGGACCGAACAAAAAATATGATCTGGATACTTCAAAATATACAGACTGAATTGAGTGGACAGACATTAACATAGACCGTTCTCAGGACTGACCACACACCAAAAGCGGCAGTACTAATAAACAATACAGGGTTCACAAACACAAATCAAGTACTGAACAATAGTACTTACTACAGACAAGCAAACTTGCACTAACTAAACTTTGCAGGCTATTTCTTGCCACCGACCTACGGGATGAACCCCGCATAACTGACTAGGCCATGGACTTCGTGTGAGATGTCTACATGCACCATCACCATCTTGTCAACCTTGGAGAACCTAACAGAGTGGTCTTTCCACTCATAAACATGATGATGAAGACAGGCCGCATCAGATTTGTTGGGAAGCTTTACAAGAACCACACCCTTCGTAATCGAAGGCATGACCAGGAAATTGTTGTGGTCAAGTACAACCTCGAGAACACGCCTGGCAACAATGCTACAGGAAAACACTAGTTCAGGACACATGGCGACAAGGACAAAGCAGCTGGATAGTTCAGCAGTAGAACTCATCATCAGGTCTTCCAGTTCACACGACATGACTTTGAGAACTTCATCTCCACCGCGGACCTGGTTCTAATTCAAACAGAAACCATATTTTATTACTACCTCCGTTCAGAAATATAAGATGGTTTTCGATATTATACTCCATATATGACTACATATACGCACAGAAATGAGTGAACAAAGATACTAGAACATGTCTTCAAAGGCATGAGAGCAGAGGGATTACATGCAATATCCATAACACAAGTTACTGAGGCAAATATACCCTCTTAAAAGGTAGCATTGATGTTCATAAAGTACTCTCTCCGTCCCAAAATTATTGTCTTAGATTTTTCTAGATACGGATGTATCAAGTCACATTTTAGTATTAGATACATCCGTATCTAGACAAATCTAAGACAAGAAATTTGGGACAGAGGGAGTAGTTGAAAGTAATCTATAAGAAATCAGTGTCAACCTCTCGCATGTTTTGGTCAAAAGAGGAATTTAGAACCGTCATTTGGCACACTAAAATCACATGCAAGATCACCCAGAAAGTTGTACTACTAGTACTAGTATTGCGTGTTAGATGAAAAAACACGATCAAGATCGAGAAAAAGATCGTCCACAAGAGACATTACCTGGACTTGCTTAATGAGGGATCCCGGAGAGGGGGGCTTGGACAGGGCGATGCCTTTGAGCTTGTCTGCGGTAGTCTCGGCGGGGTGCTTGCACTTCTTCGTACCATGAGCCTCGACGGTTTTGGCCAGAGCCATAGACATCACGTCGGCAGGTGCTCCGGCGTCCATCTAATAGAGGAAGCTGAGAGAGAATAGTGAAAGGAGGAACAAGATGAGGGAGAAGCGAAGTGAGTGGGGGTTTTCTTCAAGAGAGGAAGCTGAGAGAGAAGAGTGAAATGATGGTTGCTCCGCCCGTCCAACTTACTGCTGGAAAGGAGGGGGTTTTGTGATTTGACGGCTCATTGGGCATTACTGCGGCGGTTCGATCGACGTAGTCTACCATCACTCTACTACAGATTAATTTAGTGCATGGCTGGTGGACCCAGGCACTGGCTGCCCCACACGTCAGTGAAAGTGAGTAATTTAGTGCATGGCTGGAGGAGGATCCGCACGGTAGAGCGTGTCCATTGTTTTTCTGAAGAAAAAAATGATTACAACAAGCATTTCCACTCTTACGACAGAGTGCGAAACACGGCATCCACTTGAACATACATAGTGCTCCTACTACTAGGCATGTGCAGTGGTTCATACGTCAGTACTACACAATCTTGTTGCTAGTGTAGTAAGATATAACGATAACAAATGATGTTTTGCGCGTGTCAACTACTCCTATATGTAACATAGTACCGCTTTTTCGACTGTCCGGTCGAGAATGAACGGTGAGATCAATGTTAACAGAACTAGGTCCACAGTGCATGGAGAGTACGGTGCTACAGTACTCCACGAAACATGAACCATATGAAGCACGAATAGTGTTAGGCAGGGTGTATGAAGGGTGCACGGTATGGGAGCAAAAGTTCCCTTCTCGACCCACTTTTGGGTGTTTGGCAGAGTGCGTGAAGGGTGCATGAGTCCACACTAGTAGGTTGACAAAAATACACGAAGAGGAAACAACTATATTGATATGAGAATGCAACCAAACACACCCACACGCTTTGTGCTACAGTGACTGATCTGCACCGTCTGAGTTTGATCCAATGGTCATGTTGCGCCGAGACATGGACATGCCCATGCAGAGGGCGCCTAAACACCACCGAAGTCCCTCTGCTTCTCGAGGCGCACGACGTTGGTGATGCAGGGTGCAACCGCCCGCAGAGCCCTCTCCCGGTCGACGGGAGCCAGCTCGTCAAAGACGGCGTCCAATGGCATGAATGGATTCCGGTGACGGAGCCCTAAAAGGATTCACCCGGCAACGGCGATGGCAGCCCGCAACCCCTCCTTATCCAGCTCAGCCCCCACCATTGCGCGGAGACGGCTCAACTCCTCAGAGATATAGGTGAAGAAGGAGTCCAGGTCAGGAAGCCGCATCTCATTGAAGTCGATCGGGTGGTCGAACGGGTTTAGCCCGACAGCCGGCATCGTCGCGCTGGCACGACGATAGGCATCACGCAGCCGCAACACGTGCGTGGCAACTTGGTTCATCAAGTGGCTGAGGCGATCCTGGACCTCGTCACAATCGGCCCGCTCGCGCTCCAGCCGGCTCCCCTGATGGCCTATCGTATCTCCCGCTTTCTGCAGCAACGCCGCCGACGCCTCGAGCATCTTTGTGGTGGACGCCTGCCGCTTTTGAAGCTCCATGAACTCCCGCACATAACGGAGGAGCATGGCACTCCTCTCCTCCTTGAGCTCATGGAGCTCCACGTCCTTGGCCCTGAGCTCCGCATCCTTGGCATGGAGCTCCTGTGTCAGGCGCCTCACCTCGGACTCCGCAATCTGCTGCGCCTCCATGGCACCAGGTAGAAGCAATGGGGAGAGGAAGCAAAGGGGGCGAAACGGCTGAAAGGCAATGAAATCTACAGGAAGGCGGAGGGAGCGGGGAATCTTTTGGTTTTCACCACGGTAAAACACCAGTCGACGACTTCTCACATCACAGAGCAGTGGGTTTTTACAGGCGGAGTCATCGTGACTAATTGCTACCGCGCTTGCTCCCGTCAATCAAAAAATTAAAAATCCTGCCGCGCCTGCTCCCGTCAATCAAAAAAATTAAAAATCCTGCCGCACCCAAACACCAGAGCAATGCCGCGGTGGATATTTAAATTTACCTGCCGGCAAGTAGATAAAAAAGGGGTGAAAAAACAAATGTGGCGGCGGCCTAGCTAATCGGTTGAACTAGCGCAACTAGCTAGCCACTGTGCTTCACTGATGTACTCGGCAGGAAAGGTGGTCTTTTGTGATTTGACGACTCATTTACTTGCTTCAGCGCTACGACCGAGGAGGACCCAGAAAACGGGCGGTAGGGCGTCCCACGTCAGGAAGAATATATGCGTGCACCACCCAGGAGGACCCTGAAACCGCGCGGTAGGGTGTGCCACATCTCGGCACGGAGGAAAAATATGCGTGTAAAAATATACTGTATCAGACGTAGTACCTATGGTTCGACCTCGGGACCCAGCCAGTCGGTCGAAAACACCCCACTAGCCACACAGCTCCATCATGCAAACGTGGCACGGAGGATAGATGTGGTTAGCTCCGTCTCGACCAGCCACAACGTCTCTTGTTCTAGGCGATTCTTCTATTTTCCAAGCCTTTTCAATTGTAATAACACCACGGCAAGCTAGCGCCGCTCTTCGTGTGTGCCCGTGCGAAGGTTAGACGATGGAGAGACTAGAGATTGAGATCACAGACCTGGGACCCACCAGTAAGTGAGACAACGGTCATGCACGTGTTGACGAGGCACTCCCTCTACTCTACTCAACGCAAGTACTGTATAAAATCAAGTTATGGGACAAAGCCAACAACCATTCATTTTTTCAGGCTATCGACTTATGCTTTGTAGTCCAGGTTGCCATTTCGAATCTCGTCTTTCAGATTTGTTAGTTTTAGGTCCAAATTTGATTAATGACAAGTGGGACCCCCGTGTGTTGTTCCGATATTTCAGTGTAGGATGGTTTTTTTGAACAAACACTTTGCGCGGTTAGACAAGTAACTGCACGAGTTACACGTATTTTGCAAGTTTATGAACAAAAATGACAGCGGCATAGAATATCACATCCACCCCACAGCTTAGATACTATGGTGATAGGAGTTTTTACACCGTTGGAAGTGAAATCCAGTGGCTTGGGAGTAGTCTGTAATTATGCGCAATTTCCAAACTCTCCAAAGGTTTTTTTGCAAATAAAACATTCAGGCCTCGTGTGTGCCGCTGCATCTTCGATCCAACGGCTCCCTGGTGCTCATATTAGGTGCTCCCCATAGCTTAATTACCCGCTACAGTGATATGAGCATCTAGGTCGTATGATCAGTGATCAGATGGCACATGCGTAGTACTTGTACTTTCTACGCATTTCCCAAACTCTATCAGCCGTATATTGCAAAAACATTCAAACCTCCTACTGTGGGCCGTTAGATCTCAGTGAACTCGTATCACCATAGAATCTACGGTGCGGGAGCACCTCATACTCTCCCGTGCGACAAAACATAAGGTGCTATCGCAGCTTGGATGCTACGGTGATACGAGCTTGGAGGTTGTTTGATCTAAGATCCAATGGCATCTGAGCAGTCTTTGTGCTTGTAAGCAGTGGCCGAACTCTTTTGGGGCTTTTCTGCAAAAAACCATTCGAACCACCGAGGAGGTGTTGGGTCACAAATCCAATGCCTCCGAAGAGCTTGTATCACCAAAGCATCTAAGGTGTGGTAGCACATGATATTCTTACATACAGGAGAATATGATGTCCTCCTTCATCTTAGATGCTACAGTGATACGAGCTTCAAGGTCGTTGGATATGGGATCAAAGGGCATCTAAGTAGTTTTTGTACAAATTGTGTGCAATTCTCAAACTCATCAAGGTTTCCTGCAAAAATATTAAGACACATCATGTGAGCTGCTATATCTCAGATCTACAAGCTCCAAGCAACTCGTATCGGCATATAGCATCTAAGGTATGGGGGCACATGATATTCTCCCGGGGAGGAGGGGTGGGGTGCACAACCAATCGGTGGTTGGGAGGGTGGGGAAAAATATAATCTAAACAACCCTAAATAGAGCTCCACAATTTTATCTAAGGTTGAGGGGTTGAGCGCCGACAATCATAGCTCCGCCTAAACACAACATTTGCATGTACTGTAGTACTAGACTTAATATTCATGTTTCAGTTTCATGTTCATTTTAAATATTGAACTGAGGACCATGGATGTCTTACATTTTACTCCCTCCGTTCCTAAATATTAGTCTTTTTAGAGGCTTCAAATGGACTGGCACATACGGATGTATATAGACATATTTTAGAGTCTAGATTCACTCATTTTGCTCCGTATGTAGTCACTTGTTGAACTCTCTAAAAGACTAATATTTAGGAATATAAGGAGTATTTTGAATTTGTGTCATACATGCATGGTTTGGAAAAATAGATGCACTATACTTATTGGATTGTTGTTGTGTTCGTGCGTGTGTGTGTGTGTGTGTGGTCATATGCTTGATACATACAAAGTTTTCTCACCTCCATATTGTTCATCTTTTAAATTTGAATTTGCATTGGAAAACTTACTAGGGATACCATGAAATGTGAAATCCACGTTGTCGGTGTCAAAACCGACGGATCTCAGGTAGGGGGTCCCGAACTATGCGTCTAAGGCGGATGGTAACAGGAGTCAGGGGACACGATGTTTTACCCAGGTTCGGGCCCTCTCGATGGAGGTAATACCCTACATCCTGCTTGATTGTTCTTGATGATATAAGTATTACAAGAGTAGATCTACCACGAGATCAGAGAGGCTAAACCCTAGTAGCTAGCCTATGGTATGATTGTATGTTGCCCTATGGACTAAAACCCTCTGGTTTATATAGACACCGGAGGGGTTAGGGTTACACAAGGTCGGTTACAAAGGAGGAGATATACATATCCGTATTGCCTAGCTTGCCTTCCACGCCAAGTAGAGTCCCATCCGGACATGGGACGAAGTCTTCAATCTTGTATCTTCATAGTCCAATAGTCCGGCCAAAGGATATAGTCTGGCTGTCCGGAGACCCCCTAATCCAGGACTCCCTGGAGAAGGCCTGGGTGGCTGCCAAGGAAGCCCGCTCCAAAATTAGAGCGACGAAGGAGGAGATGAATCAAGCTGCGGATATCGTTTCTGGGAAGCCCTTCTTGTTGCGGACTAAGTTCGGAGATCCGAAATATGCTCCTCTGGACCGGCTATGGAGTTCTGCGGACGATTACATGGATTTGGCTGCAAGTGCTATTGATGTGGCCGAGTACTTCAAGGATCAAAAAGGTCCCGAAGTGGAGAAGCTGTTCTGGTCACAGTTTCACGCTCCAGTCCGCCCGCTGTTGCTGAATGAGCGATTGACCGATTGGGCCGAGCTCCATAGGTTGTCCGGACTTGCCATGAGGTCCGTTGTGGATCACCTATGGCCGGGAGGGCCAAGGCCGAGTAGCTATTTTAGCTTGGTGCAACAATTCCTTGAAGATGTGCCACACATCAATGCTATAAACAGATCAGCGTGCATAGAAGGTGCGCGGATGGCCCTTGCCCGTGTCAAAACATACTGGGCGGAGATGGAGGCCACCACTGTTGCGGCACAGGGTTCGGCTATAGGCCGAGTTGCTGCCGAGCACTACTTTGAAGAAGTCCTTGAAGGTGCTCGTTTGATAGAGGCTCAGTGCTCGAAGAATATTATTTTCCAGTGACATGTAGTCCCATTGTACAAACAATGTTTTTCTGAATTAATCAAGGCTGTATTTATACTTTTGCCTGAAAGTACTATGATGTCTCCTGTGCGGCCGTTTATGTATATATGTATATAACCTGAAAGTTTGCAGTCGTCGGCTTCCGCCCCCAGGCATATAATGCGGGGGTGTTCGCAAAAGATGCATATCCACACTTGATCCAATGTCTTGGTCCGTTAAGGAGGTGATATCATAGAGAATGAGGCAATCAGACTATATTGCTTTAACACTTTCACTTAGCCATAGGAGTTTGACAGTGGGGCTACTATATAGCCCCTGGTACTTCTGCACTCGTCCAAATACGGGGCGCGTACGTACATGACAGGGAAACGGCCCTTCGTTAATGTGGAGGAATCCCGAAGATTCCGAGTAGTCATTGAGTGGTTGACTAGTCTCTCACTGTATCATGACAGTCAGTTTTCGGCTTTCTCTACTGAGGTGCTCATCCGGATGAACCATGGCACAATTGAAGTAGTTCTCCTAGTGCTACCTTAGACGATATAACGGAACGTAAGGTACCAAAACGTGGGAGCCAGGCTGAGGGAGTCCTAGATTAGGGGGTCTCCGGACAGCCGGACTATATCCTTTGGCCGGACTGTTGGACTATGAAGATACGAGATTGAAGAGTTCGTCCCGTGTCCGGATGGGACTCTACTTGGCGTGGAAGGCAAGCTAGGCAATACAAATATGTATATCTCCTCCTTTGTAACCGACCTTGTGTAACCCTATCCCCCTCCGGTGTCTTTATAAACCGGAGGGTTTTAGTCCGTAGGACAACATACAATCATACCATAGGCTAGCTTCTAGGGTTTAGCCTCTCTGATCTCGTGGTAGATCAACTCTTGTAATACACATATTATGAAGTATAATCAAGCAGGACGTAGGGTTTTACCTCCATCAAGAGGGCCCAAACCTGGGTAAAACATCGTGTCCCCTGCCTCCTGTTACCATCCGCCTTAGACGCACAGTTCGGGACCCCCTACCCGAGATCCGCCGGTTTTGACACCGACATTGGTGCTTTCATTGAGAGTTCCTTTGTGTCATCATCATTAGGCTAGATGGCTCCTTCGATCATCGATAGCGATGCAGTTCAGGGTGAGACTTTTCTCCCCGGACAGATCTTTGTGTTCGGCGGCTTCGCACTATGGGCCAACTCGCTTGGCCATCTGGAGCAGATCGAGAGTTACGCCCCTGGCCACTAGGTCAGGTTTGGAAGCTTAAACTGCACGGCCGATATCCGCGGAGACTTGATCTTGGACGAATTCGAGCCCCTGCCTAGTGTGCCACACGGTCACGATGAGCATGATTTAGCTCTGCCGTCAGACTGTGTTCAGGAGATCGCGCTGGCAACCGCTCCGACCCTCAATTTCGAGCCAGTTGCGCCATCCATGGACGGGTGGATAGACCCCGCCACGGAGGCCCCACTCTCATCGGCAATCGAGCCGAGTATCGACCTTACCCTTCACGGGAGCCGTGATGCCGAACTACCGGATTCTTCCCCGGCCACGGACTCCGAACCGCCTGCGCCCGTGCCTATCAATCCAACTGGGCGCCGATCATGGAGTTCACCTCCGTGGATATCTTTCAGCACTCGCCCTTCGGTGACATACTGAACTCATTAAGGTCTCTCTCCCTGTCAGGAGAGTCCAGGCCGAACTATGTTCGGCAGGATTGGGATGCGGATGACGAAGAAAGTCGCTACCCACCCACCACCCACTTAGTAGCCACTGTCGATGATTTGACCGACATGCTCGACTTCGACTCCGAAGACATCGACGGTATGGACGACGATGCAGGAGACGAACAGGAACCACTGCCCACAGGGCACTGGACGCCCACGTCTATGATGTATACATGGTGGACACACCCAAAGAAAACGACGACGAGGAACGGAAGGACGCATCGAAGGGTCGTTCCCTCGAGAAGCAGTCAAAGCGGCGGCGTAAGCGCTGCTCCAAATCCCGCCTCGACAGAAATAGCGGTCATATAGACCCAGCGATAGAGCAGGGTGAACCATCGCCCGACCAGGGCAACATGGAGAATCAAACCGAACAACCCGACCCCGTCGAAGATAACAGTCCGGACGACATCACACCGGACAGGCACTCGGAGCAATAGAATGCCCATCAAAGGCTGGTTGCCAGTGCAAGGAGTCTGAAAAAGCAGAAGCAAAGGCTCGGGGCTGCACAAGACACACTCAGAATAAGATGGAGTGAAGTACTCAACACTGCTGCGAAGTACAGCGGTAATCGCCATAGCAAGAGCTACCCGAAGCGAAAGCTACTACCTGAATTCGATGAGGAGGCCTTAGATCCCCCGCAATCAAAAAAGAAAATGGCCATCTAGTCGGATAGACGACCTCGTGGCCAACATAGAACGGCAAACGACGCCGCACATAAGCCGGTACGCGATCCACGTGAGGACTCGCATCAAAAGTACGGCGCAATCAGATCCATCTACGGGCCACACAAGCGCGCTCCAGCATGCAATGCAACACAACAAACATCCCAATACCTCGGTACACCAAAATACAGAGGTGCCGCACACCCCCTATGTTTCACCGATGAGGTGCTGGGCCATGAATTTCTAGAGGGATTCAAACCCGTAAACATAGAAGCGTACGATGGAACGACAGACCCTGGGGTCTGGATTGAGGACTACATCCTCCATATCCATATGGCTCGAGGAGACGATCTCCACGCCATCAAGTACTTACCCCTCAAGCTCAAAGGGCCAGCTCGGCACTAGCTTAAAAGCCTCCCCAAAAACTCCATTGGAAGCTAGGAAGAGCTCGAAGACGCCTTTCGGGCAAATTTTCAAGGGACCTATGTCCGACCACAGGATGCAGATGATTTAAGTCATTAACTCAACAGCCCAGAGAGTCATCTCGAAAGCTTTGGAATAGGTTCCTCACTAAAAAGAACCAAATAGTCGACTGTCCGGACGCCGAAGCCTTAGTAGCTTTCAAGCACAGCATTTGAGACGAATGGCTTGCCAGACACCTCGGCCAAGAAAAGCCGAGAACCATGGCAGCATTAACAAGCCTCATGACCCGCTTTTGCGCGGGCGAGGAGAGCTGGTTAGCCCGATGTAGCACCAGTGACCCAAGTACATCCGAAGTCAGGGACGGAAACGGGAAGCCACGACGCAGCAAAAACAAGCACTGGAATAAAGAAGACAGCCCGAAGAGTACAGCGGTAAATGCCGGATTCGAAAGCTCTCGGCCAGGTCAGCAAAAGTCGCCCCCCAAAGGCAACAGAGACGAATTGTCCAGCCTAAACAAGATTCTGGACCAAATATGTCAGATCCATAGCACCCCCGATAAACCTGCAAATCATACCCATAGAGAATGTTGGGTCTTCAAGCAGTCCGGCAAGCTCAACACCGAACACAAGGGGCAGGATACACCAAGCGAACACGAGGACGAGCCTCGCAAGCAAAGCAATGGGGAACGGAAGAAGTTCCCACCAGAAGTCAAAACAGTAAACGTATTACACGTGACAAAGGGGAGAAACAAAGCGGCACTCCTAGAGACACACGCCCCAAGGCCTATCACCGCGGAGTCCTACCACTGGTCGTCCCAACCGGTCACCTTCGACCATCGAGATTACTCGGCAAGTATCCGGCGTGCAGGATGGGCTGCCTTGGTATTAGACCCAATAATTGATGGATACCACTTCACACGAGTCCTGATGGACGGTGGCAGTAATTTAAACATGATATATCAAGACACAGTCCGCAAAATGGGGATAGACCCAACAAAAATTAGCCACAGCAATACTACCTTTAAAGGAGTAACACCAGGCCCAGAGGCCCATTGCACGGGCTCCATGCTACTAGAAGTTATATTCGGCTTCCCCGATAACTTCCGCAGCGAAAATTTAACCTTCCACATTGCTCCGTTCCAAAGTGGCTATCAAGCACTACTCGGACGCGAAGCTTTCGCTCGCTTTAACGCAATACCGCATTACGCTTCCCTCATGCTTAAGATGCCCGGTCCACGTGGCATCATTACAGTAAATGGAAATATTGAGAGCTCCTTGCGCGCGGAAGATCGTGCGGCTGCCTTGGCAGCCGCACACTAAACGGCCTCACCAACTAAAACATCTGACAGGTCGTTAAGACCACGGACATGGTTGGACGAGTCCGGTACTGCTATATGTAATTGATACAGGTTTGATGGCTATACCCCTATTACAATACAAGGGGCTCAACGCACACGCACAAGTGACAATTAGGCTCAACTTTACTCATATTGTTTATTTAGTATAACTTACCTTTTGCACGACAACTTTTTAATTAAGTTCCTCTCTTTTCCAGATGACCATCGTGCTACACCCGTCCAAAATACGGCAAAACAGAGACACAGGCGCAGACGTGCAGCAGGGACCTGTTCGAAGGATTCTTTTTAGATTAAGACCCTGCGTAAACCTTTTTACTGTCTCTTGTTGATACACGTCCCTCGGATTCTCAGTACAATTGAGAAGGATGCTGACGTATTGGCATGTGGCCACGTCAGAATATTGCACGTACCTGGACACCAGGGGCTTATTACAAAGGGCACTGTTTAGGCCCGGTTTACACCATAAAGACTGAATACCTTAGGGAGTGTTCGGCGTCGCGAGTTTGGTCTTATATGCATCAGCTCCGAATCATGTCTTTTGTCAAATGTTGGGTTTTACCGGCTCCTGTGTTTTGCTGCCTTACATTCCGCTCTATCGGCTAAGGCGACACCAGGAGAACTAATGCGATTTTGCCCTGGTTCATCCGGACGAGCACCTCAGTAGAGAAAGCCGAAAACTGACTGTCATGATATAGCGCGAGACTGGTCAACCACTCGATGACCTATCAGAATCTTCGGAATTCCTCCGCCTTAACGAAGGGCCGTTTACCGGCCAGGCATGTACGCACCCCGAATTCGGATGAGTGCGGAGCCACCAGGGGCTATATAGTAGCCCCACCGTGAAACTCCTCTGGCTAAATGAAAGTGTTAAAGCATTATAGTCCGGTCGCCTAGTTCGTTGTGCTATCACCTCCTTAATGGACCAAGACATTGGGTCAAGTGTGAACATGCGTCTTCTGCGAACACCCCTGCATTATATGCATGGGGGCTGAAGCCGACGACTGCAATCTTTTAGGTTGTATACAGATATACATAAACGGCCGCACATGAGGCATCATAATACTTTCGGGCAAAAGTATAAATACAGCCTTGATAAACTTAATAAAACATTGTTTTACAATGGGAATACATGTCACTCAAACATAATATTCTTCGAGCACTGGGCCTCTATCAAATGAGCGCCTTCAAGAACTTCTTCAAAATAGTGCTCGGCAGCCACTCGGCCTATGGCCGAACCCTGCGCTGCAACAGTGGTGGCATCCATCTCCGCCCAGTATGTTTTGACACGGGCAAGGGCCATCTGCGAGCATTCTATGCACGCCGACCTCTTCATCGCATTAATGCGCGACACCGCACCAAGGAACTGTTGCATCAAACTAAAATAGATGTTCGGCTTTGGCCTTTCCGGCCACAGATGATCCACAACAGACCTCATGGCGAGTCCGGACAATCTATTCAACTCGGCCACTTTGGCAAGCCGATCAATCAATGGAAGCGGATGCTCTGGAATGTTAAATTGTGACCAGAATAGCTTGTCCACTTCACGATCTGTTTGATCTTGGAAGTATTCGGCCGCATCGACAGCACTCGCCGCCAAGTCCAGATACGCGTCCGCCGAACTCCACAGCCGGTCCAGAGGGGCATACTGAGGATCTCCAAACTTCCTCCGCAACATAAAGGGTTTCCCAGCCACGATATCCCCGGCTTGACGCAGCTCCTCCTTTTTCGCTCTCATCGCAGAGTGCGTGTCTTTGGTCGCCATCGTGGCCTTTTCCAGGTCCGTCGCCTTCGCCTGGTTTTCTTCTTCAAGAAGCTGGCAACGGCCGGCAATATCTTTTAACTTTACAGCCATCTTGGCCATTTTCTCTTTGCTCTTGCAATGTGCGGCCTGTTCGGCCCTTAACTCTTCGGCCGCTTGCAAAGCAGTCGCATTGCTACTCCTTGCTTGCTCCTTGGCTCGGGCAAGCTCCGCCCGAAGGGTCTCCACGGTGGCCGCTCCATCTGCAGTCACAACATATTAAAGATACTGGCATCATGCTGCTCTTATTATGTGACGATCACCAGAAAGGCCACTCACCCTGTGCCTCGTCAAGCCGCTTGTTGACAAGCACGATGCCGATATCTGCCGCATCCAGCTGCCACTTTAGTTCGGCATACCCATCAGTCCGGCTAGCCACCGGAGTTTCCACCACCTGCACATAAAGGTAGTCTGGTTATTACCTGGGACTATGATCCTCTATTTGCCGCCGCTTTCGACGACAACCAGAGTCTCAGGGGCTACTATCTACACAGGGCACATCTACAAATGTGCGGTACTTTCAAAAATATACATCATTTCACGTACCTCAAAACCCGTCAGTAGACTCATAAAGGCTTCATGCAGCCCGCTTTTGGCTGACGAAATCCTTTCAATCACCGTACCCATCAATGTGCGGTGCTCTTCTGAGATAACCGCCTTCTCTAGCAGATCCCTCCGTACATCCGACCGCGCACCAGACGGTGCCGGACTCTTTTGATTGCACTCTTCAAGAGCCGGATACCGAGGACTTGCCGGATCAGGAGAAGCCCTCCGCGACGACACCTCAGGGTCGCCCGCTTCGTAAGGCGGTGTGGCAGGGGGAGGCGTTTCGCTCTCCATCATCTCCGGAAGAAGATCCCCTGAAGACGAGCTCAGCTGAGAAGGGCTAAGATCCGAACTGCAAGATAAATACTTTGGTTATTTTCCTCAAAGGTAAGGTAAGATATCTTCACTATTAAATACCCTTTGATTACTTATAGCTTGTTAGAGGGCTGATCCCTGCGCGGACATTGTGCGGCAAGAACACCCTCCAAGGCAGGACCCTTTGGCGGAGATTTCTTCTCCCGTTTGGAAACCTTGATTTCCGGATCTTCAGAGGTAGTCCTCTTCCTTCCCCGGGGAGGGAGAATGTCAGATTCTTCCCCTCGGTTATCCTCCATCACGGAGGCGCTCATTCCCTCGGTTGGAATAGGTAGCGATGGAGGCCCGCTTTCACCCTCTTTATTCCCCCCTTCATCTACCTTTGAGGGCACCGGACAAGGTGCTGGCTCGAGCATCATTTCCAGCACCAGATTGTCCAAGCCTTCAGGAAGGGGGGCCGAACACCGGATCGTCTTCGCCTTTGTTATCCAGTCCTGGTCAAAGAGCGATTCTTCATAATGATTTCATGATAAATAAAAGGACGGTGTGTTCGGCCATGGGATTACTTACTTGGGCAGCGGCGTGGTTGCTGCTCAGGCCCACGTCCTCGGTAGTATCCGGACACTCTATTTGGGGTCCGAAGAACAATTTGTACATCTCCTCGTGCGTCATGCCGAGGAAATTCTGAATAGTGCGCGGTCCTTCTGGGTTGAATTCCCACATGCGGAGGGGTCGATGTTTGCAAGGCTGGACTCGACGAACCAGCATGACTTGCATTACCATAACCAGACTGAAATCTCCCTCGAAGAGATCTCGGATACGGCTTTGCAGTATGGGCACGTCCTTGGCTGGACCCCAGCTCAGCCCCCTGCTGATCCATGACATCAGGTGTGGTGGAGGGCCCGAGCGAAAGGCGGGGGCAGCTACCCACTTGGCACTTCTGGGAGCTGTGATGTAGAACCACTCCCGTTGCCATGATCCGGACACCTCTGGAAAGGAACCCTTTGGCCATGGAGCGTTAACAATTTTGCTTATTAGAGCACCTCCGCACGTTGTGTACTGCCCCTCGACCATCTTCGGCTTCACATCGAAGGTCTTGAGCCACAGGACGAAGTGAGGGGTAATGCGGAGGAAGGCCTCACACACGACAATAAATGACGAGATGTGAAGAAGGGAATCCGGGGCCAGATCATGAAAATCCAGCCCGTAATAGAACATGAGACCCCTAACAAAGGGATCCAGAGAGAGGCCTAGTCCTCGGAGGAAGTGGGAGACGAACACAACGCTCTCATTGGGTTCGGGAGTAGGGACGACCTTCCCTCGGGCGGGCAGTCTATGCGAAATTTCGGCGGTCAGATATCTGGCCTCCCTCAACTTCTTGATGTCCTCCTCCATGTGGAGGAGGGCATCCACCGGCCTTGAAGGCTGGATCCGGACATGATTGAAGGTCCGAAGCACCTGACCTTGGCTTTGGGTGTTAGAACTCGAGGCGGGGGAGGGATTCGATTGAGCATGGGAGGGAAAAAAGTAATAGCCTGGTCCCTTTATAAAGATGCTGAATATCAAGCGTCCTCCTCGTGGCCGTTTGGGACTTGCCTAAAATCTAGGAGTCCTAGGCACGATTGGGTTACCCACGTATGTATTGATGAGAATCCCGTAATAAGGGGAACACGATCTCTGCTTTGACAAGACGTGTCAAGAAACCGCCTCGCGTTATGTGCGGGGCTGGTTAAAGAAAAACGGTTCAAATAATTATCGGGCCATGGCGTGATGTCATGCTGCCAAAACGTGTCAGAAGATTAGATTTGTGGAAATATTATTCTCTCTATGGTGGTATGTGGAACTTATTTTGCATGTATTCAAACTCTTTTGTGGTGTATTCAGAGGAGGAACCCGCCTTGCAATGCCGAAGACAACACTACGCGCCGGACTCATCGTCATTGAAGCCAGGTTCAGGGGCTACTGAGGGAGTCCTGGATTAGGGGGTCTCCGGACAGCCGGACTATATCCTTTGGCCGGACTGTTGGACTATGAAGATACGAGATTGAAGACTTTGTGTAACCCTAGCCCCCTCCGGTGTCTTTATAAACTGGAGGGTTTTAGTCCGTAGGACAACATACAATGATACCATAGGCTAGCTTCTAGGGTTTAGCCTCTCCGATCTCGTGGTAGATCAACTCTTGTAATACCAATATTATCAAGTATAATCAAGCAGGACGTAGGGTTTTACCTCCATCAAGAGGGCCCAAACCTAGGTAAAACATCGTGTCCCCTGCCTCCTGTTACCATCCGCCTTAGACGCACAGTTCGGGACCCCCTACCCGAGATCCGCCGGTTTTGACACCGACACGGGCAAACCCAACATTTGACCAAAGACATGATTCGGAGCTGATGCATATAGGGCCAAACTCGCGACGCCGAACACTCCCTAAGGTGTTTGCTCTTTATAACATATGCCGGGCTAAACAATGGCCTTTATAAGAAACCCCATGTGTCCGGGTATGTGCAAAATCCTAGCGTGGCCACATGCCAATAACGCCGGCATCCTTCTCGGTTGTATGGAGTATCCGGAGGATGTGAGCAACAAGAGACAGTAAAAAAGGTTTACGTAGGGCCTTAATCTAAAAAGAAACCTTTGGGCGGGTCCCTGCTGCACGTCTGCGCCTGTATCTCCGTTGTGCCGTGTCTTGGACGGGTGTAGCACGATTGTAACCTACAAAAGGAAAGAATTTAGGTGAAAGTTGCCGTGCCGAAAAGAAGAATGAGTTATCAGAATTCCAGAGAAGCCTAGTTGAGCCGGGCTAGCCCTAACTACACGCGGGAAGCCCCTGGTATCGTTTTATGAGGGTTTGAAAACCAATCTCCTGCATGTATGATGGAACGCCGGACTCGTCTAACCGTGTCCGTGGTCTTGACGATCTGCCATTTTTCTGGTTGGTGAGGCCGCCTAGTGTGTGGCTGTTAGAGCCGTCGCGTCCTCTTCCGCACGTGAAGGACGGTTGGTATTTCCGCTAACTGTAATGACGCCTCGTGGACCGGGCATCTTGAGCTTGAGAAAAGCATAATGCGGTATTGCGTTAAAATGAGCGAAAGCCGCCCTTCCGAGAAGTGCTTGAAAATCACTTCGGAATGGAGCAATGTGAAAAGTTAACATTTCATTTCGGAAGTTATCGGGAGAACCGAATACCACCTCTAGTAGTAGAGAGCCCGTGCAGTGGGCCTCTTGGCCTGGTATTACTCCCTTGAAGGTAGTATTACTGTGGCTTATTTGTGTCGGGTCTATCCCCATTTTGCGGACTATGTCCTGATATATCAGATTGAGATCACTGCCGCCATCCATGAGGACCCTTGTGAAATGGTACCCGTTTATTATTGGGTCTAACACCAAGGCCATCAGTCCTTCGCGCCGAATATGTGTATCGTGATCCCTACAGTCAAAAGTGATCGGGCAGGCCAACCAGGGGTTGGACCTAGGGGTGGCGGGCTCTATGGCGCGTGTGTACCGGAGTG
This sequence comes from Triticum urartu, assembly GCF_056163025.1. Taxonomy (NCBI): domain Eukaryota; kingdom Viridiplantae; phylum Streptophyta; class Magnoliopsida; order Poales; family Poaceae; genus Triticum; species Triticum urartu. Next base: position 135,599,169 of record NC_141874.1, read on the forward strand.
CATGATTGCTTCTCCTCCTTGTCACATGGATCACGTTTACTGCTTTAACCTCCGGTCGGAACTTTTTCTGTCCTCCGGTGCTTAGCTGGCGAGGTTCATCCTCGTCTTCACTTGGTGTCTCTTACCCTTTGTGTTCGGCATTTAGCTTACCCGCCTGCTTGAAGACCCAACATTCTTTGTGGGTATGATTTGCAGGTTTGTCTGGGGTGCCGTGGATCTGACAGAGTTTGTCAAGAATTTTGTTTAGGCCAGATTGTCCTTCTCTGCTGCCTTTGAATGGATTTTTCTGCTGACCTAGTCGGGAGCCCCTGAATCCGGCGTTTACCGCTGTATTATCTGGGCTACCTTCTTTATTTCGATGCTTGTTTTTGTTGCGTCGTGATTTACCATTGCCATCCCTTACTTCGGATGTGCTTGGGTCGCTGGTGCTGCTACGGGCCAACCAGCTGTCCTCGCCCACACAAAAGCGGGTCATGAGGCTTGTTAGGGCTGCCATTGTTCTCGGTTTTTCTTGACCGAGGTGTCTGTCGAGCCATTCGTCTTGGACGCTATGTTTAAAAGCCGCTAAGGCTTCGGCGTCCGGACAATCGAATATTTGGTTCTTCTTGGTGAGGAACTTGTTCCAAAGCTTTCGGGCGGACTCTCCCGATTGTTGGATTATATGACTTAAATCGTCTGCATCCGGCGGTCAGACATAAGTCCCTTGAAAATTGGCCCGGAAAGCGTCCTCGAGCTCCTCCCAACTTCCAATTGAGTTTTCGGGGAGGCTTTTCAGCCAGTGCCTAGCTGGCCCTTTAAGCTTAAGGGGCAAGTATTTAATGGCATGGAGATCGTCTCCATGAGCCATATGAATATGGAGGATGAAGTCCTCTATCTAGACTCCAGGGTCTGTGGTTCCGTCGTATGCCTCTATGTTTACTGGTTTGAATCCTTCTGGGAATTCATGATCCAGCACCTCATCAGTGAAACATAGTGGGTGTGCGGCACCCCTGTATTGGGATGCGCCATAATGTTCGGACAGTTGTTGTATTTGGTGCTAGTTGTGTACCGTAGCGCGCTTCCTAGATCCATAGATGGATCTGGTCGCGCCAGATTTTTGACGCAAGTTCTCACGTAGAACGTGTGTTGACTTATGAATGTCTTTGTTAGCCGCTCTATCGCGTTCACAGGGCGGTGGATCCGGCTGGTTGGCCATATCACTTATCGGCTGTATGGGCTCTAAGGCCTCGTCGTCGAATTCCAGTAATAGCTTGCGATTTGGATAGCTATTTGGGTGGTAGCTTCTACCATACTTTGTTACTTTGTTCCACTTGCTGTTGAGCGTATCTTGTGCGACCTTGAGCCTTTGCTTCTATTTCTTCAGGCTCCTTGCTGTGGCAGTAAGCCTCTTGCGGAGGTTCTCTTGCTCCAAGTGTGTTTCCGGGATGATGGGTGCATCATCGTCCGGACTGTTTTCTTCCCTAGATGGGGATTGATGATGCTTATCTTTGGCGTCATCGTGTTCGGACGTCGGATCCGCACTCTGTTTGCTGTTTCCATCTTGATCGTTTTCTGCCACCGGGGTGGTGCAGTTGTCGTCTTTTTCCAGAATCGCGTGGACTATTGTTATCGCTGTTTTTACTATGGCGGGACTTAGGGCGGTGCCGCTGACGTCGACGCCTGGGTTACTTCTTGGAGGGGCCATCCTCTGTTTTCTCGTCGCCATTGGCTTCGTTGGGGGTGTCCACCATGTACACATCATGTGATGAAGTAGTAGTCCAGCGCCCTGTGGGTGGCGGTTCCGGTTCGTCTCGACTTCATCGTCCATACCGTCGAAGTCCTCGGAGCCGAAGTCGAGCATGTCGGTTAAGTCGTCGACAGTGGCTACTAAGTGGGTGGTGGGTGGACGGCGAATTTCTTCGTCGTCCGCATCCCATTCTAGCCGGACATAGTTCGGCCAAGGTTCTCCTGACAGGGAGAGAGACCTTAATGAATTTAGCACATCTCCAAAAGGTGAGTGCTGAAAGATATCCGCGGAGGTGAACTCCATGACCGGCGCCCAGTCGGACTCGACGGGCGCGGATACGAGCGGCTCGGAGTCCGTGACCGAGTATGAATCCAGTGATTCGGCAACACGGCTCTCGTAAGGGGTGAAGTCAGTATCCGGCTGTATCGCCGCTAAGAGTGCGGCCTCCATGGCGGGGTCCATCCCTCCGCTCTCGGATGGCGCGACTTGCTCCAGATTGATGGACGGAGTAGCTGCGGATGCGATCTCCCAAATACTGTCTGATGGCAGAGTTACGTCATGCTCGCCAAGACTGTTCAGCGCGTCCGACATGGGCTCGAATCCGCCGAAGATCAAGTCTCCGCGGATGTCGGCCGTGTAGTTCAAGTTTCCAAATCTGACCTGATGTCCAGTGGCGTAGCTCTCAATCTGCTCCAGATTGCCAAGCGAGTTGGCCCACAGTGCAAAGTCGCCGAAGATGCAGATCTGTCCGGGGAGGAAAGCCTCACCCTGGACCGCATCGCTAGCGATGATCGGAGGAGCCATCGGGCCTTGTGGTGACAACACAGTGGAACTCTCAATGAAAGCACAAATGTCGGTGTCAAAACCGGCGGATCTCGGGTAGGGGGTCCCGAACTGTGCGTCTAAGGCGGATGGTAATAGGAGGCAGGGGACACGATGTTTTACCCAGGTTCGGGCCCTCTCGATGGAGGTAATACCCTATGTCCTGCTTGATTGTTCTTGATGATATGAGTATTACAAGAGTAGATCTACCACGAGATCAGAGTGGCTAAACCCTAGAAGCTAGCCTATGGTATGATGGTATGTTGTCCTACGGACTAAAACCCTCCGATTTATATAGACACCGGAGGGGGCTAGGGTTACACAAGGTCGGTTACAAAGGAGGAGATATACATATCCGTATTGCCTAGCTTGCCTTCCACGCCAAGTAGAGTCCCATCCGGACACGGGACAAAGTTTTTGATCTTGTATCTTCATAGTCCAACTGTAGCGACCAGACCTCAAACACTCTGATCTCTGTGCTCCGGTGTCATCCCTGGATCACTAATGCTGACACCACACAGTACTCGGAGGATTTATAACAGAGTTGCAATCACACACTTATTACATCGGGTGTCTCAAAAGAGAACTTATTATGGTAAATATGGCTTAAGGCCATCTAATAACGATAACAGCGGAAGGCTTGGAAGATAAGTGAGTCCATCAACTCCAACGGCATCACTGAGTATAGAACCACGGCCTAAAAATTCCTTAATCGTCGTCTGAAAAGTTTGCAACATTAACGTTGCAGCCCGAAACGGGCCAGCACATGGAATATGCTGGCAAGGTAACAAATAGAGAGTAATGGAATGAAACAACTATACTATATGCATATTTGGCTGGTGGAAAGCTCTATGGTTACAGTTTTGCATAAAGCCAATTTTTCCCTACTACAAAGGAATAAATTTATTTAACTATCATGGTAGTTGTTAAACATTGAGAATGGTTGACAGCATTCTCAATCCCAATTAAGCATCATCATTAAAAAAAACCCAACAAAATTAATTTAGAGTAACATGTTGAGATTCATATGATAATCAAGGTACTAGATACTCAAGATGTCCATAACCGGGGACACGGCTAATCATGATTAGTTTATTACACTCTGCAGAGGTTTGCGCACTTTTCCCCACAAGACTCGATGGCCTCTGTTTGGTTTCTCGCACTTCATGGTGTTTGAGAAGACGGATGACCGAGACACAGTCTTTCAGAAGCGCTAGCACCTTACGATGGATAGACCGTTCCACCTACTTTCCCCTACATCTTCTAGTCTACCCTATAAGAGTTCGCACAACTTATTCAACTATGCCAGAGCCCATAATGGCTTGTGGCTGCACACGGAAGTTTCTAGTATGAATAATCCCATGATCCCTTTGAGCCTGGGTGGCGGTCCAAAAGAAACAGGCAATCCTGGAATACCCAGGTACCTCAATCCACCCAGATGTGTGTTTAAGTTGCCACCTTAGATAAACCATTAATAAACAAACTCACATCTGTCATGAATATCACTCACCCAATCCACGTCTACTAGCATAGCATAGCATAATGGCAAACGTAGAAGTAACTCCCAAAGGTTTGATACTAAAACAAGTAATAGGTACTACCTCAACTACTTCCCATCCCACAATTTAATTAGATCCTAATCATGCAATGTGTGAGGATTGATTTAATGCAATAAAACTGGGTAGTAGAAAAGGTATGATCAAAGTGTTACTTGCCTTGCTGATGATCCGCGAAACCTAGAGATTCGAAGTAACAAGCGGCGCACTCCGGGTATTCTATCGCAGACAAACAAACAAGCATAGAATAAGTACTCATCTAATGCATGGGTAAAACTCAAATAAGAGATCTAACCAGAAGGTTCAACTTTAGAACTCCGGTTGGCAAAAAGAATCAAATCGAACAAAGCAACGAAAATCAAACGGCGAAAGAAAACAACTTCGTTCTACTAATCTGGATCTAAGTCAAATTTTACAATAGCAAAAACTTGTTTAAGTTGGTTAAACGGATAGAGGGTTTCGAGACGAAACTCCAGGCGCTTGAATCGCCTGATTCTGATAAACGAGCGAAAAGTTATACTAAAACGAAAATCGGATCAGGAATCACAATCAGAAAAATCGCGGATGTAATCCGAGAAAAAGAAAAATGACGAACGTTCGCTAGAACGAACGAACGGACGAACGCTCGCTATTTAAATAAATCAGAAAAACCGATCTATTAAAAAAACCGAAACTAAAAAAAACCGACGGAAAAACCGAACGGTTTAAAAAAAAATAAAAAAAACGACATCGCGGATTTCGAGGCGAGGCGAACCTCGGGCGGTGGGTCGGCGGCGGCGGCGTCCGGCTCCGGCGACAGCGCGACGCGGCGTGCGGCGGCGGCGGCGGGTCGGGCGGGGCTGGGGCTGGGGCTAGGGTTTGGCTCAGCTGGGCCTCCCCCCGGCTTATAAAGCCTAGCGGACCCGGAATCCCGAAATAAATTTTCCCGGGCTTCTAAAATCAAGCCGCACAAGGTGAACATTTATTTGGGGCCTAAATGCAATTTTGAAAAACACACATTTTTTCCTAAATTCAAATAAAATAACGAAAAACTCCGAAATAAAATCTTATTTGATTTTTTTATTAAATCCTCAATATTTCTTTATTTTGGGAAAGTCATTTTATTCCCTCTCTCATATTTTTGTAATAGAAATAATTGATGATAAAATAATTTAAATCAAATGATCCTATTCTCAAAATTTGAGAAAACTCAAATATGAAAATAAAGAATTTCCCAACTCTCTCCGTGGGTCCTTGAGTTGCGTAGAAATATCTAGGATCAACCAAAATGCAAAATAAAATATGATATGCATAGATGATCTAATGTATAACATTCCAAATTGAAAATTTGGGATGTTACAAACCTACCCCCCTTAAGGTGAATCTCGCCCTCGAGATTCGGTTGGCTAGAAAATAGGTGAGGGTGGTCATTGAGCAAATCTTCCTCTCGTTCCCAGGTGGCTTCGTCCTCCGTGTGGTTGCTCCACTGAACTTTGCAAAACTTGATAACCTTGTTGCGAGTGACTCGGCTGGCAAACTTGAGAATCTTAATTGGTTTCTCCTCATGGGTCAAATCGTTATCCAACTGAATTGCTTCCAATGGCACTGTGTCTCTCAAGGGTATGTCAGCCATCTCCGCCTGACACTTCTTCAACTGAGAAACGTGGAACACATCATGAACTCCTGACAATCCTTCGGGCAATTCCAACTTGTAGGCCACTTCTCCCATATGCTCCAAAACTCAATATGGTCCTACAAATCATGGTGCTAACTTTCCTTTAACTCCAAAACGCTTTGTTCCCCGAAGTGGAGACACTCGAAGATAAGCTCCATCTCCGACTTCATAAACTGTCTCCTTGCGTTTAGAATTTGCATAACTCTTCTGCCTGGACTGGGCTATCTTGAGCCTATCGCGAATCAATTTCACCTTCTGTTCAGACTCCTTAATCAAGTCAGGTCCAAACAACTAGCGATCTCCAACTTCATCCCATGACAACGGTGTCCTGCACCTCCTTCCGTACAAGGCTTCGAAAGGGGCCATCTTTAAACTGGTTTGGTAACTGTTATTGTAAGAGAATTCCGCATATGGCAAATTATCGTCCCAACTAGATCCGTAATCTAGCGCACAAGCTCTCAGCATATCCTCCAAAATCTGATTGACTCTCTCGGTCTGTCCATCTGTCTGTGATTGAAAAGCTGTACTGAATTCTAGCCTAGTACCCAAAGTTTCATGCAACTGCTTCCAAAACTTTGAGGTAAACTGGGTTCCTCTATCTGATACGATACTCCTCGGAACTCGATGCAAACATACGATCCTTGTCATGTATATCTTTGCCAACTTAGCACTGGTGTAAGTGGTCTTTACCGGGATGAAATGAGCTACCTTCGTCAATCGATCGACTACAACCCAAATTGAGTCATAGCCTGAGCGAGTCCTGGGTAATCCTGTGATAAAATCCATGCCTAACTTATCCCACTTCCATTTAGGTGTCGGCAATGGTTGTAGCAATCCTGCTGGCTTCTGATGCTCTGCCTTTACTCTCTGACATACATCACAAACTGCTACATACTCCGCAATATCCTTCTTCATTCCGGTCCACCAGAAAATATCTTTCAAATCCAAATACATCTTGGTATTTCCTGGATGAATCGAATATGGTGAATCGTGTGCCTCTTGCAGTATCAACTTCCTGATCTCTGGGTCATTGGGCACGTAAACACGGTCTTCAAACCATAGGGTGTCGTGCTCATCCTCACGAAATCCCTTAGCCTTTCCTTTGCTCAGTTTCTCCTTAATAGAGGCAATCTCCTTGTCAGTCTTCTGAGCTTCTCTGATTCTATCCATCAAAGTTGACTGAATCTCCAATGCTGCTACATAGCCTCTCGGAACTATTTCCAAACATAGTTCACGAAGATTTTTGGCTAACTCCCTTGGTATTTCTCCCGTCATTAATGTATTGACATGGCTATTACGTCTTAATGCGTCAGCTACTACATTAGCCTTTCCGGGATGGTACTGCAATCTCATATCATAATCCTTGATGAGCTCCAACCATCTCCTTTGTCTGAGGTTTAACTCCTTCTGTGTGAAAATGTATTTCAAACTCTTATGATCCGTGTACACCTCACAATGGTTTCCAATGAGGAAATGTCTCCATGTTTTCAATGCATGCACTACAGCCGCTAACTCCAAATCATGCGTAGCATAATTCAACTCATGAGGCTTCAGTTGTCTTGAGGCATATGAAACAACTCTCCCTTCCTACATAAGCACTGCTCCAAGTCCTCGACGTGAAGCGTCGCAATACACCTCATAGTCCTTGGTCTGATCTGGAAAAATCAACACTGGTGAAGTAACCAAGCGTTTCTTCAACTCCTGGAAACTAGCCTCACATTCCTCAGTCCATTTGAACTTGGTATCCTTCTTTAATAACTCCGTCATAGGCTTCGCAATCTTTGAGAAATTCTCAATGAATCTCCGGTAGTATCCTGCGAGTCCAAGAAAACTCCGGATCTCTCCAACAGTGGTTGGTGCTTCCCACTTGGTCACGGTATCAACTTTTGTGGGATCAACTGATATTCCTTCTCCGGATATAACGTGTCCGAGAAATCCTACTTCCTTCAGCCAAAACTCACATTTGCTGAACTTGGCATACAACTGATGTTCTCTGAGCTTTTCAAGTACCAATCGCAAATGTTCCTTATGCTCTTCTTCATTCTTCGAGTAAACCAGGATATCATCAATGAACACCACGACGAACTTATCCAAGAACTCCATAAACACTTTGTTCATCATGTTCATAAAATAGGCAGGTGCATTAGTCAGACCAAATGACATAACGGTATACTCGTACAGCCCATACCTGGTGGTAAAAGCTGTCTTAGGAATATCCTGTTCTCGAATCTTCAACTGGTGGTATCCTGATCGCAGATCGATCTTGGAAAATACCTTAGCTCCTTGCAATCGATCAAATAGATCATTAATCATTGGTAGTGGGTACTTGTTCTTGATTGTTACTTCATTCAATCCTCGATAATCAACAACCATCCTTAACGATCCATCCTTCTTCTCTACTAGAAGTACTGGCGATCCCCAAGGTGAAGAACTTGGGCGAATATATCCTTTATCCAATAACTCCTTAATTTGCTTCTTAATTTCCACCAAATCCTTTGCTGGCATCCTATATGGTCTCTTCGATATTGGCCCGGTGCCTGGCAATAGTTCAATCAAAAACTCAATATCTCTATCCGGTGGCATGCCTGGCAACTCTTCTGGAAATATTTCAGGGAAATCCCTTACCACTGGTACTTCCTCCTGCACTACTCATGTTAAACAATTTAATAGAGTCCTCTTGGGCACATGCCGGGATACATACTTGATCCTTCTCCCTTCTGGGGTGGTAAGCAAAATTGTCTTACTGGCGTAATCGATGTTTCCTCTGTACATCGACAGCCAATCCATACCCAGAATTACATCCAATCCTTGTGATTCCAAAATGATCAAATCTGAGGGAAACACATGCCTACCTATACTCAATGGCACTTGAAAATATCCTTGACTGGCCATATACTCCGCTCCTGGTGAGCTTACTAGCATAGGTGTTCTAAGAACCTTAGTGGGCAGGTTATACTTATCCACAAATCCCCTTGATATGTATGAATGCGATGCACCAGTATCAAAAGAACAAGTGCAGTAAATGACTTAACCAAAAACTTACCGATTACGGCATCCGGTTGCTCTTCAACCTCCTCCACGTTAACGTGGTTCACCTGTCCCCTATTGAAAGGATTCGGCTTCTTCCCAGAACTTCCATTGCCATTTTGGCCTTCAGGACATTCATTGGCATAATGTCCGGTCTTCTGACACTTAAAGCAAGTGACTTGGCTCAGGTCCTTCTTGGCTGGGGTTGATGGGTTGGTGCGATTCTGGCCGTTGCTTCCTCCATTGCCATTACCATTCTTGGTGCCATTGTGATTGTGCGAGCTACCTCCTCCATGGGTATGCTGAAAATGTCCTCCCGATCTAGGGGTAAAATGTGGCTTCTGCTGAGCTCCTGAATTGTACTTCCCTTGTCCATACTTTCTCTTGTGGTTCTCAATTTTCTGCTGCTTGCCTTCAATCATAAGAGCACGGTCTACCAACTCCTGGTAGTTGTTTGAAGGTTGCTACCATCAACTGCATGCTCAAATCATCATTCAGTCCTTCCAGAAACTTCTCCTGCTTAGCTGCATCCGTAGCAACGTCATCTGGGGCATAACGTGCTAACTTACTAAAGTCCTCCACATACTGGCCAACTGTCCGTCCTCCCTGGCGCAAGTTGCGAAACTCACACTTCTTCATGGCCATAGCTCCTGGTGAAACATGGGCAGTACGAAAGGCCTGCTGAAACTGGTCCCATGTGACAGTGTCGACAGGGAAAGTGGCTGTGAAATTCTCCCACCATGATGCTGCGGGTCCTTCAAGCTGTTGTGCGGCAAACTTCACCTTCTCCGCATCTGTACATCTTGCTGTGGTCAACTCTCTAGCTGTCTTGCGGAGCCAATCATCTGCTACTATCGGCTCGGTGCTACTGGAAAACACCGGCGGATTCAGCCTAAGAAATCAGGCTAAGTGATCAACAGGTGGTGGTGGTGGTGGGTTGTTGTTGTTGTTCCCCTGGTTCTGATTCTGGACTAGCAACTTCATCAATGTGTTCTGCTGCTGGATCAACTGGGTGAGCTCTGGTGGAAAGGTAAATCTGGGGTCACGTCTCGGAGGCATCTGAGGGTTTAGAAAAGATGAGATGTAAGAATAGAGGGGGTCTAAAGAGAAAACACTACCCATATGCACATGAGGCAAAAGCAAACAATTCACTTCATTCAATCAAACAAGGGCAATACAATTGATCTAACTATCGCAAAAGTGCTCGGACTACTATATTTACATGGTGGACTACTACTACTAATGAGGTGGTCTACTAGAAATATTCTTCGGTTGTAGACTCCATGATATCTGCTCCAGCTTCATCAACATAGTCATCATCGCTTTCGTCTGGGTCCAAGTCTGTGTCGTCGATGATGATGTAGTCCTCCGGGCTAATCTCCTTGGGTTCTTCGTCTTCATCTACTGGTGTAGGGTCTCCCATAAATATTGCTAGCTTCATAGTTAGGTCGGCATTCTTATCCACCAATACTTCAATTTCCTCTTCATAATCTTCACGTGTAGCCTTGAGTTCTTGCTCCAATTCCTTGATTCTTGTCCTTGCCTTCTTCAGATCTATCATGTCGGCGCACATCTGATTCTCCTGTCGTCGAATGTGCTGGTATAATTCCTGGATAAAAGCTGCAATGGATCTATCGCTTCTGGTGCTAATCATCTCCCAGTGCTCATTGAGATCATTGCGGTAGACTTCTCCAATGCGTCCCATGGCGATGTGAGCTGCCATGCTCTTTCCTAGACTCCAAGTTGGTGCATCGAAAGAAAACTCTATGGGCTCAGTGACTGGCATGAACGTCCTTCCTCGAACTTGAACTTGAATCATCCAGCGCTCTTCTTCAGGTAAAGTGGCGTTGTAGGTTCCGGTGAAGCTTGGTACTCCTATGTTCAGGTATCTAGTGACTTCCTTCAAGTGACGTCCAAAGGGTGTATCTTCATCCGGTTGCGTGAACTTGTTCCTTGCATGCGCCATCCTAAAAGAGTAGAAAAGATGAGAGGTCAGATGAGAAGAGAGTGGATAGTTATCTAGGTCTTTTAGCTTAGTGGTCATGTCCTACAGTCAGCGTGTGCTCTGATACCATCTCTGTAGCAACCAGACCTCAAACAGTCTGATCTCTGTGCTCCGGTGTCATCCCTGGATCAGTAATGCTGACACCACACAGTACTCGGAGGATTTATAACAGAGTTGCAATCACACACTTATTACATCGGGTGTCTCAAAAGAGAACTTATTACGGTAAATATGGCTTAAGGCCATCTAATAACGATAACAGCGGAAGGCTTGGAAGATAAGTGAGTCCATCAACTCCAACGGCATCACTGAGTATAGAACCACGACCTAAAAATTCCTTAATCGTCGTCTGAAAAGTCTGCAACATTAACGTTGTAGCCCGAAACGGGTCAGCACATGGAATATGCTGGCAAGGTAACACATAGAGAGTAATGGAATGAAACAACTATACTATATGCATATTTGGCTGGTGGAAAGCTCTATGGTTACAGTTTTGCATAAAGCCAATTTTTCCCTACTACAAAGGAATAAATATATTTAACTATCATGGTAGTTGTTAAACATTGAGAATGGTTGACAGCATTCTCAATCCCAATTAAGCATCATCATTAAACAAAACCCAACAAAATTAATTTAGAGTAACATGTTGAGATTCATATGATAATCAAGGTACTAGATACTCAAGATGTCCATAACCGGGGACACGGCTAATCATGATTAGTTTATTACACTCTGCAGAGGTTTGCGCACTTTTCCCCACAAGACTCGATGGCCTCTGTTTGGTTTCTCGCACTTCATGGTGTTTGAGAAGACGGATGACCGAGACACAGTCTTTCAGAAGCGCTAGCACCTTACGATGGATAGACCGTTCCACCTACTTTCCCCTACATCTTCTAGTCTACCCTGTAAGAGTTCGCACAACTTATTCAACTATGCCAGAGCCCATAATGGCTTGTGGCTGCACACGGAAGTTTCTAGTATGAATAATCCCATGATCCCTTTGAGCCTGGGTGGCAGTCCAAAAGAAACAGGCAATCCTGGAATACCCAGGTACCTCAATCCACCCAGATGTGTGTTTAAGTTGCCACCTTAGATAAACCATTAATAAACAAACTCACATCTGTCATGAATATCACTCACCCAATCCACGTCTACTAGCATAGCATAGCATAATGGCAAACGTAGAAGTAACTCCCAAAGGTTTGATAATAAAACAGGCAATAGGTACTACCTCAACTACTTCCCATCCCACAATTTAATTAGATCCTAATCATGCAATGTGTGAGGATTGATCTAATGCAATAAAACTGGGTAGTAGAAAAGGTATGATCAAAGTGGTACTTGCCTTGCTGATGATCCGCGAAACCTAGAGATTCGAAGTAACAAGCGGCGCGCTCCAGGTATTCTATCGCAGACAAACAAACAAGCATAGAATAAGTACTCATCTAATGCACGGGTAAAACTCAAATAAGAGATCTAACCAGAAGGTTCAACTTAAGAACTCCGGTTGGCAAAAAGAATCAAATCGAACAAAGCAACGAAAATCAAACAGCGAAACAAAACAACTTCGTTCTACTAATCTGGATCTAAGTCAAATTTTACAGTAGCAAAAACTTGTTTAAGTTGGTTAAATGGATAGAGGGTTTCGAGACGAAACTCCAGGCGCTTGAATCGCCTGATTCCGATAAACGAGCGAAAAGTTATACTAAAACGAAAATCGGATCAGGAATCGCGATCAGAAAAATCGCGGATGTAATCCGAGAAAATGAAAAATGACGAACGTTCGCTAGAACGAACGAATGAACGGACGAATGCTCGCTATTTAAATAAATCAGAAAATCTGATCTATTAAAAAAAACCGAAACAAAAAAAACCGACGAAAAACCGACGGAAAAACCGAACGGTTTTTTTTTGAAAAAAATTAAAAAAATGGCGTCGTGGATTTCGAGTTGAGGCGAACCTCGGGCGGCGGGTCGGCGGCGGTGGCGTCCGGCTCCGGCGACGACGCGGCGGGTGGCAGCGGCGGCGGCGGCTCGTGCGGGGCTGGGGCTGGGGCTAGGGTTTGGCTCAGCTGGGCCTCCCCCTGGCTTATAAAGCCTAGCGGGCCGGGAGTCCGGGTCGGACACGGCCCCTAGGTCGGTTCGTTTTTTTAATTACGCATAGAAGAAAAATAAAAAGAAATACTAAACGGACTCCAAAAATCCCGAAATAAATTTTCCCGGGCTTCTAAAATCAAGCCGCACAAGGTGAACATTTATTTGGGGCCTAAGTGCAATTTTGAAAAACGCACATTTTTTTCCCTAAATTCAAATAAAATAACGAAAAACTCCGAAATAAAATCTTATTTGATTTTTTTATTAAATCCTCAATATTTCTTTATTTTGGGAAAGTCATTTTATTCCCTCTCTCATATTTTTGTAATAGAAATAATTGATGATAAAATAATTTAAATCAAATGATCCTATTCTCAAATTTGAGAAAACTCAAATATGAAAATAAAGAATTTCCCAACTCTCTCCGTGGGTCCTTGAGTTGTGTATAAATTTCTAGGATCAACCAAAATACAAAATAAAATATGATATGCATAGATGATCTAATGTATAACATTCCAAATTGAAAATTTGGGATGTTACACCAACAGTCTGGCGAAAGGATATAGTCCGGCTGTTCGGAGACCCCCTAATCTAGGACTCCCTCACACGTTGAGATCACTATATCACAAACTCACTCTAATTCAACAACTCGTCATAAATCAATTACCACATTGAGATTAGTATTTGCAAGGAAAATACGGTTATTGTAATACACATAGATTTGTTCGGCAATTTAAAAGGTTCCTTTCGTATTCTCGAATGGTATGACCCAATGGCGTACCAGCCAGACCTTGGCTCGTGTTGATCCTAAAAAAACCGGGCTTGTGTCCTTCGGTGGCGTGCGTGGTACGCACATTAGGGAACCCCAACCAGTCAAGCCTCAGCATTTCAAGTCAAAATATCTGGCGACGAGAATTCCAGCCCTAGGAAATTCCCCTCATGTCCCCGGTCCATAATGACTACCGATGAACAACGGAGGGATGCTTTAGTAACTAGACAACGTTAGCTACCGTGCCGAGCACGGTTCATTTCCCTCGGTCGGCGCTCGTCAAGGTCACCCGTCAACTCCATTGCCTAGTACTACTACTACTACACCAGGATGAGCACATAATTGAGCCCGTTTGTTCGTGCCTAGTACTTGAGTTAATATATCAGGCAATGCACTGGTATGGAGGAATTATCCTTTTACTCTGCATATATAACTTGTTGAAGTCTAACTAAGCAAAATGTTTGGCCAAATCCTTTCTTAAGAAATACAGCATGACAGACGTACGGCTTGAAAATTTATTGCATGATGCAGGTTATGATATTGTTTCGAATCCTGGATCTTAAATTTCAAAAAATCCAAAAGTGAGCATAAATTCTTGAAACTAAGCATGGTCACGTGATATGGCACAAATATTACTTCGTAAGTTTTTTCTTCAATTTGAGACAAGCTGCTTATGACAAGTTGCACAAATGAAGAGCCAAGGTATTTTGGAACAAAGACCTATCACGTTAAGGCGAACGCTTTCACTATTGAAACCGTGGGCGTTTATGTGCCGCCACGAGTCCCCGCTTCTCATTGGCAGGTGTCGTCCGAGCAAGCGTGTGAGTCGACGGGAGGCGTGCGAGCAGACCATTGCGCCGGCTGTCAGGGAGGCGTGTGAGCAGACCGCTGTGCAGGCTCACCGGGAGGCGAGCCCTTTGACCAGGCTCCGCCGCCCACCGTCATCCCAACTGCTCCCACTTTTAATGTCGTTGGCACCGCAGTTTAAAATCAACCCCGCACTACCTGGTATCGCTAAAATCCTCTCTCTTCCTCTCTGATTCTCCTGTCGTCTACCTCCAACTAGCCTGACCTAAACGTACGCCATGCCGCATTACGATGGTCTGCCCTTAGTGTTCCAGTTTCCTAAGGAAGACACCCAACCGGAGTCTCAAGAACATAAGGCGCTTTGGGACGAGCTTAAACTGGCCTTGCGGGAAGACGCCGCGCCTGTCCCCGCTCCCGTTCCGGCTCCCGTTGTCGGATTTCGGGTTCCGACAGACCCTTGAGGTTCGAACACTGGGGTGCGCGCGGAGATTTCGCTTCCTACCTACCTGCACCCCTCCGCCTCGCTAAGATCTAAGCTATGGAAAGAACAACACAAGGGACACAGGGTTTATACTGGTTCGGGCCACTGTTGTGGTGTAATACCCTACTCCAGTTTGTGGCGTGGTGGATTGCCTCTTGGGCTGATGATGATGAATGATACAAGGAAGAACAGCCTCGTGAGGGTCTGTTCTTGGCTGGGGCGATGAACTGCTGGGAGGAGTTCAGCCACCCTTCTCTCTCTCTCCGATTGTCTTTCTCCGATTCAACCTCCTATCGAACCTCTCCTCTTAACCCCTCCGAACCCCTCTCTTCTGTGGGTGGCTGGTCCTATTTATAGAGGCCCTGGTTCTCTTCCCAAATATCGAGCGGGAAGGGAGCCAACAATGGCGGGCTAATTTGAAGGGGGACAGCTAGTACTCGCTACCCTGACAAAAGTAGTCTTTGCCTGCACAAAGCTCTGGTGGTGACGCCGTCTTGGGCTCCACGATGACCTCCGTCTTGCAGTCTTCCTGGTCCTGGTCTCGTTGCACCGAAATGGCAACCTTTGCCTGATGCCTCGGTACTCCAGGGCTGCGCTTTCCCCCTTTGCACCAAAGAGGAAAGGAGGACACTGCGCGGGCTGGCACCCGCCTGGCGCCCTTGGTCATCATGGCTTGCGTCACGGGCACCTCATGAGGTACCCCGCCTTGATCTCTCCGCCTCCTCGCGAGCCAGCCTGATGAGGCCGTGCCTGAGGAAGCTCCGTGTCGTCCGCCCCGTGAGGCTTGGCCCCTCGCGAGGGTCTTGGGTCTATATTGATGAAGATGGGCCATGCTGGGCCCCCCCTTGAGCCACGCCGCAGGCCGCAGGCAGGCAAGTCTGGGGACCCCCGTTCCCAGAACGCCGACAGTAGCCCCCGGGCCCAAGGCGCGCCCGGACTTGGCCGTGCAGGGAGGCGGAAGGGCAAGAGCGAAGCGCCGTGGGCCCTAACAGCCTACGGCCTTGGGCGCCGCGTGGCGGTTGACTAGACGTGGGCGCCTCAGCAACCGCGCGAGTTGATAAGGGAGCGGCATCTGCCCAGGCTTCGCTTTTTTGCTTTCTCCGGTTGCTGCTCAGATCCCCTTTCTTACGCCTCTCCTTCCTTCCTCCAAAATCTCCAGATCTACTCCGACCGCGTGACCTAGGAAGCCATGGTGCCTCGTCAGTCCCCGGCCGGAGCTTGGTACTCATCTGCCCTGGACTCGCCAAACGTGTCGGAGGCGAGCCTTGCCCGGTTGCGCCGGATGGCGGCAACGCAGGGCATCAACGGGGCGAAGGCGCTCAAGGCCGGCTCCGCCACCCCGGAAGGCCAATGGAGCACCTTCTATCCGTTCTTCGTAAGTGCCATTGCCGCCGGCCTGGTGCCTCCCTTCTCTGAGTTCTTCTTCTCTGTCCTCCGCCATTACAAGCTACATGCTCTGCATCTCCACCCCAACTCCGTCCTTCTCCTGGAAATCTTTGCCTATTACTGTGAGGCTCACGTAGGGGTGCAACCCTCAGTGGCCTTGCTGCGCCACTACTTCTACCTCCGGACCTCTCGCGGTCCTACTTCCGCGTGCGCGAGCTTCATCGCGTACGGTGGCGCCATTGCCATCTCGAACCCCGGGAAAAGGATTGAGGGCTTCAGGAGCAAGTGGGTCTTGGTGGATGCTGGGCGCATCCACCCTCGGCTGATCTTGCCCACGGAGCAGCCCACGAGATCCAGCGATTGGGGTCGAGCTGAGCTCGCGGACACCCGCGTGAAGCTGGTGCTGGAGAAGATGGAAGCGGATCTGAGGCCGGCCAACATGGCGGCGGCGAAGCTGACTGGCGCGTCGCTGCTGAGGGAATTCCTGGAGCACCAGCTGGCTCAGCTTCGGCGGTACTCACTTCCGATGTGGAGGCCCCGTCCGAGCCCCGCGGCCTGGGCCGATGGAGATCTGGCTGCGGTCCTCCAATCTCTAGCCGGGGGCGATGTGGCAAGGTTGGAGGGCGCTCCTATGCCCTTGTTCCTCCACGACGACTGGGAGCAGGTAGTGGAGTCCATGCCCGTCTTCAATAGGGATGGGCCCGTGCCCATGGAAACGCCCGAGGAACCGGTGGACGTGCCCTCCGACGATTCCAGCGAAGAGGAGGAAGGAGGGGAGCGGGAAAGAGGGTCTGACTCCGAGGCGACTGACGGAGAGTCGAGGGCTCCCCTCTCCCGGCGCAGGTCCCGCGTTCTCCGCCTCTCTCCGAGCGATGACAACGAGGATGACGACGAGGATGACGGCAAGCAGGACGGCGCGAGCTTGCCCCCGATCCCGAAGAAGGACATGACCAGGCTGATCTCCCGCGGGTCTACCACGGCCCCGAGGTGGACCACAGGCGCACCTTCCGCTTCCAAGCTTCCCGAGGTTGACCCTTCCAGCCGGCTTTCAGGCTTCAAATTTGGCCGGAGGCCGCTCGAGCTCACTGGCGACGACCCGTAAGCGTTTGATCCTTGTCTTTATTTCTTGTCCTGCTTCTGAGGCTTGACGTCTGCATCTCTTGGATAGGCTGGCGCCCACAGCAAAGAAGCCGAAGGGAGCTCCTGAGGTTCCACCCATGGCAGCGCCTCTGCCCGTGACGGAGGGTGACCGCGACGCACGGGCTTCTCCTGCCCGGTCATCCTCGCGAGGCCAGGCTGAGCCGGCTGGGGCGAGCTCAGCCCCCACGGCCCATGTGACTCCCGAGGTGTCCTTGCCTTCCGCCGCCACTTCAGCCGTTGGGGTGCAGCAGACTCCGCCTCAGGACGCTGTGGCCGCACTGCCGCCTTCTCCTCCTACTCCACCGGCTATTGTCTCTCTGACTCCTTCTGCCGTTCTGGACCATGCTGCTGTTGAGCTGGACCGACTGCGGCAGGATCTTCTTGGTGCCGACCCTCGCTTGGTGGCCGGGCGCTTGGAGCTGGCTTCAGGATGGGTTCGCTCCGACGCTTCGATTCGGGAGACGCTGGTCCAGGCCTCGACGGCTTGCGATGAGGAGAAATAGGTCGTTCTTGAGGCGAAGGCTACTCGTGACGCATCCTTGGGGGAGGCGGTCGACGCCCGTGGTCGCTGCAAGGCGCTAGAGGATGAGCTGCAAGGCCTGCGGGACCAGCTCGCGAAAGAGGCCCGCCTTCGCCAAGAGCAGGAGGAAGGCGTGAAGGCTCGCGAGGCGGCCGTCAAAGAGAGGGAGGCCAAGCTCAGGAAGCGCCGCGACCGCCTAGGCGCGCTGGAGCAGGAGTTGGGGGCGAGGAAGGCCGAGCTGGACGACAAGGCCCTGGTTCTTGCTGAGGACCGCGTGGCCTTCACGGAGATGGAGGCGAAGGCTCGCTCCTCGCTGAGGACGCTTTACGACAGCGGCCTGGAGAGCCCGCTGGCTGGCGCTGAGGACGACCCCCCCAAGCTGCTTCCCTTCCTGGTTCGTGCTCTCGAAGGTGTCGCCCTTGGCCTTGGCCCCACGGCTGAGGCCGAGGCGCGTGTCCTGTCTTCTGCAGCACTGACGCGGGTCCTCACCCACATCTACCTTCGCGATCCCGGCGTCGACCTCGACAGCCTGTTGGAGCCAGTAAGCGGCGAGCGTGTTGCTGCCGCTGCCGAGGCCGTGAAGGGTCGCGCGGAGGCTCTGCTGGGGAAGTTCCGGGCCTTCAGCACCAAGCTGAAGCAAGGCGCTGCGGACCCCACTGCTCCGTAAGGCGAACCCATTCCGCGCTGCTCCTCCGCCGACAAGTGACTCCGTCGCGGCTCCTGTCCTGCCTTTAACTCCTGCACATGTATCATGCCTCGGGGAGGCGTTTAAACTTGCGTTTGGCATTGAGATAACAGTGTGGACTGTAATATTTGCTTTTGAATTCCTTGAAATTTGCACTTTTCCTTCCTACTTGCTTATGTTCTACGTCGGCAGAGCCCGGCCCCGCGAGTACCTCACCCAGCGTTAGTCCCGACCGGAAACCAGGACGGGGCCAAGTAGTGAGGGGCTATGTGACAAGTTAGGCTCCTGAGTCGCGATGCTCAGGAGTCCCCCTTGGCGCACGAACAGCAAGTAGGGAGGTGTGAAGTGGGTGGATCTACCGTTCTACGTCTGTAGAGCCCGGCCGTGCGCATACCTCACCCAGCATTAGTCCCGACTGGAAACCAGGACGGGGCCAAGGAGTGAGGGGCTACGTGACCAGTTAGGCTCCTGAGTCGTGATGCTCAGGAGTCCCCCTTGACGCTCAAATGGCCTTCGTACCTTGGCTCTGCTCGGGGAGAGACGCGCAACGAACCAGGCCCTGGGGGGGGGGGTGGCGGCTGGGCGGCGTGCGTCTGGGCATGACCCAGGCGCAGCCCCCGTGTAACGCCCCAGATATAACTTTCCTAATTTGTACTCCAACTCTTGCCGTTTCTGGCATTAAGTTATATTTATTTCTCGGGTTTGGGTCTTTGTCTCCGTGTATTGTCTTTGTCATGCATCTCATATCATGTCATCATGTGCATTGCATTTGCATACGTGTTCGTCTCATGCATTCGAGCATTTTCTCCGTTGTCCGTTTTGCATTCCGGCGCTTCGTTCTCCTCCGGTGGTCAATTCTAGCTTTCTTTCGTGTGTGGGGTTTAAACATTTCCGGATTGGACCAGGACTTGCCAAGCGGCCTTGGTTTACTACCGGTAGACCGCCGGTCAAGTTTCGTGCCATTTGGACTTCGTTTGATACTCCAACGGTTAACCAAGGGACCGAAAAGGCCTCGTGTGTGTTGCAGCCCAACACCCCTCCAATTTTGCCCAAAACCCACCAAACTCTGCACCATGTCCTAGAGCGTTCGATCACGATCGCGTGGCCGAAAACTGCACCTCATTTGGACTCTCCTAGCTCCACTTATGCCTATAAATAGACCCCCTCCATTTCGGATCTCTCCTCCCCCACGAAACCCTAGAAAAATCCTCCGCGCACCGGCCGGACACGTACGCCGCCGCCGCCAGCCTCTCCACAGCCGCCAAGTGGCAAGCGCCACCGCCGCCGGCGGCGGCCCGCCCGAGCCCGCGGGAGGCCCCGCGAGCCCGAGCCACCGCCGCCCGGCATCCGCGCCTCCGCCACCCCTCGTCCTCGCGCCCGGTGACCGGCGCCGCCGCCCCACCATCTCCGGCCGCCCGGAGCCGGCCGGACCTCGCCGCCCGGCTGCCGCGCCGCTCCCGCCGGCAGCCGCGCCCCGCCGCGGCCGGGTCTCGCCGCCGCCGCACCGGTCGCCGCCTCTCGCCGCCGTCCTCGCCGCGGCCGCCGCCCGCCACCACCGGCCGCCCTGGCCTCGTCCCCAACTCCGGCGACCGCCGGTGAACAGTGCCGCCACCGCCTCGGGCCGCGTGCCCCGAAACCCTAGATCTGGATCCAGAGGTCGTTTTTTTGCAAAGTCACAGGAATTTCACTTCATATGCTCCTGTTCGATGTCCCGTAACTTTGCATCCGTAGCTCCGATTTGGGCATATAGTATATCAAAATGTTCGTCTCGACGAGTACATCATTTCATTCCATTGCATAATTTTCATTTGAGTTCATCTTGATGCCCGAAATGCTGTTAGAAGAGGGCTTCGTGAGTTAATTGTCAGATCTGCTAGTTCATCTTGGACTTTTGTCATTTTTGCCATGATTATTGTGTGCATGCTATGCCTGTGAGTCCTTCATATGTTTTGTTAAGGATTTTGTCTTCTTTCCAGAGGTGCAACGCATGCATTTTTAGGATGTGTGTGGTGACTTGTGCAAGCTCGCAAAGTGAGGCACCCGGTAAATCTGTTTTCAGGGACTTAGTAGTTTTCACTAAGTCTGGAATTATTTAGTTCATGATGCCATATGTTCAGCTTGTTTCCTAGTGATCCGTGCCTCTTTTGAGGATGATCAGTAAGGGAGTTTTGTTAATCTTGTTATGATAAATCCATCCATGTCTTTGTTTGCAATTATGGAGCATCCTAGCTTGAGTAAATCGAGCTCTACTTTTACTTCGTGGTGAATCTGGGCAGATCGTCAACTCGTTTGCGATTTTGCCGATGTTGTTGTAGTTGATCCGTGCATGCTATGCCATTGCTCTTGCCATGTCTAGCTAGCATTTTGTGCCTTCTTAATGGATGTATGCTTGCTTTTCCATGACTTGCACCGTGGTGAGTGCATCGAGCTCGTTTACATGCCTTCGTGAGTTATATTTCAGCATGTCTCAGTTTTCACAAAGTCTGAAAACTGATTGTGTTTTAGCTATGTTCGTGTGCCCGTTAGTATATTTTGTGAACCCTTTTGGCCTCAGGTCACTTTGGGTCTTTTGTTGAGCTTGTTGAGTAGCTCCATGCCATGTTCTTATTTGTCTTAATCAGGTCATGTATCTTGTTGTTTTGCTGCTCCGAAGAGGGCTTCGTGATCTGAAAATTCAGACAAGTGTTAATTTCACTAAGTCTGGAATCTGTTTTGCATTTGCGTTTTTGCCATGCTTGTTTGAACCTCATAATGGATGAATTGGCCGTGGATCAGTGCTAGTCTTTTGTTAAGCATCTTGTGTGCATCCCTGCCATGTATTTTGTTGTCATGTTAGGTGGCTGTAGCATGTTCATCTCATTGCATTTAGATGCCTACTTGCTGTAAATCGCAGACCGGTGTCATATCTTAAAACGCTTGCCATTTCCAAACCGTAACTCCGATTCCGGCGTTCTTTATATCGTTTTCAAGCGATTTCATATAATCTTTCCAGTGGAACCCTTATAATTCCAAGTTGAGGACAGGTTCATGCATTTCCTGCCATATCTCGCATTTTGCATCCCGCATAGCATACCATCATTGCATCTTATTGTTTGAGTTTGCACATGGTTGATTGTATCCTTGTTGCTTGTTTGTCTTGTTGGGTAGAGCCGGGAGACGAATTCGCTAATGAGGAGCCCGTTGAGTTTTCTTTTGAGGATCCAGTCAACTCTGACAACTGTGCAGGCAAGATGATCATACCCTCGAAATCACTACTATCTTTGCTATGCTAGTTTGCTCGCTCTTGCTATGCCAATGCTACGATGCCTACCTTTTGCTTTTCAGCCTCCCAATTGCCATGTCAAAACTCTAACCCACCATGTCCTAGCAAACCGTTGATTGGCTATGTTACCGCTTTGCTCAGCCCCTCTTATAGCGTTGCTAGTTGCAGCTGAAGATTGGAGGCCGTTCCTTGTTGGAACATCTTTTATTTACTTGTTGGGATATCATTATGTTGCTATGTTATCTTAATGCATCTATATACTTGGTAAAGGGTGGAAGCCTCGGCCTCTCGCCTAGTGTTTTGTTCCACCCTTGCCGCCCTAGTTTCCGTCATATCGGTGCTATGTTCCCGGATTTTGCGTTCCTTACGCGGTTGGGTTATAATGGGAACCCCTTGATATTTCGCCTTGATTAAAGCTTGTCCAGCAATGCCCAACCTTGGTTTTACCATTTTCCACCTAGGCTTTTCTTTCCCTTGGGTTCTGCAGACTCAAGGGTCATCTTATTTTAACCCCCGGGCCAGTGCTCCTCTGAGTGTTGGTCCAAACTAGAGCCCCTTGCAGCGCCACCTTGGGGAAACTCGAGGGCTGGTTTTAGTTGTACGGATTGCTTATCTGAGTGTGCCCTGAGAAAGAGATATGTGCAGCTCCTATCGGGATTTGTCGGCACATTCGGGCGGTGTTGCTGGTCTTGTTTTAACCTGTCGAAGTGTCTTGAGTTACCGAGATACCGAGTCTGATCCGAGCATCTTGGGAGGAGGTCTATTCCTTCGTTGACCGTGAGAGCTTGTCATGGGCTAAGTTGGGACTCCCCTGCAGGGATTGAACTTTCGAAAGCCGTGCCCGCGGTTATGGGCAGATGGGAATTTGTTAATGTCCGGTTATAGATAACTTGAACCTTAATTAATTAAAATGAATCAACTGAGTGTGTTACTGTGATGGCCTGTTCTCGGCGGAGTCCGGGAAGTGGACACGGTGTTGGAGTAATGTTTGCGCAGGCTGTTCTCTAGCTTCTCGCTCGTGCTTTGCCTCCTCTTCTCGCTCTCTTTTGCGAATAAGTTAGCCACCATACATGCTAGTCGCTTGCTGCAGCTCCACATATATATTTGCCTTATCCTTCCTATAAGCTTAAATAGTCTTGATCGCGAGGGTACGAGATTGCTGAGTCCCTGTGGCTCACAGATACTATAACTCCAGATGCAGGTCCAGGTGATTCCGCTCCAGGTGACGAGTACGAGCTCAAGTGGGAGTTCTATGTTTCCTTTCCTGATGATCAGTAGTGGTGCCCAGTTGGGGGTGATTGGGACCGTTGTCGCATGTTGGGTTTTCTTCCATTTTGTCACCGTAGTCGGGCCATGAGTGTTTTGGATGATGTAATGTTATTTATGTTCTTGATTGACGTGGCGAGTGTAAGCCAACTATGTTCTCACCTTTTATTATTCATATTACATGGGATGTTGTGAAGATTGCCTAACTTGCGACATATGCCTTCAATGCGATTATGTCTCTAAGTCGTGCCTCGACACGTGGGAGCTATAGTTGCATCGAGGGTGTTACACCCTGTGCCCAGCCCCCTCGCGCGGCACTCCCGAGGGGAGGCGTTGCGATGAGGCTAGACACTGAGCTCTGGGCTCCCTGAGGTTGATGCGGCCCGGGGGCCACCCTCAGTTGTTTATCACCAGCGCGGAGCATAGCGCTTCCGTATGTGTACGGTCATAGCCGCTCCTCGGCAGTGTCGTCAGCCAGCACGGAGCATGGTGCTTCCACTGGTACGTGGGAGGGGGCCCCCCTCCGGGAGGAGCCCCCGGGGCGTGTACAGCCCCGCCCTGACACGTGGCGGACACGGTAGGGCCTGGCGAGGTGTATCTGGGCACCCGTGAGCCAGCCCGGGACTCACGGGGCCCTACCTCTAGGCGGGTTGCGCCTGGAACTGGGCCTTATCTTGTGATGTGTCCCTGCAAATTCAGTTAGATGTCGGCACTCTACGTCCTCGGGTCCCGGCCCTCGAGCTGGTCTCAGCCATCACTGGTATGCCAGGTCGCGATGCCGTGGACAAGGCCAGAGGGTGAGGGCTGGAGAGCTAGGAAGAGCCCTGAGTCGCGATGCTTAGGTACCCCCCCTTTAACGTGCAAGTGGTCGACATGGAGAAGAAGAGGTTCCATGGACCGGCATCAAATAATCTAACATGGTGGGTATAACGCATAACCGGGAATAAACGCAAATGGGATACAAGCCGCTGGGTCTGGCCCGAGCGACTTGGGGATCATGCAGCCCGAGGGGCGCCCCCAATAAGGTAAGCTAACAACATGAAATAAAAGGGGTACATGCCGCAGGGACGGACCCACGCGGCCTGGGAATAATGCAGCCCTGCGGGGCGCTCCCAGCTAGAAGTGAAACTTGAAATATGTCACCTGATGACGTTGAGGACGAAGGGGTGTTGGTGTAGCAGACTCGGTGGGCTGTGGAAGCCAATCCTCACGAGCCCCCAGGCCCGGGGGCCTTGGGAGGCTCCGGAGGTGCTGGCGGCTCCCTGC
Organism: Triticum urartu; assembly: GCF_056163025.1. Classification (NCBI taxonomy): domain Eukaryota; kingdom Viridiplantae; phylum Streptophyta; class Magnoliopsida; order Poales; family Poaceae; genus Triticum; species Triticum urartu. Next base: position 135,623,634 of record NC_141874.1, read on the forward strand.
GGACCATCTCCATCTCCGCTAGGGCTGCGAAACGCCTGGCCTCTTGTGCCTCCATGATGCCCCTCATGAGGCGCTGGTACGTGGCAGCCGCGTTCGGCAAGCCGTAAGGCATGCGAACGTAGCTGTGGGGTGGACCTCCGCAGCGCCCCACTCGCGAGGGCCAGAGGCGCTCCAGAGAGGCGACTCAGTTGAGCCCTGGTATGTCGATGCAGACGTGCAGCCCACCATCCTCGCCTGGATGGGGAGCCACTGCTGGTAGATGGCGGCCGCCTTTCATGACTCTTGACTCTTGTAGCTCCTAAATGGCCTTGCTGACGAACTCCTGAGGGTCTGGCTCTCCTTGCCTTACTCCTTCTTGAGGGAAACATGCTTCGAAACACGCCTCCATGTGGTGCCCAAGCGCCTCCCTCGTGACCCTAGCCAGGTCGAAGGCCCTCCAGGGGAGAGCCCCCAAGCCCTGCCTGAGGAGGGCGCCGGGCGCGCTTTCCTATGCGATGGAAGGAGGTTCCCCTGGGCAGGCACGGGCCCAGAGGGGCCTGCCTCCTGAGGAGCCGAGCCAGACGATGTCTTCTTCTTCTTGGGGGCAGTCTCGGGAAGCCTCTTGCTTCCGCGATCCGGGTCTTCTAGTGACGCAGCCTGAAAGGCTCGTTCCAGGGAACACACCGCATCCTTCTCTTCACAGGGCACCGTGATGACTCCGCCACTTCCTGGCATCTTGAGGACGTTGTAGCCGTGGTGAGTTACGGCCATGAACTTGGCCAGCGCTGGGTACCCGAGGATGGTGTTGTACGGCAGGCGAATGTGAGCGACGTCGAAGTCGATGAGCTCGGTGTGGTAGTTGTCGTGTGCCCCGAAGGTGACAGGGAGGCGGACCTGCCCGATCGGGACCGTGGAGCCGTTGGTGACTCCGGAGAAAGGCTTGGTTGGCTGAAGCTGGCTGTAGGGCACTTGGAGATTGTTGAATGTTTCCATGGACAGGACGTTGAGCCCTGCCCCGCCATCGATGAGGGTCCTGGTGACGACCACGTTGCTGATGATTGGGGAACAGAGCATCGGGAGGACTCCGGCTGTAGCCGCACACTTGAGCTGATCTGCCGAGCTGAACGTGATGGCGCACGCCGACCACCTGAGAGGGCGCGTGGCTTCGAGCTTGGGGAGGACTGCATTCACATCGCGGGCGAACTTCTTGAAGATGCGTTGAGAGGCTGGGGCTTGAGGCCCGCCCAGGATGCAGGCGATCGCGCGCGACTCCTGGAAGCCCCCAGCCTCCTTGTCCTGGTTGAAGGAAATATGCCCTAGAGGCAATAATAATGTTATTAATTATTTCCTTATTTCATGATAAATGTTTATTCTTCATGCTAGAATTGTATTAACCGGAAACATAATACATGTGTGAATACATAGACAAATAGAGTGTCACTAGTATGTCTCTACTTGACTAGCTCGTTAATCAAAGATGGTTATGTTTCCTAACCATAGACAAAGAGTTGTTATTTGATTAACGGGATCACATCATTAGGAGAATGATGTGATTGACATGACCCATTCCGTTAGCTTAGCACTCCATCGTTTAGTATGTTGCTATTGCTTTCTTCATGACTTATACATGTTCCTATGACTATGAGATTATGCAACTCCCGTTTACCGGAGGAACACTTTGTGTGCTACCAAACATCACAATGTAACTGGGTGATTATAAAGGAGCTCTACAGGTGTCTCCAAAGGTACATGTTGGGTTGGCGTATTTCGAGATTAGGATTTGTCACTCCGATTGTCGAAGAGGTATGTCTGGGCCCTCTCGGTAATGCACATCACATAAGCCTTGCAAGCATTACAACTAATGAGTTAGTTGCTAGATGATGTATTACGAAACGAGTAAAGAGACTTGCCGGTAACGAGATTGAACTAGGTATTGAGATACCGACGATCGAATCTTGGGCAAGTAACATACCGATGACAAAGGGAACAACGTATGTTGTTATGCGGTCTGACCGATAAAGATCTTCGTAGAATATGTGGGAGCCAATATGAGCATCCAGGTTCCGCTATTGGTTATTGATCGGAGACGTGTCTCGGTCATGTCTACATTGTTCTCGAACCCGTAGGGTCCGCACGCTTAAGGTTTTGATGACAGTTATATTATGAGTTTATGCATTTTGATGTACCGAAGTTTGTTCGGAGTCCCGGATGTGATCACGGACATGACGAGGAGTGTCGAAATGGTCGAGACATAAAGATTGATATATTGGAAGCCTAAATTTGGATATCGGAAGTGTTCTGAGTGAAATCGGGATTTTACAGGAGTACCGGAAGGTTACCGGAACCCCCCGGGAGGTATATGGGCCTTAGTGGGCTTTAGTGGAAGAGAGGAGAGGAGGCCAGGGCTGGGCCGCACGCCCCTCCCCCCTAGTCCGAATAGGACAAGGAGAGGGGGGCGGCACCCCCCTTCCTTCTCTCTCTCCTCTTTCCCCCTCTCGAATCCTATTCCAACTAGGAAAGGGGGGGAATCCTACTCCCGGTGGAAGTAGGACTCCTCCTGGCGCGCCCTCCTCCTGGCCGGCCACACCTCCCCCTGCTCCTTTATATACGGGGGCAGGGGGCACCCCTAGACACACAAATTGATCCACGTGATCATATTCTTAGCCATGTGCGGTGCCCCCTTCCACCATAATCCTCGATAATATTGTAGCGGTGCTTAGGCAAAGCCCTGCGACGGTAGTATATCAAGATCGTCACCACGCCGTCGTGCTGACGGAACTCTTCCCCGACACTTTGCTGGATCGGAGTCCGGGGATTGTCATCGAGCTAAACGTGTGCTAGAACTCAGAGGTGTCGTAGTTTCGGTGCTTGATCGGTCGGGCCGTGAAGACGTACGACTACATCAACCGCGTTGTCATAACGCTTCCGCTGTTGGTCTACAAGGGTACGTAGATCACACTCTCCCCTCGTTGCTATGCATCACCATGATCTTGCGTGTGCGTAGGAATTTTTTTTGAATTACTACGTTCCCCAACAGTGGCATCCGAGCCTAGGTTTTATGTGTTGATGTTATATGCATGAGTAGAACACAAGTGAGTTGTGGGCGATATAAGTCATACTGCTTACCAGCATGTCATACTTTGGTTCGGCGGTATAGTTGGACGAAGCGGCCCGGACCGACATTACACGTACGCTTACGCGAGACCGGTTCTCCCGACGTGCTTTGCACAAAGGTGGCTAGCGGGTGACAGTTTCTCCAACTTTAGTTGAACCGAGTGTGGCTACGCCCGGTCCTTGCGAAGGTTAAAACAACACCAACTTGACAAACTATCGTTGTGGTTTTGATGCGTAGGTAAGATTGGTTCTTGCTTAAGCCCATAGCAGCCACGTAAAACTTGCAACAACAAAGTAGAGAACGTCTAACTTGTTTTTTTGCAGGGCATGTTGTGATGTGATATGGTCAAGACATGATGCTAAATTTTATTGTATGAGATGATCATGTTTTGTAACCGAGTTATCGGTAACTGGCAGGAGCCATATAGTTGTCGTTTTATTGTATGCAATGCAATCTCGCTGTAATGCTTTACTTTATCACTAAGCGGTAGCGATAGTCGTGGAAGCATAAAATTGGCGAGACGACAATGATGCTACGATGGAGATCAAGGTGTCGCGCCGGTGACGATGGTGATCACGACGGTGCTTCGAAGGTGGAGATCACAAGCACAAGATGATGATGGCCATATCATATCACTTATATTGATTGCATGTGATGTTTATCTTTTATGCATCTTATCTTGCTTTGATTGACGGTAGCATTTTAAGATGACCTCTCACTAATTATCAAGAAGTGTTCTCCCTGAGTATGCACCGTCGCGAAAGTTCTTCGTGCTGAGACACCACTTGATGATCGGGTGTGATAGGCTCTACGTTCAAATACAATAGGTGCAAAACAGTTGCACACGCAGAATACTCAGGTTATACTTGACGAGCCAAGCATATACAGATATGGCCTCGGAACACGGAGACCGAAAGGTCGAGCATGAATCATATAGTAGATATGATCAACATAGTAATGTTCACCAATGAAACTACTCCATCTCACGTGATGATCGGACATGGTTTAGTTGATTTGGATCACGTAATCACTTAGAGGATTAGAGGGATGTCTATCTAAGTGGTAGTTCTTAAGTAATATGATTAATTGAACTTAAATTTATCATGAACTTAGTCCTGGTAGTATTTTGCAAATCATGTTGTAGATCAATAGCTCGCGTTGTTGCTTCCCTGTGTTTATTTTTATATGTTCCTAGAGAAAATTGTGTTGAAAGATGTTAGTAGCAATGATGCGGATTGGATCCGTGATCTGAGGTTTATCCTCATTGCTACACAGAAGAATTATGTCCTTGATGCACCGCTAGGTGACAGACCTATTGCAGGAGTAGATGCAGACGTTATGAACGTTTGGCTAGCTCAATATGATGACTACTTAATAGTTTAGTGCACCATGCTTAACCGCTTAGAATCGGGACTTCAAAGACGTTTTGAACGTCATGGACCATATGAGATGTTCCAGGAGTTGAAGTTAATATTTCAAGCAAATACCCGAGTTGAGAGATATGAAGTCTCCAACAAGTTCTATAGCCAAAAGATGGAGGAGAATCGCTCAACTAGTGAGCATGTGCTCAGATTGTCTGGGTACTACAATCGCTTGAATCAAGTGGGAGTTAATCTTCCAGATAAGATAGTGATTGACAGAATTCTCTAGTCACCATCACCAAGTTAGTAGAGCTTCGTGATGAACTATAGTATGCAAGGGATGATGAAAACGACTCCCGAGCTTTTCATGATGATGAAATCGATGAAGGTAGAAATCAAGAAAGAGCATCAAGTGTTGATGGTAGACAAGACCACTAGTTTCAATAAAAGGGCAAAGGGAAGAAGGGGAACTTCAAGAAGAACGGCAAGCAAGTTGCTGCTCAAGTGAAGAAGCCCATGTCTGGTCCTAAGCCTGAGACTAAGTGCTTCTACTGCAAAGGGACTGGTCACTGAAAGCGGAACTGCCCCAAGTATTTGGCGGATAAGAAGGATGGCAAAGTAAACAAAGGTATATTTGTTATACAGATTATTAATGTGTATTTTACTAGTGTTCGTAGCAACCCCTCGGTATTTGATACTGGTTCAGTTGCTAAGAGTAGTAACTCGAAACGGGAGTTGCAGAATGAACAGAAACTAGTTAAGGGTGAAGTGACGATGTGTGTTGGAAGTAGTTCCAAGATTGATATGATCATCATCGCACACTCCCTATAATTTCGGGATTAGAGTTGAACCTAAATAAGTGTTATTTGGTGTTTGCGTTGAGCATGAATATGATTTGATCATGTTTATTGCAATACGGTTATTCATTTAAGTTAGAGAATAATTGTTGTTCTGTTTACATGAATAAAACCTTATATGGTTACACACCCAATGAAAATGGTTCATTGGATCTCGATCGTAGTGATACACATATTCATAATATTGAAGACAAAAGATGCAAAGTTAATAATGATAGTGCAACTTATTTGTGGCACTGCCGTTTAGGTCATATTGGTGTAAAGTGCATGAAGAAACTCCATGCTGATGGGATTTTGGAATCACTTGATTATGAATCACTTGATGCTTGCAAACCATGCCTTATGGGCAAGATGACTAAGACTCCGTTCTCCGGAACAATGGAGCGAGCAACTGACTTATTGGAAATAATACATACTGATGTATGTGATCCGATGAGTGTTGAGGCTCACGGCAGGTATCGTTATTTTCTGACCTTCACAGATGATTTGAGCAGATATGGGTATATCTACTTGATGAAACACAAGTCTGAAACATTTGAAAAGTTCAAATAATTTCAGAGTGAAGTGGAGAATCATCGTAACAAAAATAAAAAGTTTCTACGATATGATCGCAGAAGTAAAATATTTGAGTTACGAGTTTGGCCTTCAGTTAAAAACAATGTGAAATAGTTTCACTACTCACGCCACCTGGAACACCACAGCATAATGGTGTGTCCGAACGTCATAACCGTACTTTATTAGATATGGTGCGAACTATGATGTCTCTTACCAATCTACCACTATCGTTTTGGGATTATGCATTAGAGACAGATGCATTCACGTAAAAAGGGCACCATCTAAATCCGTTGAAACGACACTGTATGAACTATGGTTTGGCAAGAAACCAAAGTTGTCATTTCTTAAAGTTTGGGGTTGCAATGCTTATAAGAAAAAGTTTCATCCTGATAAGCTCAAACCCAAATCGGAGAAATGTGTTTTCATAGGATACCCAAAGAAGACAGTTGGGTAGACCTTCTATCATAGATCCGAAGGCAAGACATTCGTTGCTAAGAATGGATCCTTTCTAGAGAAGGAGTTTATCTCGAAAGAAGTGAGTGGGAGGAAAGTAGAACTTGATGAGGTAATTGTACCTTCTCCCTTATTGGAAAGTAGTTCATCACAGAAATCTGTTCCTGTGACTACTACACCAATTAGTGAGGAAGCTAATGATGATGATCATGAAACTTCAGATCAAGTTACTACCGAATCTCGTAGGTAAACCAGAGTGAGATCCGCACCAGAGTGGTACGGTAATCCTGTTCTGGAAGTCATGTTACTAGACCATGACGAACTTGCGAACTATGAGGAAGTGATGATGAGCCTAGATTCCACGAAATGGTTTGAGGCCATGAAATCTGAGATATGATCCATGTATGAGAACAAAGTATGGACTTTGATGGATTTGCCCGATGATCGGCAAGCCATAGAAAATAAAGGGATCTTCAAGAGGAAGACGGACGCTGATAGTAGTGTTACTATCTACAAAGCTAGACTTGTCGAAAAAGGTTTTTTGACAAAGTTCAAGGTGTTGACTATGATGAAATTTTCTCACTCGTAGCGATGCTTAAGTCTATCCAAATCATGTTAGCAATTGCCGCATTTTTATGAAATCTGGCAAATGGATAAACAAAACTACATTCCTTCATGGATTTAAAGAAGAGTTGTATATGATGCAACCAGAAGGTTTTGTCAATCCTAAAGGTGCTAACAAAATATGCAAGCTCCAGCGATCCATCTATGGACTGGTGCAAGCATCTCGGAGTTGGAATATACGCTTTGATAAGTTGATCAAAGCATATAGTTTTATACAGACTTACGGTGAAGCCTGTATTTACAAGAAAGTGAGTGGGAGCACTACAACATTTCTGATAAGTATATGTGTATGACATATTGTTGATCGGAAATAATGTAGAATTATTCTGCAAAGCATAAAGGAGTGTTTGAAAGGATTTTTTCAAAGAAAACCTCGGTGAAGCTGCTTACATATTGAGCATCAAGATCTATAGAGATAGATCAAGACGCTTGATAAGTTTTTTCAATGAGTACATACCTTGACAAGATTTTGAAGTAGTTCAAAATGGAACAGTCAAAGAAAGAATTCTTGCCTGTGTTACAAGGTGTGAAGTTGAGTAAGACTCAAAGCCCAACCACGGCAGAAAATAGAATGAGAATGAAAGTCATTCCCTATGCCTTGGCCATAGGTTCTATAAAGTATGCCATGCTGTGTACCAGACCTATTGTATAACCTACACTAATTTTGGCAAGGGAGTACAATAGTGATCTAGGAGTAGATCAATGGACAGCGGGCAAAATTATCCTTAGTGGAATAAGGATATGTTTCTCGATTATGTACATGACAAAAAGGGTTCGTCGTAAAAGGGTTACGTCGATACAAGTTTTGGCACTGATCTGGATGACTCTTAGTCTTCATCTGGATACATATTGAAAGTGGGAGCAATTAGCTAAAGTAGCTCCGTGCAGAGCATTGTAGACATAGAAAATTGCAAAATACTTACGGATCTGAATATGGCAGACCTGTTGACTAAACTTCTCTCACAGGAAAAATATGATCACACCTTAGTACTCTTTGGGTGTTAATCACATAGCAATGTGAACTAGATTACTGACTCTAGTAAACCCTTTGGGTTTTGGTCACATATCGATGTGAACTATGGGTGTTAACCACATAAAGATGTGAACTATTGATGTTAGATCACATGGCGATGTGAACTAGATTAATGACTCTAGTGCAAGTGGGAGACTGAAGGAAATATGCCCTAGAGGCAATAATAAAGTTATTATTTATTTCCTTATTTCATGATAAATGTTTATTATTCATGCTAGAATTGTATTAACCAGAAACATAATACATGTGTGAATACATAGACAAACAGAGTGTCACTAGTATGCCTCTACTTGACTAGCTCATTAATCAAAGATGGTTATGTTTCCTAACCATAGACAAAGAGTTGTTATTTGATTAACGGGATCACATCATTAGGAGAATGATGTGATTGCTTGACCCATTCCGTTAGCTTAGCACTCGATCGTTTAGTATGTTGCTATTGCTTTCTTCATGACTTATACATGTTCCTATGACTATGAGATTATGCAACTCCCGTTTACCGGAGGAACACTTTGTGTGCTATCAAACGTCACAACGTAACTGGGTGATTATAAAGGAGCTCTACAGGTGTCTCCAAAGGTACATGTTGGGTTGGCGTATTTCGAGATTAGGATTAGTCACTCCGATTGTCGGAGAGGTATCTCTGGGCCCTCTCGGTAATGCACATAACATAAGCCTTGCAAGCATTACAACTAATGAGTTAGTTGCAAGATGATGTATTACGAAACGAGTAAAGAGACTTGCCGGTAACGAGATTGAACTAGGTATTGAGATACCGACGATCGAATCTCGGGCAAGTAACATACCGATGACAAAGGGAACAATGTATGTTGTTATGCGGTCTGACCGATAAAGATCTTCATAGAATATGTGGGAGCCAATATGAGCATCCAGGTTCCTCTATTGGTTCTTGATCGGAGACGTGTCTCGGTCATGTCTACATTGTTCTCGAACCCGTAGGGTCCGCACGCTTAAGGTTTTGATGAAAGTTATATTATGAGTTTATGCATTTTGATGTACCGAAGTTTGTTCGGAGTCCGGGATGTGATCACAGACATGACGAGGAGTCTCAAAATGGTCGAGACATAAAGATTGATATATTGGAAGCCTATATTTGGATATCGGAAGTGTTCCGAGTTAAATGGAATTTTTACCGGAGTACCGGGAGGTTACCGGAACCCCCCGGGAGGTATATGGGCCTTAGTGGGCTTTAGTGGAAGAGAGGAGAGGAGGCCAGGGCTGGGCCGTGCGCCCCTCCCCCCTAGTCCGAATAGGACAAGGAGAGGGGGGCGGCGCCCCCCCTTCCTTCTCTCTCTCCTCTTTCCCCCTCCCGAATCCTATTCCAACTAGGAAAGGGGGGAATCCTACTCCCGGTGGGAGTAGGACTCCTCCTGGCGCGCCCTCCTCCTGGCCGGCCGCACCTCCCCCTGCTCCTTTATATACGGGGGCAGGGGGCACCCCTAGACACACAAGCTGATCCACGTGATCATATTCTTAGCCGTGTGCGGTGCCCCCTTCCACCATAATCCTCGATAATATTGTAGCAGTGCTTAGGCGAAGCCCTGCAACGGTAGTACATCAAGATCGTCACCACGCCATCGTGCTGACGGAACTCTTCCCCGACACTTTGCTGGATCGGAGTCCGGGGATTGTCATCGAGCTGAACGTGTGCTAGAACTCGGAGGTGCCGTAGTTTCGGTGCTTGATCGGTCGGGCCGTGAAGATGTACGACTACATCAACCGCGTTGTCATAACGCTTCCGCTGTCGGTCTACAAGGGTACATAGATCACACGCTCCCCTCGTTGCTATGCATCACCATGATCTTGCGTGTGCGTAGGGAATTTTTTTGAATTACAACGTTCCCCAACACTGGTGGTGGTCCTCATTTCTCCTTGGTTGCGGCGGCAGCGGAGGGAGGCCTGTGTTGCCTTGCGGGCGATCCTCGCGAGGCCGACCCCTCCAGTCTCCCTCGCGAGGCGGGTCTTGCCAGCGATCCTCGTGAGGTTGACCGCGCCACCCTTGGCGCGGGCCATGGTCTTCCCAGCGTCCTGCGTTCCTTCCTCCTTCTCGCACGGCTCGGAGCTCTTGACATTCGTTGGTGTTGTGGGTGCGGAGGTCATGGTACACGGAGTACCGGCTCCCCTTGGAAGGCTCGGGCTGATCTCTGCCCCGCTTGGTGTCTGGTTCTGCCGCGAGCACGGCAGCCCCCTTGCGCTTCACATCCTTGGCCTTAGGCTTCTTCTCTTCTGGGTCCGCGGCAGGCAGCTCGAGGAGGGAGAGACACCCTTCCTCAGCCCTGGCGCACTTGGTTGCCAAGTTGAACAGCTCCAAAGAAGTGCATAGGTCTTCATGCATCGCCAGCTCCTCCTTCATCTTGACATCGCGCACGCCGTCGGAGAAGGCTGAGATGATGGCCTCTTCAGTCACCCTGGGAATCTTGAGGCGTGCGTTGTTGAAGCACTGGATGTACTTCTACAGGGTCTCCCCAGGTTGTTGCCTGACGCGGCGCATGTCGCTCACGGTGGGTGGCCGGTCGCGAGTACCTTGGAAGTTGGCAATGAAGCGGGTGTGCATCTCGTCCCAGGAGGAGATCGTGCCTGGAGCCAGGTTCAGGAGCCAGGTGCATGCCCCGTCCTTGAGCACCATGGGAAACCAGTTCGCCATGACCTTCTCGTCTCTGTTGGCAGCTTTGATGCCCAGCTCGTAGAGCTGGAGGAAGTCCACAGGGTCAGCCGTGCCGTCGTAGCGAGGAGGCAGGTCTGGCTTGAACTTGCCGGGCCACGCGACACTGCGTAGCTCGGCGGTGAAGGCACGGCAGCCTGCTGTGGCCATGGGAGGTCTTGGGTGACGGAGAGCTTGGTCTTGCATGTCCCCACGCGCTGCAGCTGGGTCTTGACGTGCGGGAGCAGGAGCATGGTTGCGACGTGCTGGAGCAGGGAGCGCCCGGGCAGCTTCTTGCTGGCGAGGGACTTCCTGGCAGCTCTGCTCTTGCTGCGCTGGCACCTGACAGAGCGGGTTCCGCCCAGGGGCCACGCGCCTTGGAGCCATGGCGCCTTCTTGAGGAGGAGGTGGCCAGGGCGCCGCCGGAGCTTCGTCGCCCGCGCGGGGCGGGGTGCGGTGCAGCGGAACGGACGGCGCAGGAGAGCCCCCTGCGGCGCGGACGAGCTTGGCGACGCGGTCGAGCCATTCTTCGTAGACGTCGTCGACGGGGCGGTAGCGTAGGAGCTCGTTCGCTGCGATGAGCGCAGCTTGAGCCTCCATGGGTGCGCGGAGCGCGCGGGACGAAGAACCAGCCGGGGGGAGTGAGGGAGTTGCGGTGCGGCCGTCTTGCCGCATGGACGGATGCTGAGACGATGCTTGCTGCTCGTCCCCCACCGGGCCGGTGGCGGCGTTGATGGCAGGTGACGGGGAATGGTGAGGACGCCCGCCGACAGGAGCCGTCTGGGCGACACGGGAAGTGAGAGCGGCCCGGCGCTCGGCGCGGGCCCGACGAGCGTCAGACATGGGTGCGATGGTCGGAGGAGAACGGGGTGGTGGAAGACGAATTCTGGCGCACCCCTACCTGGCGCGCCAAATGTCGGATTTTGAGTTCCGGCAGACCCTTGAGGTTTGAACACTAGGGTGCGCGCGGAGATTTCGCTTCCTACCTACCTGCACCCCTCCGCCTCGCTAAGATCTAAGCTATGGAAAGAACAACACAAGGGACACAGGGTTTATACTGGTTCGGGCCACCGTTGTGGTGTAATACCCTACTCCAGTTTGTGGCGTGGTGGATTGCCTCTTGGGATGATGATGATGAATGATACAAGGAAGAACAGCCTCGCGAGGGTCTGTTCTTGGCTGGGGCGATGAACTGCTGGGAGGAGTTCAGCCACCCTTCTTTCTCTCTCTCTGATTGTCTTTCTCCGATTCAACCTCCTATCGAACCTCTCCTCTTAACCCCTCCGAACCCCTCTCTTCTGTGGGTGGCTGGTCCTATTTATAGAGGCCCTGGTCCTCTTCCCAAATATCGAGCAGGAAGGGAGCCAACAATGGCGGGCTAATTTGAAGGGGGACAGCTAGTACTCGCTACCCTGACAAAAGTAGTCTTCGCCTGCACAAAGCTCTGGTGGTGACGTCGTCTTGGGCTCCATGATGACCTCCGTCTTGCAGTCTTCCTGGTCCTGGTCTTGTTGCACCGAAATGGCAACCTTTTCCTGATGCCTCGGTACTCCGCGGCTGCGCTTGCCCCCTTTGCACCAAAGAGGAAAGGAGGACACTGCGCGGGCTGGCACCCGCCTGGCGCCCTTGGTCATCATGGCTTGCGTCACGGGCACCTCATGAGGTACCCCGCCTTGATCTCTCCGCCTCCTCGCGAGCCAGCCTGATGAGGCCGTGCCTGAGGAAGCTCCGTGTCGTCCGCCTCGCGAGGCTTGGCCCCTCGCGAGGGTCTTGGGTCTGTGTTGATGAAGATGGGCCGTGCTGGCCCCCCCCTTGAGCCACGCCGCAGGCAGGCAAGTCTGGGGACCCCTGTTCCCAGAACGCCGACACCCGTCGCCCCGACTACGCCAGCACCCATCCCCGTGGCATTGCTGGGCTGGGAGCCGCACATTCTCGCCGAGCTTGATCCCACGGGGTTCCACGAGGTCCCTGCCGACTTTCACGCGCCCGTGCACCTGCCAGCGCACGCGCCTGCGCGTGCACTGACGCGCACGCCCGTGCCAGTGCCCGTGCACTTGCCAACGCATGCGCCTGCGCGTGCACTGACGTGCGCGCCCGTGCCGGTGCCCGTGCACACGAATGTCTCCGCCGCGCCATTGACAGCGCTTGTCCCCGCACGGGTGCTAGTGCCCCTCTCAGCGGCATGGATGGCCGCCGTCGACCGCTTCCTTATACCAACGCCAGTCGCCTCCTCCCGCCAGTTGACTCGCTCCGAAGTCCAGAACAATTTGGCCTTCTTTGAAGCTAGGCAAACGTCCAGGAGTACGCCAACAACGGCGCAAGACGCCGCCGTCGCCGTCGGTCAGTGGCCCGACGACACACAGAGCACGGCAGAGGAGCCGCTTCCCACTGCGTAATCTAAATTTGCCATGAAAAACGTTTGGATTGCCATGCTTAAAATCCGAACGTTTATCATTTTTGTTTATTTTATATCGATCATCGTATAATTTAAAGTCGGAGTCAGACTGAACGAAATGTATGGTTTGATCGATTGAATGTTCTGCTAGAGCCGTATCAAATTAAATATAAAACGTCATCAAGCCACATGTATTCCTTGTCATCCAATGACCTAGACTGCTTCAATGTCGAGCGCTCAACATGTTTAGCGTGCAGTTAATTTCATGCCAAAAATAGTGGTAATCACATGACAACATGCAAATAATATCCTAGTAGTTAATATCCGCATGCACTTAATATACTTCCAAATTAACATGCATTGCACGTACACACTGACTAGTGTTGCTAGTACGTGAAACTGGTGCCGCGACTTGTGAACGAGTCCAGATATGGTCAACGGCAACATCGCCCGCGAGTTCTTCCTGTTTACCCGTGCGTCTAAACGCAGAAGGGGAGGAGAGAGAGAGCACACATGGAACCCACCAGTAAGTGAAGGAGAATAGTACTAAAAATAATATTACATGCTATCCATTAATTAGGCTGTGGTAATATAAAAACATTATGTGAACAAAGGGTGTACAACAAACATTGCTATTCTACGTATGTTGCCTATTGACGTGCGGCTTGAAGGCCCAGTCGCGTGTTCGATCCTCGTCCTTTATTTTTTAATTTGTATATGGGTCCAAATTTTTTCATGACATTTGGGCCCCTCGGTGTGTAGTTTGTAACACTTTAATTTGTGGGTCGAAATTTGTTCCATTCCAAGTGGACTATCGGTGTGTAGTTTTGTAGCTTATTTATAATAATTAAAGAGAACAACATAGTTTTTTCAATAATACCAATGTGCGACATTGAAGGCGAGAAAGGACGTGCGAGAGAGTGATGACTGAGCCAGAGGGAAAACAACTAGGGGAGTTGCGTGGGTTGCAACGGTGTTTGGAGTAGTTGTGGGCCGAATGCTACGAAAATATAATCTAAATCGACCGGAATAAATGCCTACACAAATTAATCCAAGGTTGGAGTGCCCCTCGCAATGTAAATAGCTCCGGCTTTGCGAGGGATGGAGAGGTAGTAGCTTCAACACGTGGATGATACGGTGCTAAAAAGCGAGGTCAATCAAGAGACATATAGATAGAGAGACAAAGTGAGTGTGGTCCGACATTCATTGAACAAATATATATGCTCTGAAGAGATATTGTCCGATTGAGCTTTTTGGCAAGGGTGAGGGCTGTAAGATAGAGCTTGAGAGATGATCCAGTCACAGACATGTAGATATATTTGTGCATGGGAGGAAGCAAGGTCAACCAATCACATAGGGTCGCCGTGTGATTGAAAGAGTGAGACGGGTTGGAGAGAGTGACCTAGATAGACGATGTGCGTGAGAGAGTATACAATGTGAATAGGTCGAATAGGGCTCAAACATGGTGATATATCGTTTTTGTCCGAGAAAGAGCGAGGTCAATCGGGACATACGGAGAGAGAGAGAGAGAGTGGCCCACCATGAGGTCGAAAGAGTGGCGGCGGCTTGGATGGACTGACCTAGATAGACAATCTGTGTGAGAGAGTATAGAGTGTGTCGATCGAGGCCCGAACAGGGAGATATATCATTTGTGTGTGAAAGAAAACGAGGTTAAACGAGACTCGGATAAAGAGAGCGAGATTGAGCGAGTGTGTCCCGCCGTGCGGAAGAAAGAGTGAGACAGTCTCGAGGGAGTGACCTAGATATACAACGTGCGTGCGTGCGCACGAGAGGTTGGGGGGGCTAGATAGTCAATGCATGTATTTAGCGTGAGAGGGTGAGAGGGAGAGGAGGGAGAGAGAGGGCTCGGCATGGGGTGCAATGGCGGGTGTGTGAGGTAAATACATTTGGTAAAAGAGTGGAAAAGGGGGTTGTGTAGTTGAGAGACTTAGAGATCGAAACATGGAGAGAAAGAATGAATGTGTGTTGGAAACCGATAGCTTCCTAAGGTGGTTAGGAGAGGAAGATTGACCGATACAGGAAGTATGTAGCGTTTGTGCGGGGGGGCTAAAAACAACATTTGAATGTACATAGTACAAGACTTAATATCGATGTTTCAATTCAGTGTACATTGTAAGATTTGAACCGAGGACCAGGCATATGGGTAATTATTTCGAATTCGTGCCATACTAAGTTTCGAAAAGTTGACATTGACTCAGTTTGTTGTGCTGTTTTGTAGGTCTTATGTTTAAATCCATCCAAAAGTTTTCTCACTACCATGGTTTTCATCACATACATATGAATTTGTATTAAAAAAGTAGCGTGGATACAGTGAAATGCGAAATCCACGTTAGAATTGGAGATCGCTATGTGACACACACTCTAATTCAAATAACTAACTACGTGACACACACTCTAATTCAAATAACTAATTATGTGACACACACTCTAATCCACGTTAGCATGGGTACCGTTTCGATTTTTTTTCAAATAACTCCTCATTAATTAATTTATAGTACTCCCTCTATTCACTTTTATAAGACCTTGAAGACATTTCAGACAATGTGCAAAACAGTTCATTTTAAGTTGTCTGAAACGACTTACAAAAGTGAACGGATGGAGTATCTCGTTTCGAATGACTAATTATTGCAAGGAAAACACGGGCATGGTAATACATACAAATTCGTTTGCAAAAAAAAGAAGATTCATTTGCATTCTCAAATGTAGGCGCACCAGGCAGACCAGGGTCGTGTCGGGGTGGACGCTGTCGTGGTTCTAAGTCTGACAGTAGTGTAGGGGGGTAAGTATGGAGAGGCAAGATCTTAGCTATGGAGAAGTTGTAAGCACACAAGGTTTACGAGTTCAGGCCCTTCTCGGAGGAAGTAATAGTCCTATGTCTCGGAGCCCGGAGGCGGTCGACTGGATTATGCGTGTATGAATTACAGGGGTGCGAACCCTTGCCTCGGAGGAGGGGGTGGCTTATATAGAGTGCGCCAGGACCCCAGCCAGCCCACGTTACAAAGGGTTCAATGTACATTAAGGCAGGGTGTTACTGGTAACGCTAGTAATAAAGTTCTATGATGACCATAAAAGCTACTTAATAACCGACCGTTAGCATGCGAAGTGCCTTTAGGTCTCTTGACTGTCGAGTGGCTTGGTCTTGGTCGAGTGGTTGCTTCTTGGTCGAGTATCTTCGAGTCTGTCGAGTGGAACACCTCCAAGTCGATTGAAAGATGATTTCTTCTCGAGATGTCCTTGGGTAGGTTAGTTTGGACAGGTCCATGCCCCTACCCTAGGTACATAGCTTCATCATTAGCCCCCAAATGGATCGAGGTTTGAGTGGGAAAGGGATTGAGCACTTCTCCGACTCATTTTTCATGCCGTGAGCATTTCTTGTTTCGGATCAATGAACCTGAGCGATGGCAGCGGCTTCCTTTCCAGTCGCCTTGATCCATTCTTAGGTTTTTGTCGAGTGAGTTTCTTTACTGAAAGGCTCCAAGTGACGGTGCGGAGGAGATCTTTGGTCTGACAAGTTGTTCCGCTGCCTGCAGATTTCGTGGGATCCGAATTTTGGGAAGCGCACGGGACGGGGGAGGCCGCAGTAATCGGATGGGATAGAGCGGAGCCGCCTCGATCCCCGCGCCACCTTTTTCGCCACGTATCGCGCGCGCGATTGTTACGGGATTTGACAGAACCGCCCGGGCCTACCAGTCAGCCACTCGAAAGCGGCCTCATATAAGGCGTTGGACCGGGGTCTCCCGAACAGTGCGTCCCCATTATCTCTTCTCCTCTTCACGCTCCTCCGCTGCGCTCGCTCTCGCCCCGCGCCACCGTTCCGTACGTGCCTCGCCGGCGACGATGGGGAAGGAGAAGACGGCGGTTCTGGAGCGGGCAAAGAAGGCGACGGCGAGGTCGAAAGGGAAGGCGACTAGTCGGGGCGGATCCTCCTCTTGAACCGGCCTGCCGAAGGGCTGGATCCAGGGCGACTAGATCCACTCGAAGCTCACCCAAGAAGACCTCGACGACCTGGCCGAGGGAGGGCTGATCCCCTATGACTCGGCGCGGTTTCCGGGGAAGGAATCCGAGCCGCAACCCAGGGAGGGTGAGCGCGTTCTTCTTGCCACCCACGTCGACCGTGGATTTTCCTTGCCTCCTCACCCTTTCTTTCGAGGATTTCTGAACTTCTTTGGCGCACAACTCCACCATTTTACTCCCAACACAATCATTTATCTCACCGCTTTCATTTCTTTGTGTGAGAATTTCCTGGGTTGCCGGCCTCACTGGGGTCTTTTCTAGCATATTTTCACTTGTCGCTCCCAGACAGTGAAAAAGGCTAATCCGAGTGATGAGAGGACTCAAGTGATCCAGATGTGTGGGGGTCTTGGTATCCAGATGAGAGGGAAAAGCTCCTTTCCAGCCATGATTCTTCCCGACTCAGTTCGCGGATGGCAGTCGACCTGGTTTTACTATAAAGACCAGTCGACGCCAGGGCAGTCGACTGGCCTCCCTCCCTTTACCATGGACCGAGTGAGGAAACCATCCCCTTTGAAGGTGCTCCCGGAGGAGAAAGCGCAGGTGAGGGTGCTGGTCGACCGAGTGGTCCAGCTTATCCGTGACGGGGTCACCGGTATGGATCTCTTGGAGGTCTTCCTTCAGCGGCGCATCCAGCCTCTTCAAGCCCGAGACCATCCGATGTGGATGTATTCGGATCTTGAAGACTCCACTCGGATTCACCCGGAGGAGGTCGATGACGACACACTGGAGAAGTGGCTGTCGGGCATTACCGGAAACAAGGATAACCCCAGGGGAGCCAGGAAAGTTCCCCCATTCGACCAGTCTCATGCACCAGAGAAGGTCTGATTCTTAGTTTTTGCTTGTAATCTGAATTCACTCGCGCAGCTGCCTATACTGCGTCGACTGACTTTGTTCTCCCTGCTTTCTCTCAGGCCATTATTGAAATGTATTCAATGCCCAACGGAGAGCAAGAGCAAGCTCTGAAAGGCGAGGCGAGTGGCGGCGACAGTGGCGAGTGGACTTCCGATGGTGAAGGGGATGGAGGAAGCGATGACTCAAGCAATGGAGAAGAAGTCGAGTCGCCCCCTCGCAGGGAGAGGCGATCCAAGCTTGACCAAGAACGACCGAGCACCCGCGAAAAGGCAACTTCTCAGGCTGGTCAGTCTTCGAAGCGTCCTCGGATCTCTTCACCAACCCCGACTGAGAAGGCGCCAAAGCACCCCAAAGTTGCAGAGTCAAAGACTCGGAAGGCGTTGCCAAAGATCAAGATTGATATCCCCGTCGCTTCCGCGTGAGTGTCTCTCTTTGTATTCACTCGATGCTCCGCGCTGTTTGTTTTTCTTGTTTTAACTGGACAAACTTTGGAACCGTCAGCGCTGCCACTTCCGGGACCTCAGCTTACAGGGACGATGATGAGATGATGGAGGATGCGGTCACTTCTAATCTGGGTATGATTTCTGCCATACTGTCTTTGTTCGGTCGATTCAACTGCAATGTGCATCATTGGGTGACGTGATTTTGGCAATTGAACTTTGCACAGCTCCCAACATTATTGGCCTCCCCGATGATGATGAAGAGCCCGAGAGGTCTTTGACGAGGAAGAATAGGCAAGCTCCTGCAAGTGAGGCGCTACAGTCGACGCCGAGGGCGGAAGCAGTTGTTCAGGACACTGGCGACGCCAATCAGGGTTCTGTTACCTTCGCCGTGCCACTGTCGAGTGCCTTGCCTTCTTCGTCGACTGCTTAGGCCCCTGTCGACCCACCTTCAGTTTTTGCGACCCATCATGTCCCAGAAGACGAAGTGAATGCTGCCAGGGAAGCTATATGCCAGGCGGGCGTCATGATGGAGAAGATGAAGATGGTGCGTGACGCCAGTCAGGCTGCCTACGACGCTAGCTCGGCTCTCCAAAGCAACGTTTAGGTTAGTTGGTCGCCGCTTGTTCTGTTAGGATATGATATCTGAAGACTCTTTCTGAAAATCTTTGCTCTGAAAATTGTTGCATTAGTACACCCACTGGGTGCGTTGATTGAACTTTGAATTAGTGGGGGCACGCTGAGTACACCCACTGGGTGTAGTCCCCGAGACTACGATGGACTGCGGGCAGTCCACTGTAGTCTTTGTATTTTGTCGAGTGTAAACCGAACTGATAGTTTGTCTCTTCCACTCGGTCTGGTCGAGTGGGGTCAGAACCGGTGGGGGCACGCCAAGTGCACCCACTGGGTGTAGTCCCCGAGACCGCGGTCGACTGCTGGCAGTCGACTGTGGTCTAAGTTCTTTCTCTCTTCTTTTTTTTTACTCCCTGCACTTGACTCCGGCGGGCCGGTCGAGTGGGATCAGAACCGATGGGGGCACGCAAAGTGCACCCACTGGGTGTAGTCCCTGAGGCTATGGTGGACTGCGGGCAGTCGACCGTAGCCTTAGTACTTATTGACTTTGTTGTTTTTCGCTGTAAAAATAACTTCTCCCCTTTGATTTCAGAAATCTTGTGATCTTGGAGCTCGCTTTGCTGACTTGGAGAAACAGCAGATCCAACTGAACCTTGACTTGGAGCTGGCCAAGACAGAGCTGCAAAGGGTCAAGGACGACGCCACTAGTAAAACGAATTTGTCGACTGGTTTGTCTTAGGCTTGAGTACCCTTCTGCTCTTTCTGAATCAGGCATCATTTCTTTGTAGAAAAACAGAGAGAAGCTCTGGCAAAGAAGGATCAGGATTTGGATGCTGCTCGAAAGGAGGCTGACGACAGAACCGCTCTAGCTGAACAGAAACTGGCTTCGGTCAGCCAGTTGGAAGAAGAGAATACCAGGCTGAAATCTACTCTGAATGATGCCAACAAGGAGTGCTCGCTCTGGAAGAAGGAGAATCTCATCCTGGGCGAGAAGATGGAAAGCATTGCTCGCAGGAGGGACGATCTGGAGAGCTATCTGAGGAGCCTTGCCAAGAAGTTGTCCATGAAGCTTGAAGGTGCACATTTTGTTCCGACTGATTTTTTCATGTCGACTCAGTGTATGAAAATTGACTTATCCTTGGATCATGAATGCAGAGTTTTGCCAGAACTTCAAGGAGGAGACTGGGTGGATTGAGCCAGGTTTGGACCCAATCAATTCTCCTGTAAAAGATGAAACTGCCATGAATCTGCTCCGACTGGAATCCCGCATCGACGATGTCATGGACTACTTGGCTCGACTGAAGGTCGCCATGTCGCGGATCGACCCAGCACTTTGGCCAGAGACCACGCCCCAGAATGATCTCGAGTCCCTGATGACTCGACTTAACGAAATCCCTGATCGAGTGCAGGAGTGGAAGAAATCTTCTGCCCGGTGTGGAGCTGATGTGGCCCTGTCTCTGGTTCGCGTCCATTGCAAGGAGGTACATCAAGATAAGCTAGCAGCAATCAAGGTCGCCAACACCCAGAAGCATGACTTCCGATCTTTTATGGAGACTTTCATTGCTGCAGCCACTCGGATCGCCGACGGCATCGACCTAGACGAGTTCGTCGAGCCTGCTAGTCCTCCTCCCGCGGAGGGAACAAACTTTTATGCCTCACCTTAAATTTTCCTCGGGATGCCGAGTGGTTTTTGTAACCGTTAAACTCTTTTGGGCTGAAAGCCCGAGCACTTTGATCTGTGGTCCGGAACCTTTAGGGTTTATCTGAACTTGGTTTATCGTTAAATATCTTCATGAATCCCCCGTCGAGTGGGAATCGTTCTTCATTCGAGACAACTTTTGTATTTGTGGCGCAGCTCCGAAGGAGAAGGTGGTTGTCGACCTGCATCTTGTTACTGCAGAGCGGGACAGAGTGCACATTGTATTTGTGGCAAAGCACTCAAGGAAAAGGTGGCAGTCGACCTGCACCTCGTTACTACAGAGTAGGATGGAGCGCACATTGTATTTGTGGCGAAGCTCTCACGGAGAAGGTGGTAGTCGACCTGCACCTCGTCGTCCTTGAGGATTCAGATGTGTTTCGTACTTAGGCGAGTACTAGACTGCAGCTAAGCCTCCAAGTGGGAGGCTGGCTCACCACTCGGTAGGATTTTCAGATACTTAGGCGAGTACTGGACTGCAGCTAAGCCCCGAGTGGGAGGATTGCTCTCCACTCGGTAGGATTTTTTCAAACTTAGGCGAGTGCTGGACTGCAGCTAAGTCTCCAAGCGAGAGAACTTAGGCGAGTACTAGACTGCAGCTAAGCCCTCGAGTGGGAGGATTGCTCTCCACTCGGTAGTATTTTTTCAAACTTAGGCGAGTGCCGGACTGCATCTAAGTCTCCCAGTGAGAGAACTTAGGCGAGTACTGGACTGCAGTTAAGCCCCCAAGTGGGAGGATTGCTCTCCACTCGGTAGGATTTTTTCAAACTTAGGCGAGTGCCGGACTGCAGCTAAGTCTCCAAGTGAGAGAATCTTAGGCGAGTACTGGACTGCAGCTAAGCCCCCGAGTGGGAGGATTGCTCTCCACTCGGTAGGATTTTTTCAAACTTAGGCGAGTGCCGGACTGCAGCTAAGTCTCCAAGTGAGAGAATCTTAGGCGAGTACTGGACTGCACCTAAGCCCCCGAGTGGGAGGATTGCTCTCCACTCGGTAGGATTTTTTCAAACTTAGGCGAGTGCCGGACTGCAACTAAGTCTCCAAGTGAGAGAATCTTAGGCGAGTACTGGACTGCAGCTAAGCCCCCGAGTGGGAGGGTTGCTCTCCACTCGGTAGGATTTTTTAAATACTTAGGCGAAACGTATTCGCAGCTAAGGCCCCAAGTGGGAGGCTGGCTCGCCACTCGGTAGGAAATTATTTTTACAAACTTAGGCGAAGCGGATTCGCAGCTAAGCCACCCACTGGGGGATTTCTCACGCAAACAAAAACAATAATAATCACTGGGAAAATTATAACGCTCTTGTCTTTGATAAATAAACTACAGGAGTTTTTTCTTATTACATCTCATCCGAGTGAGAATTCAAGTATAAAAGGGGCGGAGGAGCTCCGCATTCCAGGCTCGCGGCTCATCAATCTGACGATCGACATTGTAGAGGTGGTATGCTCCATTATGGAGGACTCTGGTGACTATGAAGGGGCCTTCCCAGGTAGGAGCGAGTTTGTGTGGTTTCTGCTGATCCACTCGGAGGACTAAGTCTCCTTCTTGGAAGGCTCGACTCTTCACGTTTCTGTCATGGAATCGACGCAAGTCTTGCTGAGAGATGGTCGATCAGATCATGGCCATTTCTCTTTCTTCTTCCAGGAGGTCGACTGCGTCCTGCCGGGCTTGTTCTGCTTCATCTTCAGAGTAGAGCTCGACTAGGGGAGCGTTGTGAAGCAGGTCACTTGGCAAGACTGCCTCGGCTCCGTAGACCAGAAAGAATGGGGTTCTTCCGGTTGATCGGTTCGGGGTTGTCCTCAATCCCCAAAGGACTGATGGAAGCTCGTCGACCCATGCACCTGCTGCGTGCTTGAGATCGCGCATCAATCGGGGTTTCAGTCCTTTGAGAATTAGGTCGTTTGCCGTTTTTGCTTGCCGATTCGACTAGGGGTGAGCGACCGAAGCATAGTCGACCCGAGTGCCCTGAGAGGCGCAAAAGGCCCTGAATTTGTCGGAATCGAAGTTTGACCCATTGTCAGTGATGATGCTGTGCGGAACTCCATATCTGAATATCAACTCTCTGATGAAACTGATAGCAGTGCAAGCATCAAGATTCTTGATAGGCTTGGCTTCAATCCATTTGGTGAACTTGTCGACTGCTACCAGTACCTGAGTGAAGCCGCTCCTACCCATTCTCAGTGGTCCAACCATGTCTAGCCCCCAAACAGTGAAGGGCCAGACGAGTGGAATGGTTTTCAGGGCTGACACGGGCTTGTGCGACATATTGGAGTAATACTGACATCCTTCACATTTGTCGACTATCTCTTTTGCCATTTCATTGGCTCTTGGCCAGTAGAATCCCGCTCGGTATGCTTTAGCCACAATGGTCCGAGAGGACGCATGATGACCACAGGTCCCTGAGTGGATATCATCAAGGATCATCTGACCTTCTTCTAGTGTAATACACTTCTGGCTGACCCCAGTCGCGCTTTCTCTATATAACTGTCCCTTTATGACTGTAAAGGCCTTGGATCGATGGACGATCTGTCGAGCCTCTTCTTCGTCCTCTGGGAGTTCTTTCCTTAGGATGTACGCGATGTACGGTACTGTCCAGACGGGAGTGATGACCAAGACTTCCATGATCAGGTCGACCACAGCTGGAATTTCAACTTCAGTCGCATCCGTGGCACTTTTTGGCTGCGGGCCTCTTCAGTGAAGGGATCCTCCTGAACTGATGGTGTGTGGATGTGTTCCAAAAACACATTGCTGGGAATGGCTTCTCTTTTGGAACCTATTTTTGCCAGATCATCAGCTGCTTGATTTTTCAGTCGGGGTATGTGATGAAGCTCTAACCCCTCGAATTTCTTCTCCATCTTTCTCACTGCATGGCAATAACCAGTCATGGCTGGACTTCTGACATCCCATTCCTTCATCACCTGATTAACCACCAAATCTGAGTCGCCATAGACCATGAGGCGACGGACGCCGAGTGAAATGGCCATGCGCAACCCATATAAAAGTGCTTCGTATTCTGCCTCGTTATTGAAGGAATCAAAGTGGATTTGAAGAACATATCTAAGTTTATCTCCTCTGGGGGAGACCAACACCACTCCGGCACCGGAACCATTCAGCATCTTGGAGCCGTCGAAGAACATGGTCCAATGCTCCGAGTGAACCTGAGTCGGCAGTTGCTGTTCAATCTAGTCGGCGACGAAATCTGCGATTGCCTAGGACTTGATAGCTTTCTTTGCCTCAAACTTGATATCTAGAGGAAGGAGTTCAATTTCCCATTTTGCCACTCGACCAGTTGCATCCCCATTATGCAGGATCTCTGACAATGGAGTGTCACTGACGACTGTAATGGAATGATCAGAGAAGTAGTGAGCAACTTTCTTTGTGGTCATATAAATCCCATATACAAGCTTCTGATAATGAGGATATCTTTGCTTCGATGGGGTCAAGACTTCAGAAATATAATATAATGGGCGCTGAACTTTGAAGGTTTTTCCTTCTTCTTCCCGCTCGACCGTAAGTACCGTACTGACGACTTGTCATGTGGCTACAATGTAAAGCATCAAAGGCTCCTTGCTGATTGGGGCAGCAAGCACCGGCTGGATGGAGAGCAGAGCTTTGATCTCTGCAAACGCTGCATCAGCTTCAGGAGTCCACTCGAACTTGTCAGACTTCTTCATCAATCAATAAAGAGGCAATGCCTTTTCACCGAGACGAGATATGAATCGACTTAGGGCGGCCAAGCAACCAGTAAGCTTCTGGACGTCGTGCACTCGCACAGGACTTTTCATTCGGAGTATAGTACCGACTTTTTCTGGATTGGCGTCGATTCCCCGTTCGGAAACAAGAAAACCGAGTAATTTTCCGCCAGGAACTCCGAATGTGCACTTTGATGGATTAAGCTTGATATCATACCTCCTGAGGTTGGCAAAGGTTTCAGCAAGGTCAGTCAGTAGGTCGGAACCCTTCCTTGACTTGACCACAATATCATCCATGTACGCCTCCACATTCTGACTGATTTGGGTGAGCAAACACTTCTGAATCATCCTCATGAATGTGGCTCCGGCATTCTTGAGGCCGAACGGCATGGTAACATAACAGAAGCACCCAAATGGAGTGATGAAGGCTGTTTTGATCTCGTCAGGTCCATACAAACGGATCTGATGGTACCCGGAATAGGCGTCTAAAAAAGACAGTCGCTCACATCCCGCAGTCGAGTCGACTATCTGATCGATCCGGGGGAGAGGAAAATGATCTTTCGGGCAGGCCTGATTGATATGTTTAAAGTCGATGCACATGCGATGTGACTTGTCCTTCTTGGGGACCATAACAACATTGGCGAGCCACTCGGAGTGGTAGATTTCTCGGATGAACTCCGCTGCTAAGAGCCGAGCCACCTCCTCGCCAATGGCATTTCTATTCTAGGCGGCGGACCGTCGAAGATGTTCCTTGACAGGTTTTACTTTTGAGTCGACTCTTAGGCAGTGCTCAGCCAGCTCCCTGGGAACACCCGGCATGTCAGAAGGCTTCCATGCGAAGTGTCCCAGTTCTCACGGAGGAACTGGATGAGCGCTTCTTCCTATTTGGAGTCGAGTGTTGTCGAGATATGAGTTGGAGCAGCGCTGGGGGCGGTCGGGTGGATGTGAGCTGTCTTCGTATCGCTAGTCGACTGAAAAGCTGATTCTGTAGCGGGCTTCTTGGCTCGCAACAAATCACTCGGGTCTGCAGTCTTCTGGTATTCCTGCAACTCCACCACTGCCATCTGAGCATCGGCGATCTTCGAACCTTTCTGAAAACATTCTTCCGCTTTCTTCCGATTGCCCGTAATAGTGATCACACCTTTGGGGCCAGGCATCTTCAATTTGAGATACACATAACATGGTCGGGCCATGAAGCGTGCATAAGCTGGCCTGCCCAAAATAGCGTGGTAGGCACTCTGGAAGTCTACAACTTCAAATGTCAACTTTTCTTTGTGGTAATTCTTGGAATCACCGAAAACCACATCAAGAGCAATCTAGCCAAGTGATTCAGCCTTCTTCCCATGAATGACTCCATGGAAACTCATGTTGCTGGCACTAGGTCTGGACATCGGAATGCCCATCCCTTTCAATGTCTCAGCATATAATATGTTCAAACCACTGCCACCATCCATCAGGACTTTGGTCAGTCGAGTGCCTTCAACAACTGGGTCGACCACCAAAGCTTGCCTCCCAGGGGTGGCGATGTGCGTTGGGTGATCGGACCGGTTGAATGTTATGGCAGTCTGAGACCACTTCAGATAACTGGGTGTCGCTGGAGCGACCATATTCACCTCTCGGTTGATAACTTCCAGTCGACTTTTGCTTTCAACATCAGCAAAAATCATCAGAGTGGAATTGACCTGAGGGTATCCGTCGTCACTATCTTCCTTGTCCTCAATTTTGTCCGTCTCCTTTTCCTTATCTTTGGGCTGCTTGCACTGGAACTGCTGGATCAAGAGTCGACAGTGACAAGTGGTATGTTTCGGGTAAATGAAATTACCCTCTTCATCTTTCTTGGTGTGGACGAGACATGGCAAATCCAACACATCATTTCCGTCCTAGTCTTTAACTTTCTTGGGGTTCCAAGGTCCTTTAGGTTTCCCTTTAAACTTTCCTTGGGTTATAGCTAAGGCTTCCCCAGGAGCAGCTGGCTCGGCTTTCCGCTTCTGTTTCCGATTGGGATTTCCTTCGGTTTCTTGGGCGACTGATTTGAGCTTGCCACTCCTGAGTCGATCCTCATCTTCACCATTAGCGTACTTGGTGGCAATCTCCATCATCCGGTTCAGAGACATATCTCCGGTCCGACCGAATTTCAGATTCAGTTCTCTGTACTTAACGCCTTCTTTGAAGGCACAGACTGCTTGGTGGTCAGGCACATTCTCTACCATGTGATGCAACATGATCCATCTCTGAATGTAATCCCTCAAGGTTTCATTTGGCTTCTGCACGCAAGACCGTAGTTCCGTCAGCCCTGCCGGCCTCTTGCATGTTCCTTCAAATGTGGTGACAAACACTCAGGCGAGATCTTCCCAAGTGTAAATGCTGATGGGTGCTAACTGGATCAGCCATGCTCTGGCCGAGCCCTCCAACATGAGAGGCAGGTGTTTCATGGCCACTTCATCATTGCCGCCGCCAATCTGGACGGCCACTCGGTAGTCTTCAAGCCAAGTATCGGGCTTGGACTCGCCAGTGAACTTGCTGACTCCAGTCGCCATCCTGAAGTTGGGAGGAATCACAGCGGCCCTGATGGCTCTACTAAAGCACTCTGGCCCCGAAACATGTGCTTTGCTGCTGGCAGGAGCATCTCTGTCGTGACCTTCCCGGTGAGCTATGTTCCTGTCGACCAAACCTTGAACGAGAATGGATCTCGCATCAAAGCCTGGCTCCCTGGAGTCGACTGGAATCCTTCGCCCAACACTACGAGGGCGCCTGTCATCCTGTTGTCGAGGCGCATACGACCCGCTCCTCGGGGGAGGGGTGGGTACTCGACGTCGATCATCACAATCGAATCGGTGATCATATTGCTCACGGTTCCCATACTGATTACGCCGGTCCCCACGTCCTTCACACCTCGGGGCGATCTTGGGCTATGAGCCGACTGGACTGTGTCCGCGGCAACGGATCTGCTGTGAATCCTGTTCCGCGACTGAGAAACAGTGGAATTATGGTCTCCTGCTGCCCGGAGTAATGCTCTGATCTGCAGCAAGCCTCTGCCAGCCTCCGACTGGGAAGGCTAAATCGAGTCTACTATACGGGCTGCAGCTACTAAATTCTGAATCGGAGTTCAATATACCTGCGGGGGCGGGAAGAGCTGACGTCGACTGGATTCGGGAACCCGTTGTCGCGCACGCTCGTCGAGTGCTCGCTGGAGGTTCTCCAGTCGAGTGCGCTCGGCCAAGTTTGCCAGGCGCGCGTCTTCCAAGGCACGAGCCTCGGGGGTTTCTCCAACGATAGGAGTGTGCAGTGCATCCATGTTCCGGCGGCGAAGTTCTTCTCTCTTGAGCGACGTGAGAGGCTCGGGAAGATATTCCTCATGGGGACGCGACGGGTCGCCTCCACCCGCACCTCCGTCGGTGCGGGGAAAACCGGGAGGACTGGGCGGTCCATCGACCATCAGAACCTCCGCCGCCGGATCGCTGCTGTCGCACTCGGATGCGGTCTCTGTGGAGCCAGTCGATAGGTCGAACAGGCCGTAGAGGGATTCGTCGGGCTCGATCGCCGTGACTTGAGGGGTGGCCAACTGGCGTGCCACCGCGTGTCTCACCCACCGCTGAAGTCTCGACCGACCGGAGCGCTTGCGCCGGCGGGAAACAGGGAGGGAGGACAACACAGGAGCCGACCGGTAGGGGGTCGACGGTTGCCGCAGGAGAACGCCGCGGACGCACGCGCTAAAGTGCGTTGCCCCGCGGACAGGGAGTGCGTCCACGTCGAGCGGAGCCTCCTGAAGCTAAGCGGAGTCGTCGGTGATGAACGTAAGCGCGCCGAGACGGATCTCGCGGCCCTCCACCAAAACTCCACCGAAAACCATGATGATTCGGGTCAGAAAAGATCGCAACTCCTCCAACAAAACGCTAAAACACCGGCCCCACGGTGGGCGCCAACTGTCGTGGTTCTAAGTCTGACAGTAGTGTAGGGGGGTAAGTATGGAGAGGCAAGATCTTAGCTATGGAGAAGTTGTAAGCACGCAAGGTTTACGAGTTCAGGCCCTTCTCAGAGGAAATAATAGCCCTACGTCTCGGAGTCCGGAGGCGGTCGACTGGATTATGCGTGTATGAATTACAGGGGTGCGAGCCCTTGTCTTGGAGGAGGGGGGTGGCTTATATAGAGTGCGCCAGGACCCCAGCCAGCCCATGTTACAAAGGGTTCAATGTACATTAAGGCAGGGCGTTACTGGTAACGCTAGTAATAAAGTGCTATGATGACCATAAAAGCTACTTAATAACCGACCGTTAGCATGCGGAGTGCCTTTAGGTCTCCTGACTATCGAGTGGCGTCGAGTGGTTGCTTCTTGGTCGAGTATCTTCGAGTCTGTCGAGTGGAACACCTCCAAGTCGATTGAAAGATGATTTCTTCTGGAGATGTCCTTGGGTAGGTCAGTTTGGACAGGTCCATGCCCCTACCCTAGGTACATAGCTTCATCAGACGCTGCTTCGGTGCCTTAAAGGCAACTGCCTTTGGGTCACTGACCTGTGGGCCAGCCACCTGTTGGCCCACATGTCATGGACACAAAGGAAGGTGACTTAAGGCACCGAAGCATAGTCCTGTCGGGGTGGTCGCGTGTGTCGGATGGATGCGTAGCACCCAGCCACCCACCCCCTCCCCCCCAAAAAAGGACGACAACAATATAAGTTCGCGCTTCCACGTTTCGGATTGAAATATCTGGCGGCCCCATTTCCAGCCCTGCAAAATCTCTCTTCTCCATCGTCCCCTTCTGCGCCCAGATTGCTCAAATCCCTAATTCGCCGCCAACCCTCGAACCGCCCCTCGTCTCGTCTCTTTCCCCACCGTTCCCCACCTCTGTGCCGGACGACGACGACGAAGACGACGGTCGCGCTTCACCACCGCACCGGAGCTACCTCATCTACGCCCTCGTCCACCGCACCGGGTGGTCCAGCGACAACGTCGGCCGCCGCAACCGACGTGTCTCACAGACACCGAGTTCCACCGCATCAGGTGCACTTCACCGACGCCGTCTCCCAGCTCACCGGGGCTACTTCACCGAGCACATCGTCGCACCTCCGCCCCCCGAGGCCGTTGGGGCTTCACCAACAGTCTCGTCCACCGCATCGTAGCGCTCCGCTACCACTCAAGATCTGCATCTGTGCACGGCCAGCCAACGCCAGTGCATCACCCTCAATGGCTCTGAAGTGACCCGCACTCTAGCTAGGCGAGCATGCCCAAACGCCGGCCCAAACTAGGTATCCACACATCACTCCTTTGTGCACTGTTCCGACGATGTTTGGATATCCTTTCACTGCTCTCTTAGCTTACACGCCTATGCAACTCTGACTTTAACTCTTATTTCTTCTGGAGATATCATCTGAAACAAGCAAATCTATTTTTTAGCGAAGCATGACGGCGCTATGGGATCTGGTACACATCCTGCACACCCGTATAACCTTGTAAGTATGTGTCCTCCGGTACAACATCAAGGTCGATTCCTCTTATTTGATCAACCATTCGCCGTGTCAAAAATGTAGAGGGGGATGCAAGGAGCACAAGGCCTGCACATCCAAGCAAGTGGTAACATGGACTTGTACATGGAAGATCCCAAGCGCAAGAAGAGCTGCAGCGAGCCTGTACAACAAGCTAGCGTAAGTCCCTGCATTTCATTTAATTCATACTGGCATTCGTGTATGATTTGTGTGCAGTGGCTGATCCACAAATTCAAGTTACCAGGGGCAAACATTTAACTTAAAAAATACGAAGGCACTTGCACTTCGGAAATCAACATAACTTGAGAAATGTGAAGCTACATGCACTTTGAAAACCAGCTAATGATCCAAAGTAGTTCAGATTATAAACACTAAATGATGCAAGCACCAAAAAACACAAAATGCAACATGGTGTACAAGGACTACAAACATGGTCTGTACCTGCTTTAATTATTCGTTCTCTGGCTGAAAATATCGAAGTGTAATTGCAGGTATAACCAGTGCACAAACTGCATATCAATATATCTATCATGCACAAGTATGCCAATAGTTTCAAACAACAGATTAGAAAAGTATTTATGCTATGTTGTCATGATACGGGGACTTTTTGGTAGATGGCCTCGACGTTTCCTCAAGCTATGAAAATGCACTATAATTTGCTTGTCATCAATGCCTGCAAATCTCTATCTCTCTCAACATAGTAGATCATCATTAGACACTAAATCCTTCAATGAGCTTGCAAAATGCTTGCATTAGATCCCTCATTAGACACTATATGTTCATCACCAGGAGCATGTAAAATGTTTGCATCAAATCCTTCATTAGCAGTCTGTTCATTAGACACTTCAGGCTCAAGAACAACATGAGCTTGTATGTTTGCACCGGAAACTTGATTAGATACATCAGATTCAGTCAGTTCAGTATTGATTGGGGGAGTTATAAAATAAGTAGAAATTGGTTTCATTTTCTCATAGATTCCCTACATACAAGCAGTTTTACAACACCGTCAGGTTTAACTATTGGCCAGAAATTGAAGAGTTGATTAGATATAATCAGGGATGTGATGTACCTGCTCGTTGGGCATGCTACTCTTGCAAGCTGCGACTGTCCGTTTGCGCAAGCTCGATGCCATGCCCGTGCCGCCGCCGCTGCCTCCCATGCAGGCTACACCCAGGGTTGGATCTTCATCTTCTTGTCCTTCCGTTAGCTTGAAGCTCGGCGACCGCCCTCCAACGAGGGCGCGAGGAAGTGCTGTGTTGGTCTGTCCATCGGCGGCTAGGTTAGGAGCGAACCAAACTGGAGGCTGGAGCGAATGAATTGGGATTTTTCCTGCTGTTGATCGATATGGGAGGCGCTCGTTTGGGCTGCGAGCCTGCTATAGGGCCTGCCTTGCACTTATGTTATTGGCCCATCCAAATTGAAACATTTTTCTTCATTTTTTACATTGCCTGCTCGTGCGTTGGGACGAACAAAACTAGCATGGGCCAACCTGGACGACTCAAACAAGGTGCACACTTTCCAGCCACCTGAGGCGGCCACCCATACCAGCCCCTATGGTGGCATCGCCCCTTTTTGCGTGTATGATTGGATAGTGAAAAATATTTCAGTGGCGCTTTTGATTTACCCACAGAATGGTTGAATTGCTTGTTTCTATGAGCTGAGTTCGCCAATAATGTGAAGGATGCCAGTCTTTTCATCCTATTGTAGATAGCTTAGATCTCGATATGCCAAAGGTAATCGCATGAAATATACAGTAAAAGCCAGTGTGATGTGTTTGACCACAACTAGTCTGACTATTTGTCCTCATATAACATATCAAGGATGCACCATCTTACCAGATTAACCATTCGACTTACCCATGCAGTGTGGGAAGAAAGAAGTATTGGGACTGCGTATCCAAGCGATTGATGCCATGGACTCCTTCGTACAACCTTGTAAGCGAAAAAGAAGTTGCAATGTGCCTGTACAAAGAACTAGCATAAGTTCAGTTACCTGCTTCTCAGAATTTTAGTTAGCCACTTATTGCAAAATTGTTTAATTGCGTTGCTTGGCTTAATTTAGTTTACTACTGATTACATAATGGCACAGCCTGTTAATCATATTGTAGACTGCGCCTATCTATGTGTTTGATACTTACTGTTAGGAATTACCTGTTTGCCTTAACTTAAATATCTACTTGTTTGTTTAACTGCTTTGCTGCTGCAACAGCGGGTTACAATGATGTTAATAACTACTTTTCAGCATCCAATTGAAACTCTTTAATTCCTTTTTTGTTTAACCAGTTTGCTGTTATAACACCCAGTTGAGATGTTTTGCTAACTTCAACTTTTCTGAATCCAATCGGAACTTTAATGGAAAAACAGGTTAGCTCAAGATCAAAGAGCGAGGTCCCCATGGACGTTGCATCATCCCACAGCAGTGGCACCGGCCCAATTGTGCATTATGAATTGCCAACTGCTGATGCTCTAGAGGCTAAACTAGTGGTAGAAAGAGATTCTGCTTCTGCACTTAGAGATGAAGTTGACATGTTGAGGAAGCAAACAGCACAATCACAAGCAGTACTCAAGAAAACTATTAAATATTTGGTGGATTTCAAAATGAAGCAAGCTGAGGCTGACCAGATTGTTAAGGTCCTGAAGGAAAAAAGGAAATTAAATTCCTACTTGGTAAATCATAGGTGAAATGTTCTTTCCATAGTTGAATAACCTTTGTGTTGTCTGTTCATGTAATCAATCAAACCATTTGTTTTAGAGATCATGTAATAATTGTTTTTTTGTTTTTTGGTTTGTAATTTGATTTGAGCACAAGTCTGTATTAATTGATAAGACTCGGAGATATTTCATTTGGATTGGCGTGCCAGACCTTCAAATATGTCAATCGGGATGAATGTGCATTCAGCAATAGTAGTAGTATAGATGGACCATAAGTGGCACGCATCGGAAAGGGCCAAGATGCTGGCTAAAAAAAGGATGTTGTTGTAGCCAAAAAAAAGTACAGCGGCCTGGCTTATGTATGCTAATTGATATTATTGATCCATACTCTATAAGTGTTTATATGTCTGTTAGTTCTGTACATTCTTGGTTGATTGACTCGGTATTTGAATCTTGATACATCGCTTGTGTACATATCTAAATGGGAGTACACATTATGCTGTGTGTGACATTTGAGTTGGACATGAAGTGTTCCAAATATTCGAATTCACCTTAAACTAGATTCTAGTTTCTGAATTTGAGTATTGGCATTTGTAAATCATTTCATATATGACAGTGGAATACATCTTTGTTGTCCTTTTGAAGATATATAAAAACACATAGAATGATTTATAAAGATTCATATAGGAATACAAAATGGATTCGAATTTAGTTGCCAGGGTAAACGTGGATGCTTATTGTCCCAAAATTCGAAAGAAGCAGCAAAATGTCCACTCCCACGTCGGCTGCCCGAAGCCAAGTGTTTGGGAGATGGAAATTACTGTCTACCCATTACACGGACAATCCATCGGCCCGATTTCCACTACTCTAAATAGGGGTAGGTTAGTAACTTTAATTAGACGTGACACGACCGCCTCTGAGCCCATTCCGACACGGTGGGCGTCAAACATGGGCGGCAAAACTCATTTGATTCAAGCTCGTCCGAAAGACCTCTGTTTCTCCCTCCATTCCCCATTCATACACGATGGGCGGCAAAACAAACTTGACTCGGCCGAAATCGATGTAGGCAAATATTTTCAATAGGGGCAGGTTTGTAACTTCACTCAGACGTGACACAGCCGCCCTACCTGTCAGCCCCGCTCATACACCGTGGGCGCCAACCACCCTCTCCTCGCCCGAAATCGCTCTGGGCAAATATTGGCGAGATGCGAGATTACCGTCCTATCCCCAACCGACGAGACGTCCAAATTTTAAACGGGGGCTAAGTTCGTCACTTTCCCATATTTCAGACAGGCGCATCCCAAAAACATGGTTCCTTGTACCTCTCCCTCCATTTTCCCATCCGTACACCGTCCGCGCTAGAACACCCCATCCCCACACCAGCCTCCGTCCGCCACCCCATCTATCACCGCCATCCTCCACCACATCCATCGCCACCATCCTCCACCATGTCGGAGCGCCTACCAAGACTGCGTCGTCCACTGCTAGAGATGGACATTTCTCATCCATGGCGACGGACCAATAGCCTTGCATCGCGTCCTCTCGCTTCATCGGCGTCGTCGTCCTCCTTGCCGGGGCCGCTCACACGACCTTCTCTTCCACCGCAACGGGACTTATCCCCCGATGCACCCGTCTACCATCGCAGATCTGCTTCAACGCCACCGACAACCATCGCACCCCCGATGCCTACACAACGCCGCAAGAGAGGTGGTACTTCATATCTCCTCAACTTTTTGATCTCAACCAGAAAATAGACTTAACTTAGTTACTCTACTTTCTGGTTCTTCTAGAATTTAGTTCTTAGTTCGAAGCAAACAATGGATGCTAAATATCATTTCTCTAATTTGCAGCTTCAAATCTGCCATGGCACAGCCATCATACGGTTTAATTGATCATGCTTAGGGTTTAATTGATCATGTTGGTTCCGTGGTGGTTTCTTTAATAGAAATCGGGGGGGGAACCCTCTTTTGCTAAAAAAATATGCTTAGAGTTTCCCCCTTTTATGATCACTATACGATCAGAATACGTGCTTCGTGTCATAATAACACTGCTCCACCCATCAAGCTAAACAAGCTTAGTTGTTCAAATACGAACCTGATATTATTAAAACAGAGTTGTTTAATTGGTCAGCTAAATGTTCCTAAATTAGTATCGAAAATGCATGTTCGCCGCTCGGGTGTGTATCTCTACAGGGTGCCCACGGTGGGCTGGCCCACCCTGGGATTTTGGGTCGTCCCAGGCCCCGATTCCCCTATGTTCTGCTGCGCGCTTCCGATCTCTACTCGCCCCCAGCCGCCTGCCTCGCTGGCGACTTGCCGTCCCCGATTGGCATGACTCTAGGAGGAGACGCCGGACTAACAGGAGGCTAGGAGCCGCTCGCCCAACAGCGTCACCGCTGCCCGGGCGCGCCGCCGTGCCTACCTTCCCAGTCCGTTCAGGGCTCAGGCGTGCAGCACCCACCAAGCCAACCCGATTTATCCTGAGATATGTCCTCAACACTCAGCAGCCACTCCTCATCACCCACTTTCTAATTGATTCATTACTCATTAGGCAGGACTGTCATTAGGGTTTGTTGTGTGCTCAGTGCTACCTACACTTAATGGTTCAGATGTATTTCGGTAATCTTCATAGGGTTTTCAAAATTCCGGCCCTCGGAACAGAAAATAGTCATTTTGGATTGTTGGTCGTAGTGACATTGACCCAGATTACTACTGCAAGCAAGGTTTGTTGACAATTTTACTTGTCTTTCTTACTCATTCGATATAATATCCAATTATTCACGTCGATTAGTTGCAAACAATAAGTGCTAGACAAACTTCTTCATTCAGATTTTGGACGGTCTCTTACTGCAGTTACAATTCTGCATACTTGTCCTAGTAAGCTCACAAGTAAATGATTGATTCACTACATCTATGCTTGCCTTGTCATATTTGTTGCCAATATTCTTTTAGGGTGGACCACCTTGTTTCTAAATACTGGAACCGTAGACATGAGTGAATAGTATTTCTCTATGTGATCTCTTCCATCATGTGTGGGTAACGAACACTGCATTGTATAGAAAGAAAGTGTCATTTCTAGCTTTTACATAGGTTTTGATCTTTTACATGGAATACAATCTGCCTACTTGCTTTGTGTCGCACTACCAACACTCCACCCTTGAAGCTAAACATTACGCCACTCATAATTGCTTAGTTTATTTGTTCAAATACGAATTTCATATGATTCTAATGTTCCTACTTTAGTTTTGAAATGTGTGCCTGCCTGTTACAGAGACATAAGGGGTTTGTATTTCTATGTGTGGTCTGGTCAGCACGGTTGGGGAGGTGAACTTTGCATATGCAGGGGTTTATAGGGAGACACTCTCCGAGTTGAATCCGCAATGCATTCCATAGATAATCTGACTACTTTTTATGTTTTCATGAATCTCAGATTCTGAACAGCATCATAATGATTATGAGCTTGCGCGCATGAAAAGAATAAAGCAGAACAATGCCATGGCTATCAAACTTGGCATTAAGGGACTGAAATCAAGTCTGGATGCAATGCAATGCAAATGCTCTCCACCTACAGATTCATGCTCAGAATATGATCCTAACAGTGATTCTGAGCTAGAGGGAGACCTAAGTCAATGTAGCTCCCTAGTGGAGGAGTCAGAGGAAGATGCCCTATCTTATTCACCCATCAAGGTACTTGCTCTAACTTTCCAAGGTTACATTGCTCGCACATATCTTGCAACTGATGCTTTGCATTGCTTCTACTTTGTTGAACTACCATTAGCTTAGTTTACACATCGTGTATGTGAATATGCCCTGCCTATCCATTTTCAGTACATATTCCATCTGTCATCATACCATATTTATCCATTCAAATGTTGTTCTTGTGTATCAGACGTTCAAAAGGAAGAGGGCGATTGCTGATCGTGGAGGAGCACAAGCAAAGTATTTGGAAAAGGTAGTGGCACCTGATAAATCAAATAGCCCATTAGGTGTAGTTGCAATATCACCTGACCCACAAAATACCCCAACTCTAGCAGACTCTAGCCCTACTACACTAGTCATTTCTGATGCCCCAACTCAGCAGACCCCAACTGCAGCAAATAGTATGATTATGCCAGTTGACATAGCACCAGCTATACGATGCAAAACCCCCATTCCAGCAAAGAGTACACCAAATCCAGTTGCCAAATCCCTTTTCGAACCAGAGAGAGCCCCAATTGCAGCAAATAGGACCCCTGTTCCATTTCTTCCCAGTTTAGAAGATGAAGCTTATGTTGTTGCCAGGAACTTTGTGCGCATCTTTCCTTCATGGAAAGATTATACCGCAGACACAGAACAATTTCCAGTCTTCCTCTGCAACTTACGCTTAAGTAATATACTAATGTTATTCATGGTCATTACTGCATATGTTTCTGCTGACAGAAGACACAAGATTTCATTCTTTTAAATAGGTGAGGAGCAAACTGGATTGTGATGACGAGTAAGGGTTGGTTGCGCTTTTCAAGCACTCATTGATGAAGTATCATTCCTACCTGAGGCAAGTGATACGTCTCCGTCGTATCTACTTTTACAAACACTTTTGCCCTTGTTTTGAACTCTAACTTGTATGATTTGAATGGAACTAACCCGGACTGACGCTGTTTTCAGCAGAATTGCCATGATGTTGTTTTATGTGCAGAAAACAAATATTCTCGGAATGACCTGAAACTCCACGGAACATCTTAGCAAAAATAATAAAAAATCCTTGCCAAAGATGAAGACCAGGGGGCCCACACCCTGTCCACGAGGGTGGGGGCGCCCCCCACCCCTAGGGCGCGCCCCCTACCTCGTGGGCCCCCTGGATGCCCTCCGACGCCAACTCCAACTCTATATATTTGCTTTCGGAGAGAAAAAAATCAAAGAGAAGAAATCATCGCATTTTACGATACGGAGCCGCCGCCAAACCCTAAAACCTCTCGGGAGGGCTGATCTGGAGTCCGTTCGGGGCTCGGGAGAGGGGGATTCATCGCCGTCGTCATCATCAACCATCCTCCATCACCAATTTCATGATGCTCACCGCCATGCGTGAGTAATTCCATCGTAGGCTTGCTGGACGGTGATGGGTTGGATGAGATTTATCACGTAATCAAGTTAGTTTTGTTAGGGTTTGATCCCTAGTATCCACTATGTTCTGAGATTGATGTTGCTATGACTTTGCTATGCTTAATGCCTGTCACTAGGGCCTGAGTGCCATGATTTCAGATCTGAACCTATTATGTTTTCATGAATATATGTGAGTTCTTGATCCTATCTTGCAAGTCTATAGTCACCTACTATGTGTTATGATCCAGCAACCCCGATGTGACAATAATCGGGACCACTCCCGGTGATGACCATAGTTTGAGTTCATGTATTCACTATGTGCTAATGCTTTGTTCCGGTTCTCTATTAAAAGGAGGCCTTAATATCCCTTAGTTTCCAATAGGACCCGGCTGCCACGGGAGGGTAGGACAAAAGATGTCATGCAAGTTCTTTTCCATTAGCACGTATGACTATACACGGAAAACATGCCTACATTACATTGATGAATTGGAGCTAGTTCTGTGTCACCCTATGTTATGACTGTTACATGATGAACCGCATCCAGCATAATTATCCATCACTGATCCGGTGCCTACGAGTTTTCCATATACTGGTTCTCTCTTATTTACTTTCCCACTGCTACTGTTACAATCACTACAAAATACCAAAAACATTACTTTTGCTGTCTTTACTTTTGTTGCCGCTACCACCACTATCATATTACTTTTCTACTAAACACTTTGCTGCAGATACTAAGTTTCCAGGTGTGGTTGAATTGACAACTCAGCTGCTAATACTTGAGAATATTCTTTGGATCCCCTTGTGTCGAATTAATAAATTTGGGTTGAATACTCTACCCTCGAAAGCTGTTGCGATCCCCTATACTTGTGGGTTATCAAGACTAATTTCTGGCGCCGTTGCCGGGGAACATAGCTTTATTCTTTGAGTCACTTGGGATTTATATCTGCTCGACACTATGAAGAACTTGAAAGACGCTAAGACAACAATTTATCCCTCAACTACGAGGGGAGGTAAGGAACTGCCATCTAGCTCTGCACTTGATTCACCTTCTGTTATGAGTAGGCTAGCGACACGTAAACCTGCTTCTGCTATTCGTTCTGATATGTTGCATGTTATTGATGATGCTACTTCTGCTATGCATGATACTTATGATGAAACTGCTTCTATGCCTGATACTACTGTGCCCCTTAGTGAATTTCTTGATGAACAAATTGCTAGGGCTAGAGAAAAAGAAACTATTGAATCTGAATACGATGATGAAAGTGATGATGAAAATATGCTTGTTATTCCTGAGGGCTATCTTTTTGATATGGAATCTTCTGCCGCTATTTTAGCTTGCAAAGATAGATATGAGCTCAAGAGTTTATTAG
Organism: Triticum urartu; assembly: GCF_056163025.1. Lineage (NCBI taxonomy): Eukaryota > Viridiplantae > Streptophyta > Magnoliopsida > Poales > Poaceae > Triticum > Triticum urartu. Next base: position 135,662,527 of record NC_141874.1, read on the forward strand.
TTAAATGGAACAAAGAATCACTTAGAGATAAAATGAAACCCGGCCCTGCTTTTGCTACTTCACCTATCTGTGTTCCTGATAAGGATTATGAATTCTTTGTTGATCCTGATATAGTTACTTTGGTTGAATCTGATCCGTTTTATGGCTATGAATCTGAAACTGTTGAGGCACATCTTACTAAGTTAAATGATATAGCTACCCTGTTCACTAATGATGAGAGATCGCGTTACTTCTATATACTCAAAATATTTCTGTTCTCATTAAAGGGTGATGCTTAGATATGGTTTAATTCTCTTGATCCTGGTTGTGTGCGTAGTCACCAGGATATGATTTATTACTTCTCTACTAAATATTTCCCTGCTCATAAGAAACAAGCTGCTTTTGAGGGAAATATACAACTTTGTGAAAATTAAAGAAGAGAGTCTCCCACAACCTTGGGGGGGGGGGCTTCTCAAGTTACTTAATGCTTTGCCTGATCATCCTCTTAAGAAACCCGAAATACTTGATATCTTTTATAATGGACTAACCGATGCTTTCGGAGATTACCTGGATAGTTGTGCTGGTTCTCTTTTTAGGGAAAGAACACCGGATGAAGCTGAAATTTTATTGAATAATATGTTGACAAATGAAAATAATTGGGCACCTCCTGAGCCAGCTCCTGCTCCAATTACTGAGCATATTCTTAAACCAACTCCGAAGAAGAGAGGTGTTCTATTTCTCAGTCTCGAAGATATGCAAGAGGCAAAGAAATCTATGAAAGAGAAATGTATTAAAGCTGAAGACGTTAAGAATTTACCTCCTATTGAAGAAATAAATGGTCTTAATATACCGCCTGTTGAAGAAACATATGATCTCAATTCTTTATTTACTGAAGAACCTCCTGATCCCGATATCCTGACACAGGTAGTAAAGGTAAATTCTCTCTATAGATATGATAAAGCTGAAGTCCCTCCTACTAAAATTGCTAGTCAGTGCTTTGATGAGTTTGATAACTTTATGTTTAAGCAAGACGACTTCAATGCTTATTTTGGTAGATAATTAAAAGAAAATGCTTATATGATTAGACTCTTGGGTGATTATATGGCTAATATTAAAGGTGAACTTAAACTTGTTAGCAAACATGCTTCTATGGTTACCACTCAAGTAGAACAAGTACTTAAGGCTCAAAAAGAAGTGCTTGATGAAATGAATAGTAAGAAAAATGATTATGCTGTTAGAGTGGCTACTAGAACTGGTAGAATGACTCAGGAACCTTTGTATCCTGAAGGCCACCCTAAGAGAATCGAGCAAGATTCTCAAAGAAATAATATTGATGTTCCTAGTTCTTCTAAAAAGAAGAAGAAAAATGATAGAACTGTGCAAACTTCTAGTGAACCTATTGCTGAACCACCTGATAATCCAAATGATATCTCTATGTCTGATGCTGAAACACAATCTGGTAATGAACATGAACCTAATGAAAATATTAATGATGATGTTCATGATGATGCTCAACCTAGTAATGATAATGATGTAGAAATTGAACCTGCTGTTGATCTTGATAACCCACAATCAAAGAATCAACGTTATGATAAAAGAGACTTTTTTGCTAGGAAACATGGTAAAGAAAGGGAACCTTGGGTTCAGAAACCCATGCCTTTTCCTCTGAAACCATCCAAGAAAAAGGATGATGAGGATTTTGAGCGCTTTGCTGAAATGATTAGGCCTATCTTTTTGCGTATGCGATTAACTGATGTGCTCAAAACAAATCCTTATGCTAAATATATGAAGGATATCATTACTAATAAAAGAAAGATACCGGAAGCTGTGATTTCCACCATGCTTGCTAATTATACTTTTAAGGGTGGAATACCAAAGAAACTTGGAGATCCCGGAGTACCTACTATACCTTGCTCCATTAAAAGAAATTATATTAAAAACTGCTTTATGTGATCTTGGATCCGGTGTTAGTGTTATGCCTCTCTCTTTATATCGTAGACTTGACTTGAATAAGCTGACACCTACTGAAATATCTTTGCAAATGGCTGATAAATCAACTGCTATACCTGTCGGTATCTATGAGGATGTGCCTATTGTGGTTGCAAACGTTACTATTTTAACGGACTTTGTTATTCTTGATATTCCCGAGGATGATAGTATGTCTATTATTCTTGGAAGACCTTTTCTTAATACTGCAGGGGCTGTTATTGATTGCAACAAAGGCAATGTCACTTTTCATGTTAATGGTAATGAGCATACGGTACACTTTCCGAGGAAACAACCTCATGTTCATAGTATCAACTCCATTGGAAAAATTCCATCGATTATAATTGGAGATTTTGAATTTCCTCTTCCTACTGTCAAAAAGAAATATGATATACTTATTATAGGGGATGTGCATATCCCCATTGAGGTAACTTAGTGTTATTCGAAATTTCTCCGGTTTCATGATTATCGGAATGAGTTTGTTAACAGGACTTGATCAACCTTGTTAGTGGATTCTTTTTGATGAGCATGAGATGGATGAAACTAGAAGCACCACCTTCTGTACCTTCTCTTTATTTTCTGTCAATTAGTAGAAATAAAGTAAAAATAGTATTTTTCTATCTGTTTCCTGACTTATCCGTGCAATATAAAAATATCCCGAAAATAAAAGTCCTCAGAATGACATGCCAATTTAATATGATTTTTTTGGGAATATTTGAGGATTTACTGTGCAAAAATTACCGCGGGAGGAGCTGCCACCTGGCCACGAGGGTGGTGGGCGCCCCCCTCTAGGGCGCGCCCCCTGCCTCGTGGGCCCACGGTGGCCCTCCTCCACTTATCCCAGCACCCATATTCTTCCTCTGTTTCACACAAACCCGAAAAGCCAACTCAAGCACGGGTTCCAGCCCTCTTTTGCTGTGATTTTCGATCTCCTTGCTCAAAGCACCTCTTGCAAAACTGCTTGGGGAGATTGTTCCTTGGTATGTGACTCCTCCATTGGTCCAATTAGTTTTTGTTCCAGTGCTTTATTCTTTGCAAATTTTGCTGCTTAGGTGACCCTGTTCTTGAGCTTGCATGTCAAATTTATTTGGTTCCAAGTAGTTCTAATGCTTGATATAGGCTCTAGGCACTTGTAGGAGTAGTTGCCATCAGTTTTATTGAAGTTGGTTCACTTTTGTTTGAAGTTACTAAAAATTTCAGAATTTTTTAGAGAAAAACAATATGCTTAGGAAGATGTTCCAAGGAGGTTCTTCTAAGAAGCAAGGACCCAGGATTGCTATGCGCGATGCTGACGAGGATCCACCAAGAGATGCTCCAGTACGGCCTTGCGAATGGCCGTCGGAAAATTTTATGTACCGTGCGGAAATTAAAGAAGAACTCAAAGCATATTTGCGCAATGCCGGCCTTGAGGATTTTGAGGCTAACAAATGCCCCCAGTATCATGATCTCACAAGTTCATTTGTGAGGAGGTTTGAGTATTCATCTTCGTGTAATTCTCCTTCGGTCATGTTTGATCTGTATGACAAATCTTATACCATGGACTTAGAGGATTTCACTTCTGCTTGCAAACTTCCATCATGGGGTAGTGTTAGGGATCCCCCTAAATCTGAATTTAGAAACTTTCTTGCTAGTATAACTGTGGGGGGATCTAGAGATATAACGCAGGCTACCATAGGGAGCATTCACTTTCCTGCTATACATTATTTTGCTCTCTTCATCGGTAGATGCATAAATGCTAAGGATGAAGCATGTCACATGTGTGTCCCTGATCTTAGCATTCTTAGGAGTGCTGTGTTAGGAGACCAATCTTATCATATGGGAGCCATTGTAGCTCGTAGGTTGCATCACAATAGACATAATGGAGATTTCTTTGGAGGAATTTATGCAACCCACTTAGCTCATTTTCTTGAGATAGACATTCGTGAGGGTGATACGGAGTTGCCTCCTGCATGTTTAGATTATAACTCTATGGCTTCGCACCAGTTTGTCGAGAGGCCTGAATCACCTCTCTTATATCGTTTAATTTTTGATAAACGACGTGTTTTCCGTATTACTCTCCCTACTCCTGCCTTCTTTGATTCACAGACAAACAGAAGATATGTTATTACCAGAGAGGAGGCAGAAGAGTACGAGAGGAGAGCGGAGGCAGCTCGACTCCACGCTGCAGCTCAGCAGGCGATAACCGCTGCACATCAGTATGATCCCAACTATTCCTCGTCGCAGTACAACCCCAGCTACACCTATGGGTATCCGCCAGGCTATCCCTGGCAATAGACCAACTTAGGCCAAAAGACTAAGCTTGGGGGAGTACATATTTCTCACCGACATTACATTTATGTTCACACACACTCATTGCTAGATGTCGGTGCTCATACTTTTTCACTGTAATATCCATGCTAGTTTATTTTCTTTTTCCTGCTTTCTTCTTGTGTGTTTGTTAAACCTTAAGAAAAACCAAAAAAATAGTAGTAGTTTATTTTTCTGCTGTAGTAGTAATAATTAAAAAGAAAACCCAAAAATATTTCCCGTTCTTCTTTTGCTTGTTGGGAGCTTTCCCGTGTAAATAGTTTTATTTCTTTTCTTTTCTTTGGGTGCCAGTAGGAGAAGTCCATAATTAAATTGTTGAAGTGGCTCTTATATGCATTATTGTTGATTTAACCCAGAGCCCATATTGCCTTGTCTTCTCCTGTTTATGGAATGCTCGTAGATTCCAGCTTAGTCCAATGCACGTACACTCTTCTTATTATTCACACCGTTCGGTCGTGCAAGTGAAAGGCAATTATGATGATATATGATGGACTGACAGAGATGAGAAAAGCGGGTATGAACTCGACCTCTTTTGTTTTTGTAAATATGATGAGTCCCTCGTTCTCGATTCAGCTTATTATGAATAAACATGTTTGCAATGACAATTAGAGATCATAGTTGCTTGTGCCATGCTTGATTAGCTATGAGTTATAATGGTTTACCTTGTGTGCCTACAAGCTATTGAGATGATTATGATGTGGTATGATGGGGTGGTATCCTCCTTTGAATGATTTAAGTGACTTGACTTGGCACATGTTCATGCATGTAGTTGAAACAAAATCAACATAGCCTTCACGATATTTATGTTCATGGTTGATTATATCCTACTCATGCTTGCATCCTATGTTTATTAATTTTAATGCATGTACATGGCTGTTGTCGCTCTCTAGTTGGTCGCTTCCCTCTTTTGCTAGCCTTCACTTGTACTAAGCGGGAATACTGCTTGTGCATCCAATCCCTTAAACCCTAAAGATATTCCAGATGAGTCCACTATACCTTCCTATATGCGGTATCTACCTGCCGTTCCAAGTAAATTTGTATGTGTCAAACTCTAAACCTTCAAATAAACATTCTGTTTTGTATGCTCGAATAGCTCATGTATCAACCAAGGTTTTCCTTATCTTCCGTGTTAGGCGGGTTATTCTCAAGAGGAGTGGACTCCGCTCCTCACTCACGAGAAAATGGTTGGTCACCGGGATGCCTAGTCCCATGCTTTATGCAAACAAAATCAAAATTAATTGCAAACAAAACTCCCCCTGGGACCTGATGTATGTTGGAGACACTCGTTGTTTCGAGCAAGTCATGGATTGATGCTTGTTGGTGGACGGGGAGTATAAACTTTACCATTCTATTTGGGAACCGCCTATAATGTGTTTAGCATGGAAGATATCGCCATCTCTTAGTTGTTACGTTGACAATGAAAGTATACCGCTCAAAATGTAATTTATCTCTATTTCAAAACAGAGCTCTGGCACCTCTACAAATCCCTGCTTCCCTCTGCGAAGGGCCTATCCATTTACTTTTATGTTGAGTCATCACCTTCTTATTAAAAAGCACTAGCTGGAGAGCACAGCTGTCATTTGCATTCATCACTATTAATTTATATTGGGTGTGACTATGATTGGATCTCTTTTACCATGAATTACAATGTCTAGTCAGTCCTTGATCTTTAAAGGTGCTCTGCATTTATGTTTTGCGGTCTCGGAAAGGGCTAGCGAGATACCATCTTGTTATATCATATTATGATTGTTTTGAGAAAGTGTTGTCATCCGAGATTTATTATTATGACTTGCTAGTTGATTATGCTATTGATATGAGTAATTATGAGACCTGAGAATTATTGCAAATTTGGTTAGTTATGATCTATGCTGAAAACTTGAATGTTGGTTTGACAAAGTTACAACAACAAGAGCAAACAGAGTTTGTAAAAGTTTTTCTTTCTTTCAGTTTGTCAACTGAATTGCTTGAGGACAAGCAAGGGTTTAAACTTGGGGGAGTTGATACGTCTCCCTCGTATCTACTTTTCCAAACACTTTTGCCCTTGTTTTGGACTCTAACATGTATGATTTGAATGGAACTAACCCGGACTGACGCTGTTTTCAGCAAAATTGCCATGATGTTGTTTTATGTGAAGAAAACAAATATTCTCGGAATGACCTGAAACTCCACGGAACATCTTAGAAAAAATAATAATAAATCCTCGCCAAAGATGAAGACCAGGGGGGCCACACCTTGTCCATGAGGGTGGGGGCGCCCCCCTAGGGCGCGCCCCCTACCTCGTGGGCCCCTTGGATGCCCTCCGACGCCAACTCCAACTCTATATATTTGCTTTCGGAGAGAAAAAATCAGAGAGAAGAAATCATCACGTTTTACGATACGGAGCCGCCGCCAAACCCTAAAACCTCTCGGGAGGGCTGATCTGGAGTCTGTTCGGGGCTCCGGAGAGGGGGATTCGTCGCCGTCGTCATCATCAACCATCCTCCATCACCAATTTCATGATGCTCACCGCCGTGCGTGAGTAATTCCATCGTAGGCTTGCTGGACGGTGATGGGTTGGATGAGATTTATCATGTAATCGAGTTAGTTTTGTTAGGGTTTGATCCCTAGTATCCACTATGTTCTGAGATTGATGTTGCTATGACTTTGCTATGCTTAATGCTTGTGACTAGGGCCTGAGTGCCATGATTTCAGATCTGAACCTATTATGTTTTCATGAATATATGTGAGTTCTTGATCCTATCTTGCAAGTCTATAGTCACCTACTATGTGTTATGATCCGGCAACCCCGAAGTGACAATAATCGGGACCACTCCCGGTGATGACCATAGTTTGAGTTCATGTATTCACTATGTGCTAATGCTTTGTTCCGGTTCTCTATTAAAAGGAGGCCTTAATATCCCTTAGTTTCCAATAGGACCCCGCTGCCATGGGAGGGTAGGACAAAAGATGTCATGCAAGTTCTTTTCCATAAGCACGTATGACTATATACGGAATACATGCCTACATTACATTGATGAATTGGAGCTAGTTCTGTGTCACCCTATGTTATGACTGTTACATGATGAACCGCATCCAGCATAATTATCCATCACTGATCCGGTGCCTACGAGTTTTCCATATACTGGTTCTCGCTTATTTACTTTCCCGTTGCTACTGTTACAATCACTACAAAATACCAAAAACATTACTTTTGTTGTCTTTACTTTTGTTGCCTCTACCACCACTATCATATTACTTTTCTACTAAACACTTTGCTGCAGATACTAAGTTTCCAGGTGTGGTTGAATTGACAACTCAGCTGCTAATACTTGAGAATATTCTTTGGCTCCCCTTGTGTCGAATCACTAAATTTGGGTTGAATACTCTACCCTCGAAAGCTGTTGTGATCCCCTATACTTGTGGGTTATCAGCAAGCGCACTTCGATGGCAAGCCTCTGAACAAAATTTCTGTAGAGTCTCTGGTGCTACATTTATCCGATGGTGACTGGAATAATCTTGTTACACATTAGTCTCGGCTGCAGCGTAAGGTACTGTCTATGATATCACATCACAATTTGAACTACATTTCTGCATTTGCCTTAATGCCTCACTTGTACGAAAACTGTTAGCAGAAGAACATTCGTTCTCAAGGGACCACCCATTAGGTGTAGTTGCAATATCACCTAACCCACAAAGTACCCCAACTCTAGCAGACTCTAGCCCTACTACACTAGTCATTTCTGATGCCCCAACTCAGCAGACCCCAACTGCAGCAAACAGTATGATTATGCCAGTTGACATAGCACCAGCTATACGACGCAAAACCCCCATTCCAGCAAAGAGTACACCAAATCCAGTTGCCAAATCCCTTTTCGAACCAGAGAGAGCCCCAATTGCAGCAAATAGGACCCCTGTTCCATTTCTTCCCAGTTTAGAAGACAAAGCTGAGAGTTTTTAGGTTTTGTTCTCTTACTGTCCTAATCCGGGTATCTCCATCGCGGAGGTGGCAGCTAATAACTGGGATCTGGCCTTTCGTCGGGCCCTGTCTCCTGAAGAGTTGGAAGATTGGCAAAGTCTCTCTGCGCTCTTCCCCATGCTCTCGGAGTCGGCCGATTCTGTAGTCTGGCCTCATTCGGCCTCAGGTAGATTTACGGTCAAGTCGCTTTATTCTAGACTTATTGGTGGTACTCCTTCGACCAGATTCTCTTGTGTTGGGAAGTCCAAAGTTCCTCCTAAGATTAAAATTTTCCTTTGGCAAGCCTTTCGTGGTCGCCTGCCGGCTGCTAACCAGATTAAAAAGCGCAATGGGCCTGGCTCGGATTTCTGTCATCTATGTGGGGCCTTGGAGAACTCTGATCACATCTTTTTCAATTGCGTGCTGGCCAAGCTGGTTTGGTGCTGTGTCAGATCTTGGCTTCAGGTCTCTTCGAACCCCTCCTCTTTCTTCGATATTCGAACCCTAGCCAAAGCTTTGGTCGGGGTCACCAAGAGGGTGTTTTGGGTTGGCCTGGGTGCCTTATGTTGGGCTCTGTGGACCATTAGGAACAAATTTACTATTGAGCATATATTCCCATCTAAGCCTGCTGATGTTCTTTTCAAATCATGTATATTATTGCAGCAGTGGAGATCATTGACTAAGGAGGTTGATCGGGATGCCCTGGACCTGCTCATTGACAAAATCCGGGCTTCGGCATCTCACATCTCCGGACGGGATCCTGTCGTCTAATCCTGGTGGTGCTGTTTGCGGAGTTTAGGTCTCACTCCTTTCCGGCCCGCGCGCTGTGTATGGCAGTTGCCTGTATCCATCCTTCCTTGGCTACTCTTATTTACTTTTCGTTCCGTGCGCTGTGTGCGTTCTCCTCGTTAACTGGTCTCTTTCCTGTTTGGTCTCGTGACGCTGCCATGTGGCTTTATTTATAAAGTCGGGCTCTGGCCTTTTCTCTAAAAAAAAGAAGACGAAGCTTATGTTGTTGTCAGGAACTTTGTGTGCATCTTTCCTTCATGGAAAGATTATACCGCAGACACAGAACAATTTCCAGTCTTCCTCTGCAACTTATGCGTAAGTAATGTACTAATGTTATTCATGGTCATTACTGCATATGTTTCTGCTGACAGAAGACACAAGATTTCATTCTTTTAAATAGGCGAGGAGCAAACTGGATTGTGATGACGAGCAAGGGTTGGTTGCGCTTTTCAAGCACTCATTGATGAAGTATCGTTCCTACCTGAGGCCAGTGATACGTCTCCGTCGTATCTACTTTTCCAAACACTTTTGCCCTTGTTTTGGACTCTAACTTGTATGATTTGAATGGAACTAACCCGGACTGACGCTGTTTTCAGCAGAATTGCCATGATGTTGTTTTATGTGCAGAAAACAAATATTCTCGGAATGACCTGAAACTCCACGGAACATCTTAGAAAAAATAATAAAAAATCCTCGCCCAAGATGAAGACCAGGGGGCCCACACCCTGTCCACGAGGGTGGGGGGTGCCCCCCCTAGGGCGCGCCCCCCTACCTCGTGGGCCCCCTGGATGCCCTCTGATGCCAACTCCAACTCTATATTTGCTTTCGGAGAGAAAAAATCAAAGAGAAGAAATCATCGCGTTTTACGATACGGAGCCGCCGCCAAACCCTAAAACCTCTCGGGAGGGCTGATCTGGAGTCCGTTCGGGGCTCCGGAGAGGGGGATTCGTCGCCGTCGTCATCATCAACCATCCTCCATCACCAATTTCATGATGCTCACCGCCGTGCGTGAGTAATTCCATCATAGGCTTGCTGGACGGTGATGAGTTGGATGAGATTTATCATGTAATCGAGTTAGTTTTGTTAGGGTTTGATCCCTAGTATCCATTATGTTCTGAGATTGATGTTGCTATGACTTTGCTATGCTTAATTCTTGTCACTAGGGCCCGAGTGCCATGATTTCAGATATGAACCTATTATGTTTTCATGAATATATGTGAGTTCTTGATCCTATCTTGCAAGTCTATAGTCACCTACTATGTGTTATGATCCGGCAACCCCGATGTGACAATAATCGGGACCACTCCCGGTGATGACCATAGTTTGAGGAGTTCATGTATTCACTATGTGCTAATGCTTTGTTCCGGTTCTCTATTAAAAGGAGGCCTTAATATCCCTTAGTTTCCAATAGGACCCCACTGCCATGGGAGGGTAGGACAAAAGATGTCATGCAAGTTCTTTTCCATAAGCACGTATGACTATATACGGAATACATGCCTACATTACATTGATGAATTGGAGCTAGTTCTGTGTCACCCTATGTTATGACTGTTACATAATGAACCGCATCCAGCATAATTATCCATCACTGATCCGGTGCCTACGAGTTTTCCATATACTGGTTCTCGCTTATTTACTTTCCCACTGCTACTGTTACAATCACTACAAAATACCAAAAACATTACTTTTGCTGTCTTTAATTTTGTTGCCGCTACCACCACTATCATATTACTTTTCTACTAAACACTTTGCTGCAGATACTAAGTTTCCAGGTGTGGTTGAATTGACAACTCAGCTGCTAATACTTGAGAATATTCTTTGGATCCCCTTGTGTCGAATCAATAAATTTGGGTTGAATACTCTACCCTCGAAAGTTGTTGCGATCCCCTATACTTGTGGGTTATCAAGACTAATTTCCGGCGCCGTTGCCGGGGAACATAGCTCTATTCTTTGAGTCACTTGGGATTTATATCTGCTCGACACTATGAAGAACTTGAAAGACGCTAAGACAACAATTTATCCCTCAACTACGAGGGGAGGTAAGGAACTGCCATCTAGCTCTGCACTTGATTCACCTTCTATTATGAGTAAGCTAGCGACACCTAAACCTGCTTCTGCTATTCGTTCTGATATGTCGCATGTTATTGATGATGCTACTTCTGCTATGCATGATACTTATGATGAAACTGCTTCTATGCCTGATACTATTGTGCCCCTTAGTGAATTTCTTGATGAACAAATTGCTAGGGCTAGATAAAAAGAAACTATTGAATCTGAATACGATGATGAAAGTGATGATGAAAATATGCTCGTTATTCCTGAGGGCTATCTTTTTGATATGGAATCTTCTGCCGCTATTTTAGCTTGCAAAGATAGATATGAGCTCAAGAGGTTATTAGTTAAATGGAACAAATAATCACTTAGAGATAAAATGAAACCCGACCCTGCTTTTGCTACTTCACCTATCTGTGTTCCTGATAAGGATTATGAATTCTCTGTTGATCTTGATATAGTTACTTTGGTTGAATCTGGTCCGTTTTATGGCTATGAATCTGAAACTGTTGAGGCACATCTTACTAAGTTAAATGATATAGCTGCCCTGTTCACTAATGATGAGAGATCGCGTTACTTCTATATACTCAAAATATTTCCGTTCTCATTAAAGGGTGATGCTAAGATATGGTTTAATTCTCTTGATCCTGGTTGTGTGCGTAGTCCCCAGGATATGATTTATTACTTCTCTGCTAAATATTTCCCTGCTCATAAGAAACAAGCTGCTTTGAGGGAAATATACAACTTTGTGCAAATTAAAGAAGAGAGTCTCCCACAAGCTTGGGGGGGGCTTCTTAAGTTAATTAATGCTTTGCCTGATCATCCTCTTAAGAAACCTGAAATACTTGATATCTTTTATAATGGACTAACCGATGCTTCTAGAGATTACCTGGATAGTTGTGTTGGTTCTCTTTTCAGGGAAAGAACACCGGATGAAGCTGAAATTTTATTGAATAATATGTTGACAAATGAAAATAATTGGGCACCTCCTGAGCCAGCTCCTGCTCCAATTACTGAGACTATTCTTAAACCAACTCCGAAGAAGAGAGGTGTTCTATTTCTCAGTCCCGAAGATATGCAAGAGGCAAAGAAATCTATGAAAGAGAAATGTATTAAAGCTGAAGACGTTAAGAATTTACCTCCTATTGAAGAAATACATGGTCTTAATATACCGCCTGTTGAAGAAACATATGATCTCAATTCTTTATTTACTGAAGAACCTCCTGATCCCGATATCCTGACACAGGTAGTAAAGGTAAATTCTCTCTATAGATATGATAAATCTGAAGTCCCTCCTACTAAAATTGCTAGTCAGTGCTTTGATGAGTTTGATAACTTTATGTTTAAGCAAGACGACTTCAATGCTTATTTTGGTAGACAATTAAAAGAAAATGCTTATATGATTGGACGCTTGGGTGATTATATGGCTAATATTAAAGGTGAACTTAAACTTGTTAGCAAACATGCTTCTATGGTTACCACTCAAGTAGAACAAGTACTTAAGGCTCAAAAAGAAGTGCTTGATGAAATGAATAGTAAGAAAAATGATTATGCTGTTAGAGTGGCTACTAGAACTGGTAGAATGACTCAGGAACCTTTGTATCCTGAAGGCCACCCTAAGAGAATCGAGCAAGATTCTCAAAGAAATAATATTGATGTTCCTAGTTCTTCTAAAAAGAAGAAGAAAAATGATAGAACTGTGCAAACTTCTAGTGAACCTATTGCTGAACCACCTGATAATCCAAATGATATCTCTATGTCTGATGCTGAAACACAATCTGGTAATGAACATGAACCTAATGAAAATATTAATGATGATGTTCATGATGATGCTCAACCTAGTAATGATAATGATGTAGAAATTGAACCTGCTATTGATCTTGATAACCCACAATCAAAGAATCAACGTTATGATAAAAGAGACTTTGTTGCTAGGAAACATGGTAAAGAAAGGGAACCTTGGGTTCAGAAACCCATGCCTTTTCCTCCGAAACCATCCAAGAAAAAGGATGATGAGGATTTTGAGCGCTTTGCTGAAATGATTAGGCCTATCTTTTTGCGTATGCGATTAACTGATGTGCTCAAAACAAATCCTTATGTTAAATATATGAAGGATATCATTACTAATAAAAGAAAGATACCGGAAGCTGAGATTTCCACCATGCTTGATAATTATACTTTTAAGGGTGGAATACCAAAGAAACTTGGAGATCCCAGAGTATCTACTATACCTTGCTCCATTAAAAGAAATTATATTAAAAACTGCTTTATGTGATCTTGGAGCCGGTGTTAGTGTTATGCCTCTCTCTTTATATCGTAGACTTGACTTGAATAAGCTGACACCTACCGAAATATCTTTGCAAATGGCTGATAAATCAACTGCTATACCTGTCGGTATCTGTGAGGATGTGCCTATTGTGGTTGCAAATGTTACTATTTTAACGGACTTTGTTATTCTTGATATTCCCGAGGATGATAGTATGTCTATTATTCTTGGAAGACCTTTTCTTAATACTGCAGGGGCTGTTATTGATTGCAACAAAGGCAATGTCACTTTTCATGTTAATGGTAATGAGCATACGGTACACTTTCCGAGGAAACAACCACAAGTTCATAGTATCAACTCCATTGGAAAAATTCCATCGATTATAATTGGAGGTTTTGAATTTCCTCTTTCTACTGTCAAAAAGAAATATGATATACTTATTATAGGGGATGTGCATATCCCCGTTGAAGTAACTTAGTTTTATTCAAAATTTCTCCGGTTTCATGATTATTGGAATGAGTTTGTTAACAGGACTTGATCAACCTTGTTAGTGGATTCTTTTTGATGAGCATGAGATGGATGAAACTAGAAGCACCACCTTCTGTACCTTCTCTCTATTTTCTGTCAATTAGTAGAAATAAAGAAAAAATAGTATTTTTCTGTCTGTTTCCTAACTTATCCGTGCAATATAAAAATATCCCGAAAATAGAAGTCCTCAGAATGACATGCCAATTTAATATGATTTTTTTGGGAATATTTGAGGATTTATTGTGCAAAAATTACCACGGGAAGAGCTGCCACCTGGCCACGAGGGTGGTGGGCGCACCCCCCCCTCTAGGGCGCGCCCCCTGCCTCGTGGGCCCACGGTGGCCCTCCTCCACTTATCCCGGCACCCATCTTCTTCCTCTGTTTCACACAAACTCGAAAATCCAACTCAAGCACGGGTTCCAGCCCTCTTTTGCTGTGATTTTCGATCTCCTTGCTCAAAGCACCTCTCGCAAAACTCCTTGGGGAGATTGTTCCTTGGTATGTGACTCCTCCATTGGTCCAATTAGTTTTTGTTCTAGTTCTTTATTCTTTGCAAATTTTTGCTGCTTAGGTGACACTATTCTTGAGCTTGCATGTCAAATTTATATGGTTCCAAGTAGTTCTAATGCTTGATATAGGCTCTAGGCACTTGTAGGAGTAGTTGCTATCAGTTTTATTGAAGTTGGTTCACTTTTGTTTGAAGTTACTAAAAAAATTCAGAATTTTTCAGAGAAAAACAATATGCTTAGGAAGATGTTCCAAGGTGGTTCTTCTAAGAAGCAAGGACCCAGGATTGCTATGCGCGATGCTGACGAGGTTCCACCAAGAGATGCTCCAGTACGGCCTTGCGAATGGCCGTCAGAAAATTTTATGGACCGTGCGGAGATTAAAGAAGAATTCAAAGCATATTTGCGCAATGCCGGTCTTGAGGATTTTGAGGCTAACAAATGCCCCCAGTATCATGATCTCACAAGTTCATTTGTGAGGAGGTTTGAGTATTCATCTTCGCGTAATTCTCCTTCAGTCATGTTTGATCTGTATGACAAATCTTATACCATGGACTCAGAGGATTTCACTTCTGCTTGCAAACTTCCATCATGGGGTAGTGTTAGGGATCCCCCTAAATCTGAATTTAGAAACTTTCTTGCTAGTATAACTGTGGGTGAATCTAGAGATATAACGCAGGCTACCATAGGGAGCATTCACTTTCCTGCTATACATTATTTTGCTCTCTTCATCGGTAGATGCATAAATGCTAAGGATGAAGCATGTCACATGTGTGTCCCTGATCTTAGCATTCTTAGGAGTGCTGTGTTAGGAGACCAATCTTATCATATGGGAGCCATTGTAGCTCGTAGGTTGCATCACAATAGATATAATGGAGATTTCTTTGGAGGAATTTATGCAACCCGCTTAGCTCATTGTCTTGAGATAGACATTCGTGAGGGGGATACGGAGTTGCCTCCTGCATGTTTAGATTATAACTCTATGGCTTCGCACCAGTTTGTCGAGAGGCCTGAATCACCTCTCTTATATCGTTTAATTTTTGATAAACGACGTGTTCTCCGTATTACTCTCCCTGCTCCTGCCTTCTTTGATTCACAGACAAAAAGAAGATATGTTATTACCAGAGAGGAGGTAGAAGAGTACGAGAGGAGAGCGGAGGCAGCTCGACTCCACGCTGCAGCTCAGCAGGCGATAACCGCTCCACATTAGTATGATCCCAACTATTCCTCGTCATAGTACGACCCCAGCTACACCTATGGGTATCCGCCAGGCTATCCCTGGCAATAGACCAACTTAGGCCAAAAGACTAAGCTTGGGGAGTACGTATTTCTCACCGACATTACATTTATGTTCACACACACTCATTGCTAGATGTCGGTGCTCATACTTTTTCACTGTAATATCCATGCTAGTTTATTTTCTTTTTCCTGCTTTCTTCTTGTGTGTTTATTAAACCTTAAGAAAAAACAAAAAATAGTAGTAGTTTATTTTTCTGCTATAGTAGTAATAATTAAAAAGAAAACCCAAAAAAATTTCCCGTTCTTCTTTTGCTTGTTGGGAGATTTCCCGTGTAAATAGTTTTATTTCTTTTCTTTGGGGGTCAGTAGGAGAAGACCATAATTAAATTGTTGAAGTGGCGCTTATATGCATTATTGTTGATTTAACCCAGAGCCCATATTGCCTTGTCTTCTCCTGTTTATGGAATGCTCGTAGATTCTAGCTTAGTCCAATGCACGTACACTCTTATTATTATTCACACCGTTCGGTCATGCAAGTGAAAGGCAATTATGATGATATATGATGGACTGACTGAGATGAGAAAAGCGGGTATGAACTCGACCTCTTTTGTTTTTGTAAATATGATGAGTCCCTCGTTCTCGATTCAGCTTATTATGAATAAACATGTTTGCAATGATAATTAGAGATCATAGTTGCTTGTGCCATGCTTGATTAGCTATGAGTTATAATGGTTAACCTTGTGTGCCAACATGCTATTGAGATGATTATGATGTGGTATGATGGGGTGGTATCCTCCTTTGAATGATTTAAGTGACTTGACTTGGCACATGTTCATGCATGTAGTTGAAACAAAATCAACATAGCCTTCACGATATTTATGTTCATGGTTGATTATATCCTACTCATGCTTGCATCCTATGTTTATTAATTTTAATGCATGTACATGGCTGTTGTCGCTCTCTAGTTGGTCGCTTCCCAGTCTTTTGCTAGCCTTCACTTGTACTAAGCGGGAATACTGCTTGTGCATCCAATCCCTTAAACCCCAAAGTTATTCCAGATGAGTCCACTATACCTTCCTATATGCGGTATCTACCTGCCGTTCCAAGTAAATTTGTATGTGCCAAACTCTAAACCTTCAAATAAACATTCTGTTTTGTATGCTCGAATAGCTCATGTATCAACCAAGGTTCTCCTTATCTTCCGTGTTAGGCGGGTTATTCTCAAGAGGAGTGGACTCCGCTCCTCACTCACGAGAAAATGGCTGGTCACCAGGATGCCCAGTCCCATGCTTTATGCAAACTAAATCAAAATTAATTGCAAACAAAACTCCCCCTGGGACCTGATGTATGTTGGAGACACTCGTTGTTTCGAGCAAGTCAAGGATTGATGCTTGTTGGTGGAGGGGGAGTATAAACTTTACCATTCTATTTGGGAACCGCCTATAATGTGTTTAGCATGGAAGATATCGCCATCTCTTAGTTGTTACGTTGACAATGAAAGTATACCGCTCAAAATGTAATTTATCTCTATTTCAAAACAGAGCTCTGGCACCTCTACAAATCCCTGCTTCGCTCTGCGAAGGGCCTATCCATTTACTTTTATGTTGAGTCATCACCTTCTTATTAAAAAGCACTAGCTGGAGAGCACAGCTGTCATTTGCATTCATCACTATTAATTTATATTGGGTGTGACTATGATTGGATCTCTTTTACCATGAATTACAATGTCTAGTCAGTCCTTGATCTTTAAAGGTGCTCTGCATTTATGTTTTGCGGTCTCAGAAAGGGCTAGCGAGATACCATCTTGTTATATCATATTATGATTGTTTTGAGAAAGTGTTGTCATCCGAGATTTATTATTATGACTTGCTAGTTGATTATGCTATTGACATGAGTAATTATGAGACCTGAGAATTATTGCAAATTTGGTTAGTTATGATCTATGCTGAAAACTTGAATGCTGGCTTGACATAGTTACAACAACAAGAGCAAACAGAGTTTGTAAAAGTTTTTCTTTCTTTCAGTTTGTCAACTGAATTGCTTCAGGACAAGCAAGGGTTTAAGCTTGGGGGAGTTGATACGTCTCCATCGTATCTACTTTTCCAAACACTTTTGCCCTTGTTTTGGACTCTAACATGTATGATTTGAATGGAACTAACCCGGACTGACGCTGTTTTCAGCAGAATTGCCATGATGTTGTTTTATGTGCAGAAAACAAATATTCTCGGAATGACCTGAAACTCCACGGAACATCTTAGAAAAAATAATAAAAAATCCTCGTCAAAGATGAAGACCAGGGGGCCCACACCCTGTCCACGAGGGTGGGGGGCGCCCCCCTAGGGCGCGCCCCCTACCTCGTGGGCCCCCTGGATGCCCTCCGATGCCAACTCCAACTCTATATATTTGCTTTCGGAGAGAAAAAATCAGAGAGAAGAAATCATCGCATTTTACGATACGGAGCCTCCGCCAAACCCTAAAACCTCTCGGGAGGGCTGATCTGGAGTCCGTTGGGGGCTCCGGAGAGGGGGATTCGTCGCCGTCGTCATCATCAACCATCCTCCATCACCAATTTCATGATGCTCACCGCCGTGCGTGAGTAATTCCATCGTAGGCTTGCTGGACGGTGATGGGTTGGATGAGATTTATCATGTAATCGAGTTAGTTTTGTTAGGGTTTGATCCCTAGTATCCACTATGTTCTGAGATTGATGTTGCTATGACTTTGCTATGCTTAATGCTTGTGACTAGGGCCTGAGTGCCATGATTTCAGATCTGAACCTATTATGTTTTCATGAATATATGTGAGTTCTTGATCCTATCTTGCAAGTCTATAGTCACCTACTATGTGTTATGATCCGGCAACCCCGAAGTGACAATAATCGGGACCACTCCCGGTGATGACCATAGTTTGAGGAGTTCATGTATTCACTATGTGCTAATGCTTTGTTCCGGTTCTCTATTAAAAGGAGGCCTTAATATCCCTTAGTTTCCAATAGGACTCCGCTGCCATGGGAGGGTAGGACAAAAGATGTCATGCAAGTTCTTTTCCATAAGCACGTATGACTATATACGGAATACATGCCTACATTACATTGATGAATTGGAGCTAGTTCTGTGTCACCCTATGTTATGACTGTTACATGATGAACCGCATCCAGCATAATTATCCATCACTGATCCGGTGCCTACGAGTTTTCCATATACTGGTTCTCGCTTATTTACTTTCCCGCTGCTACTGTTACAATCACTACAAAATACCAAAAACATTACTTTTGCTGTCTTTACTTTTGTTGCCTCTACCACCACTATCATATTACTTTTCTACTAATCACTTTGCTGCAGATACTAAGTTTCCAGGTGTGGTTGAATTGACAACTCAGCTGCTAATACTTGAGAATATTCTTTGGCTCCCCTTGTGTCGAATCAATAAATTTGGGTTGAATACTCTACCCTCGAAAGCTGTTGTGATCTCCTATACTTGTGGGTTATCAGCAAGCGCACTTCGATGACAAGCCTCTGAACAAAATTTCTATAGAGTCTCCGGTGCTACATTTATCCGATGGTGACTAGAATAATCTTGTTACACATTAGTCTCGGCTGCAGCGTAAGGTACTGTCTATGATATCACATCACAATTTGAACTACATTTCTGCATTTGCCTTAATGTCTCACTTGTACGAAAACTGTTAGCAGAAGAACATTCGTTCTCAAGGGACCACAGGATCTCGCAATTATACTGCACACTGTATTGCTCTTGTGAGTACCTCTTGCCCTGTATGACAATACTTACTTTCATAGCTGTTTGATTATGTAGCATCACTGCACATGTTAGCCTCATAATCGTCCATTTGGTGGACATTATAAGATCCGTATGGACTCTTACATAAATTTAGAATCAACCCAATGCTTTTGAAGAGGTTTAGCTCTGCATTCCTCTTGTAAGGACTGAACGTGGTCTATCACTGTACTTACATTAATAGCTACTCTCTCTGTCCCATAATATAAGAACGTTTTGTACAGTACACCAGTGTTCAAAACACTCTTGTATAATGGGAAGAGGGATTGGTTCATTTTGTAGCATTCTGCATCTTATCTCCCTCGCCCACCATTTACTAAAAAAGATCAGATCTATATTTAATCTTACCAACAAGTAGAATACACACACAATGCCAGTGCAGAAGTGTAGCCCATTGCTCTTGTCAGTACATTTTGTCCTGTAACGCTTGTACTTCCAGGGATTGGTAGTTGATTATGTAGCATCAATCTGCATCTTATCTTCATTATCCTCTATCCCTTCCAGTATTATCATATCAATAATTACTCTCTACAAAATGTAGAGTACAGGCAATGCTTATGAAGAAGATTATGTGCTGAAATTCTTGAGTTATCCTTCCCTTGACATGGAGAAGGGCATTATAAAGCCGGTGTTAACTGTTAATGTAAGTCAGTCCTTCTAAAGCCTTTATCCTCAACTGATGTTTAATTTGCTCATACTCCCTATCGTTTACTGCTGTTTAGTTTGTTGTTTCTACCAAAATGCATGTTCGTAAGAACCGTAAGTTCTAAGTTTTACTTGTAAAACCAAATTCCTTATTTATACCATGCACATTACTTAATACTCCCTATATGTATGCTTGTTTTTGTGGATCTATAATCCAGTCTGTGGTGAAGCAGCCCATGTTTGCACCTTGTCATCTCTTGTTTTATCTTACTGATGTGGCTGATGATATGAACAACATGCCATGCACATTATCCAAAATAGATACAATGATTTTCTTTGCCCTTCATCTATGCTTGTTATGTTGACATGGTAATCCAGTAGTGTGGTGAAGCTCCCCGCATTATGAACAATGCCAACTTATGCTATTGATATTTTGAACTTACTCTTTATTTTGTAATTTGAAATTGGATAGAATTGACAGAACAGTTATCATCTTTGTTTATACATGTGCAAAACCTGTCATCTCTCTGCTTTATTTCAGGGTGATATGTCTGATGGCATGCACAAGTCTGCTGAAGGCTGTGAGACAAACCCAACATATATTGCAGCAAAGAAGGCAAAACATCTTGAAGATAGCGAGATAACCCTAAAGTCTTGTCTTGATGCAGTGTTCAAGTTTCTTGAGACTAACAGTCAGACAAGCTCACAAAATTCGTTGTCTGAATCATTTCGACTTCTTCAGTCCCAAGTTCTAGCAGAAAGGCATTCTACAACTCAACTTCGACTTGAGGTCCTATCTCTAAGAAAGATTGCGGAGAACACCAATGAGAACCTCATCGCTAAACAGCTACACCTGGAAGCTATGACTGACATGCTAGGCCAGTCTCACAGCCTTGCTTAGCAGCTTGTGCAGCAGTTCCCCCGCAAGGCTAACCTTTCTTGAACTGTCTTGGAAGTGGTCTCGGTTCAGTATTATTTTGTTACGCTGCAATGGTGCCCAGTTTTTGTAATCTGCTTCTTTGTTGTGCTTTATGATCACTGGTGGCGAACTTCGATGCCTAGTGGATGTAATATACCTTAAATCCTTTATTGTATAGTGTAGGTTTATTCTTAGTCACTATGCTGTAATTTCTTTATTGTATAGAGTAGGTTTGTTCTTAATTCCTACTAGTTACTGCCATCATTCGCTATCTGAAAAAAATCAGATGTAATCGACCGGACCGAAATATTCGACTCTAACGGGCCAGGTTTTTAGCAGGCCACAATTGGGCCGGCCTGCGTCTTTCTTGGGCCCGAATGATTGGGGCCTTCACACATTGCGCCAGGCCCAAACTTACACTGGCCTATATTTTAGTTGGGCCTTTTGTCGACCCAGCGCTTAGTTTGGCCCAAGTAGCGTTGGGCCATTAACAGGTTGAATATTGTACTGGTCTGTTACGGCCGAGATGAAACCACGGGCCTTTAGCAGGCCAAAATGCATGCTGGGCCTCAATTTTCACTAGTCGTCGATGGGCCTTCAGCAGGATGAAATGTAGACCGGGCCGTTTTGGGCCTAGTTAGCTCATGGGTCGTTACCAGGCCGAAACATATCTCGGGCCTTAGTTGGCCCACTGATATCATGGGCCTTTAAGAGGCCGAAAGCTTAGCACAGGCATCAACAGGCCGAATTACGCGACAGGCCTTTAACAGGCCCAAAGTCACGTTGGGCTTAACTATTGCCACCTTTAGCACGGGCCGTTAGTGGGCCCGATGTCCTGTCGGACCATATGTGGCCCATGGGCAGCACGGCCCATTCCCACGCCAAAAGACACCGGGCTGAAATGGGCCCATGTCTACATGAGGCCTCTAACAGGTCGAAAGTCACTGGGCTGTAGTTGGGCCCAAATATTCGGCGAACAATTAACGGGCCAGATCTAGCTTCGGGCCGCAAATGGGACCAAATATTGGGCGAACAATTAACGGGCCAGATTTGGCTTCGAGCCGTAAATGGGCCTTTATTAAGCAGGCCGTTATTGGGCTGGCCCACTAGTACCTGATTAAGTTCTATGTGCCTTTGACTGGGCCGGCCTTTTTAACCTATATGGGCCTCTGTTGGGCCCAGCCACGTGTCGACGTATCATAGGCATGTCTCCTCCAATGGACGGGCGACATCTGGCCCACTGACGAGCTGACAGGTGTTCCCTTCAACCAATCAGAATTTTACATGTGGAAATTTCCCATTGGTCAGGGCTGTTAACGGGTTATCGGATCCAAAATCCGACCCGATAGCTTAACGGCGTTCTGTTACGGTGGATGCCATGTGTCGGTCACCCTTGACGAAAGCACTTCTGTGACGCGCAATTTATCGTCATGGAAGTGGACACTTCCGTGATGATAATTTTGGTAATGTCATGGAACACTTCTACGACAGCACATGTATGACTATCTTGATTCTGTCATAAAATCGTCATGGATGTACATGCATGACAAAAAACGTGACCTACTGTGACAAACACGTATCATCACGGAAGTGTATTATTTTAGTGGTACCATGTATTTGGCATGGACGATCGAGTATGCGATCCAGGCTGGATGGACCCTCGCTGTTCCGTTTGTAGGGCTTCTTTCGCTGTCCGGACTTGGAGCCACTGAATCCAGCGTTAACGGTGGTGTCATCGGTGTTTGTCGGTGCCAAAACTGGCGAATCTCGGGTAGGGGGTCCCGAACTGTGCGTCTAAGGCGTATGGTA
Source organism: Triticum urartu (assembly GCF_056163025.1). Taxonomy (NCBI): domain Eukaryota; kingdom Viridiplantae; phylum Streptophyta; class Magnoliopsida; order Poales; family Poaceae; genus Triticum; species Triticum urartu. The sequence continues at coordinate 135,685,281 of NC_141874.1, forward strand.
ACAGGAGGCGGGGGACACAATGTTTACCCAGGTTCGGGCCCTCTCGATGGAGGTAATACCCTACTTCCTGCTTGATTGATCTTGATGATATGAGTATTACAAGAGTTGATCTGCCGCAAGATCGGAGAGGCTAAACCCTAGAAGCTAGCCTAAGGTATGATTGTTGTTGTCCTATGGACTAAAACCCTCCGGTTTATATAGACACCGGAGGGGCTAGGGTTACACAGAGTCGGTTACAAGGGAGGAGATCTACATATCCGAATCGTCAAGATTTCCTTCCACGCAAAGGAGAGTCCCATCCGGACACGGGATGAAGTCTTCAATCTTGTATCTTCATAGTCCAATAGTCCGGCCAAAGTATATAGTCTGGCTGTCCGAGGACCCCCTAATCCAGGACTCCCTCAGTAGCCCCCGAACCAGGCTTCAATGATGATGAGTCCGGCGCACAGATTGTCTTTGGCATTGCAAGGCGGGTTCTCCTCCAAATCCTGAGTACCTGTCGTAACGAGTTGTGTCCGGCCTGCCATGAATGTTGCACTCCTCGGCTTATATGCCTTAATAATGGCTATCTTCCATGTGTCGAGCGAATGCGAGAGGTCGGGAAGTTTTTACATTTACCACCCTAACCAGGTAGGTGAATCGTCTATTTAAACAGTCAGGGATCTTCAGATCTAGATCACACCACCTTCCCACAGCGAGTATCCATCGGAGCATGCCCGGAAAAACCCATCCCATCATGGCCGGCCACCGCAGCTCCTCCTCTCGCCCCCGTAGCCCTAAGCCAGGTAGTTGGGAGAAGTGCTCTATTCCCCATAGACAACTAGTAGAGTTGTAGACCCAGGGGTTTCTTCCTCCTGCGTACATGGTCCCCGTCCGAGCCGGACTAGCCACTTATAATGGCGGGGAGCAAGCAGAAAGCTTTTCCCAACCCATCCACGGGGGAGCGGGTATTCCTCGTCCCTTATTTATTGAGGGGACTCGGATTTCCAATCCATCCATTCCTCTGCGGGCTCCTGGAGTACTATGGCCTCCAGCTGCATAACCTTACTCCCGCCTCCATATTACACATCGCAAGCTACGTTGCCCTTTGCGAGCTGTTTCTGGGCTGCGAAGCTCATTTCGAGCTATGGTAGAGGCTATTCTGCCTCGTGGCCCGTACACAGAAGGGGTCAATATTTCAAGTAGGCGGAGCCGAAATATGGCGCATCGCCGGGACCGGATACCTGTCCGGTACTCCGAAGAAGACATCCGAAGACTGGCCTTTGGAGTGGTTTTATATGGAGGACGTTCCTCTCCCGGACCCTATTCGGATGGGCCTTCCTGAGTTCAACAACGCCCCTTTGAAGAAACACTGTAGTTGGCGCCCTCGGAGCCCCCAGGAGGAAGACAACAGGGAGGTCCTTTACCTGGTGAGCCGGATAAATACACTGGCCGAATCAGGACTGACAATAATCGAGGTTATGTCAATATGTATAACGCGGGGGGTGCGGCCACTTAAATATCGGGGACAACCCATGTGGCACTTCAATGGAGAAGACGATGCCACCCGTTGTGGCCGTAAAGGTCCGGACTCCGCCGCCGCTCTGGCGAAAATACTGTCCGATTTATATAAGGGAGAGGAAGAGGAGTTCATCCGTATTAAGCCACGGGATGGATTCTCCATGTACAACCCCCCAAACTGGGTGAGCTGCTGCTTTTTACTTCAAACCTTACCAATTTCTTTGTCATAAATATTTACCTTGCTATTTCATAGCAGGAACTATGAAAAGCTGTGAGGGAGATTCACAACCCATCTCCATAGCCAGAGGACCCTGATCAGGCCCTCGATCCCGGACTCGAAGAAGATCTGGACATATTCATGGAGCTCATCAACAGGACGTTTTATCAGTTAAGCTGTGAAGGCGCCTTGGTGGCCATCACCGCCGATTATCCTGGACTGCTCCCTGCATCGCATGTAAGTAAAACCGGAGTCCCAACTTCCGAGAAGGATTCCCTTTTTCGCACTTCACCCACCGCACACGTATGGTGTCTTGCAGGGAAGGCCCTCGAGACGCCATGCCGAACCCGCAGTGACTCACCAACAAGGGCCACCGAAACCGAGTAGGCTTAAAAGGAAGGCGGTCAGGACTGAGATGCCATCGCAGAGGTATGAAAAAGAACCCTGCTTAGTGGTTATTGTCTTTAAAGTATAATAACATCCATGGTTAAAACAAGGAAAAATGCTCGCCGGACCGTATCCGGAGAGCCTGCCGGCCATGCTTCCACCAGTCGGGCTCCAGAGCCGGACTTGGAGGCAGCTGCTAACGTGGGTACAACGCCGGATATTCCTCCTATCGAGGATGCGGATAGGCTGTCCGCCAAAAATTCCGAAGTGGAGAGTGCCATGAAGCACAGGCGTCGCCGGGCCATACTCCGCGACCCCGGTTTTTCTGAAGAGGTGTTTGATGCCTTCAACTCAGGGGACGCGTACATCTGAGCTGCTCAAAATGGTCTTGCCAGAGCCACGGACCAGTATGTAAAGGATATACGAGTAAGAAAATCTGATAATTATATATATACCAGTAGCCCTTGAGACTTGAAACAGTTGGCACAACTGATTTAAGGATCATTATTTGCATAGGTTCTTACTGAGAAGAATACCCAGTTGTGTCGAGAGCTGGAGGAGTGCAAAGCCCAGCTACGGGCCGCAGTTGCCAAAATGGAGGAGTCCCAGAAGGCCCCATCTGCTAACACTTGTTCCTATCTTAAAGTACGAAATGTACCAGTTAATATTTGGCTTGCATGCTAATCTAATCAATAGATTCTGTAGATGATCCCGGAGTGAATCCGGAGGAGCAACATGCTCAACGACAGCTGAAGGCTGGCTAGCGCGTGCTTACGCAAGTAAGGCGGGAGAAAAACGATATCCAAGATGCCAATACCCGGCTAGATGTTGAACTGAAAGATGTTCGGGCCCAGCTAGCTGACTCAGTGAAGGAGAATAAAAGGCTTCAACACAGCATTGTAGGATCAAAAGTATGTCTAGAGGGGGGTGATTAGACTACTTGACCAATTAAAAATCTATCCTTTTCCCAATTTTAGTCTTTGGCAGATTTTAGCTATCTTAGCACAAGTCAAGCAATCTTAACACAATTCAAGCAAGCATGCAAAGAGTCTATGAGCAGCGGAAAGAAAAGCATGCAACTTGCAAGAATGTAAAGGGAAGGGTTTGGAGAATTCAAACGCAATTGGAGACACGGATGTTTTTGTCATGGTTCCGATAGGTGGTGCTATCGTACATCCACGTTGATGGAGACTTCAACCCACGAAGGGTAATGGTTGCGCGAGTCCACGGAGGGCTCCACCCACGAAGGGTCCATGAAGAAGCAACCTTGTCTATCCCATCATGGCCATCGCCCACGAAGGACTTGCCTCACTAGCGATAGATCTTCATGAAGTAGGCGATCTCCTTGCCCTTACAAACTCCTTGGTTCAACTCCACAATCTTGTCGGAGGCTCCCAAGTGACACCTAGCCAATCTAGGAGACACCACTCTCCAAGAAGTAACAAATGGTGTGTTAATGATGAACTCCTTGCTCTTGTGCTTCAAATGATAGTCTCCCCAACACTCAACTCTCTCTCACAGGATATGGATTTGGTGGAAAGAAGATTTGAGTGGAAAGCAACTTGGGGAAGGCTAGAGATCAAGATTCATATGGTGGGAATGGAATATCTTGGTCTCAACACAAGTGTAGGTGGTTCTCTCTCAGAAAATATAGGTTGGAAGTGTAGGTTTGTTCTGATGACTCTCTCCACGAATGAAGAGTGGGTGGAGGGGTATATGTAGCCTCCACACAAAAACTAACCGTTACACACAATTTACCAATCTCGGTGAGACCGAATTGAGAAACTCGGTCGGACCGATTTAGCAAACCTAGTGACCGTTAGGATTTACGGTGGGACTGAGATGCAACTCGGTAGGACCGATATGGTTAGGGTTAGGGCATAACGTAATCTCGATGTGACCGATTACACAAACTCGGTGGGACCGATTTTGGTAATAAGCTAACCAGAGAGTTGGTCAGGTAAACTCGGTGGGACCAATTTTCTCATTTCAGTGGGACCGAAATGTTACAAAAGGGAAACAGAGAGTTTACATTGCAATCTCGGTGGGACCGATCGCTCATCTCGGTAGGACCGAAATGTTACGAAGGGAAACAGAGAGATTACAACCCCATCTCGGTGTGACCGAGATCCCTATTAGTGAGACCGATTTGCCTAGGGTTTGTGGCAGTGGCTATGACATCTGAACTCGGTGGCACCGGATAGAAAGAATCGGTGGGGCCGAGTTTGACTTTTGGTTTAGGTCATATGTGTATGTGGGAAGGTAGTTGAGGGTTTTTGAGCATGTCACTAAGCACTATGAAGCAAGAACCTCATTAAGCAACACCTCATCCCTCCTTGATAGTATTGGCTCTTCCTATAGACTCAATGTGATCTTGGATCACTAAAATATAAAATGTAGAGTCTTGAGCTTTGAGCTTGAGCCAATCTTTTTGTCCTTTGTATTTTGAGGGGTCCACTTTCCTCATCCATGCCATACCATTCATTGAGCTTTTCCTGAAATATTAATCTTGGAATAGCATTAGCTCAGTGAGCTATATGTTGTTAGGAATTACCAAAACCACCTAGGGATAGTTGCACTTTCAATCTCCCCCTTTTTGGTAATTGATGACAACATATAGATCAAAGCTTCGACGAATGCTAATAAAAGTGAAAACATTGTCGCTTTGAGAAGTATGTGAAAAGCAAGAGCTCCCCCTAAATTTGTGCATAGTTTATGATTTGCTTTGTACTGCAAATGCACAGAGAGTTAGGCTCATGGGTTACTCTTCCATGTCACATACATCTTGGTGGAGCGCTCAAAATGATAATAATTAAATACATGCACTCATCACCAAGCAAAGTGAATGATCATATAGGGATAAATGATAATGTCATCCAATAAGCATTAATGTAGCATATGATCAAACACACATGATCATCCAAGTATCACACAGATAGAAAGTATCTCAATCAAGCAAATAAAGTTCAACCACCAAAGCAAGAGAGAATAAAAAAGCAATGCTCTCTCTCGAAGCCTATGATCTATACATTTTTCTCCCCCTTTGGCAACAAGTTACCAAAAAGTTCCTAGAAAATGCATAGCACTAAATCGTCTCTCAGGCTTGGTCTTCAGGTGGTGGTGTCCGGATAACTCCAAGAACGAAGGCTTCAGTTGATGTAGATGGAGTTGATGGAGTAGGTGCTAGAGCTGGTGGCACTAAAGCTGTAGCTGGTGCAGATGAAGTTGCTCTGGTGTCTAGAACAGGCACTGCAGCAGATCTTTGAGCTCTAGGCACTCTGGCAAATGCATCAGTGGTTGTCTTGCCCTTCCTCTCCTTCATATCATCCTGAAGTTGCTCCACAACAAACTGGATCTCAGTTACCTTCACATCCATGTTATAGAACTTTTGCTCCACGATCCTTTCCAAGCTCTCCTGGTTTTGAGTTAGGGTGGCCAGCCCTTTCTC